>NC_092145.1:118377243-118680273 GCF_043159975.1 Macaca nemestrina | reverse complement strand
GCTCATTTAGCTCATTCTTTTATCTTTCAGTTCTGGAGACTAGATAATTACAATGAACCTATCTTCATGTCTTCTGGTTCTGATTCTTTATTCTGCCTCCTCATATATGCTGCTGAGCCTCTTTAGTTATTGTATTTTTCAATTCCAGAATTTTGATTTCATTTTCTCTTTTCATTTTTTATAGTTTCTATCTCATTTTTGATACTTTCTATTTGATAACTCTTTTTCTAGTAAGTCCAACGTCTGGGCATCTGGGTTTGCTCAGGAACACTTTCTGTGGATTGCTTTCCCCCCCAAAGTATGAGCTATATTTTCTTGTTTCTTTGCATGCCTCATAATTTTTTGTTGAAAACTGGGTGTCTTAAATAATATTATGTGTCAACTCTAAAAATCAGAATCTCCTTTTCTGCAGGATTTGTTGTTGCTGTTTATTGTTACTCCTGCTCTTTGCTTAGTGATTTTTTTTGGGGAACACATTCTACTGTCTGTATTCTTTTTTATGTCTCTGCTTATTTAGCTTAGTCTTTGCCCAAGGGTTTTGTGGATGCATAGGGCATACCTTCAACACTCACTCAGGGAGATCACATGTCTACCTTATCATTCAATTCCTGTTTGCATAGCCTGAAAGTCAGCTAGAGGTGAGAAATTAAGTCCTTCTTAGATTTTTCCTGAGCTTGTTCACAGTCTTATATATGTGCATGACTTTCTTAACATAATATTTTCTAGAGAATACAATGTAGCTTTTTCAAAGCCTCTATGGGCATCTCATTCCCTAGCTTTTTGTTTTAAGGTTTTAGGTTAGCTTTTTGTTTGCCCAGCTGTTATCTATGCCTCAGGCAGCAATGAAATTAAATAACTACCTCTAAAGGTTTTTGGCAAATGCCCCCAGAGGAAACTTTTTTCTGCACTGGGTGATCTCTGAGTCAGGCCAATTAAAGACAGTCTTGCAAGAGAGGTTGCTATAGTTGGGATGTCTGTCCCCTGAAACCTCATGTTGAAGACTGATCCCCAATGTTGAAGGTAGGGGCCCAATGGAGCTATCTGAGTCATGGGGGTGGATCCCTCATGAATGCCTTGGTGCCATCCTGGCAGTAACGAGTTCTCACTCTGTTAGTTATCATGAGAGCTGGTTGTTAAAAACAACCTAGTCTACAGCCATACCACCCTGAATGTGCCCGATCTCGTCTGATCTCGGAAGCTAAGCAGGGTCGGGCCTGGTTAGTACTTGGATGGGAGACCGCCTGGGAATACCGAGTGCTGTAGGCTTTTGGGCTTTCTTTCTTGGCCAGGCGCCGTGGCTCAAGCCTGTAATCCCAGCACTTTGGGAGGCTGAGGCAGGCGGATCACAAGGTCAGGAGATCGAGACCATCCTGGCTAACACGGTGAAACCCCGTCTCTACTAAAAATACAAAAAACTAGCTGGGCGAGGTGGCGGGCGCCTGTAGTCCCAGCTACTCAGGAGGCTGAGGCAGGAGAATGGCGTAAACCCAGGAGGCGGAGCTTGCAGTGAGCCAAGATTGCGCCACTGCGCTCCAGCCTGGGGGACAGAGCAAGACTCCGTCTCAAAAAAACAAACAAAAAAAAACAACAAAAAAAAACCTAGTACCTCTCATCTCTCTCTTGCTTCCTCTCTTGCCAGGTGATCTCTGTACACACTGGCTCCCCTTCCCCTTCTACCGGGATTGGAAGTTTCCTGAAACCCTCACCAGAAGCAGATGGTGGTGTCATGCTTCTTGTACAGCCTGCAGAACCATGAGCCAAATAAACCTCTTTTCTTTATAAATTACCCACTCTCTGGTATTCCTTTATAAAAACACAAATGTACTGAGAAGTCTTCCAGGGAACTACCAGACAAGTAAAAAAATGACAATATTATGGGAATGCGGCCTTGGAGGAGCTCCATCCCCATTCAGCCTCCTTTGATGGCTGTCAAGTTGCTGGTTTTCATCATGATTGTGAACTGTTTGTTTTCAAGGTTACTACAGAACTGGAAGAAAGGGGGAAGTGAATGGGACAAATTATTATACAATGCTATGAAGTTCACTGTTCTTACCAAGAATCAGTCAGTTTTCTTGAATAAATTATTCCTGGATAGCTGTAAGCCTTTGGTCAATCTCCAGAGCCCCGAACAAGTTGAGTCTGACATTTCTGTCAGTTTTCTCTTTTTTAAAAATTAAAATGAGAATTGTCAAGGTCCTTACTTCTTCAATTTCACTGATATCACCTACTATCTAAGACTTTAGAATGAGACATTCTTGAAGACTAAGCAAACTAGAACCCAAAATATACTCTTCTAGAACATAACGTATAATACTCCCAAATAGAAATTGTTAATTTTGGACTTTTACAATAAACCATAAAGAACTGAGTCCTATCAAGAACTCAGAACTTTGACAATTTAGTTTCCAATTCTATATATCTTACTTTCCTTTAGTTTCCTTATTATAATTTGTCTGAATTAGTTTTGATACCTATTTTTAAAACAAAAAGTCTAATTTAATTAGTGGCTCTGTAGAATAAGAGACAAAAAGTATATTAATTAAAAGTTCAAGATAATAACCTAGAAAATTCATTAATGGAAGCTGTATATGTAAGTATAAAAAGTCCCCCATCAGAAGTCATATCCTAATATAAATTCATCCAGCTTTGATTTAGTAGAAACTTCTTATTCATCTCATGTTCATAACCATGAATTTCATTTTTCCATATATGTGAAAGGAGAAATTCTAAATCATTTAGGAATAATATACCTTTTTAGGAATCTAATGAGAGCTATGGACTCTAAAAAAAATAAACATAATTCTGCTTACAATTTCAAGGGATTATTGAATACTCGGCAACCTGCAAGTTAAGAAGTCCTATAAAATAAAAATTATAATTTTGATGGCAAAGATAGAGAACAGATATTCAAAAATATCTCATCTTTTATGAAATATCTCATCTTTAGCCTCATCAATTATAATATCTCATCTTCATTAGAGCAATGAGAATTTAAAATATTAAAACATGTACAGGTGGTCTCCAACAAATCAACACATTTCATTTCAAAAGTAAATTTGTGGGCTGGGAGTGGAGGCTCATGCCTGTAATCCCAACACTTTGGGAGGCCAAGGTGGGTAGATCACTTGAGCTCAGGAGTTTGAGATCAGCCTGAACAACATGGCAAAACCTCATCTCTACAAAAAATACAAAAAATCAGCTGTGTGTGGTGGCGCATGCCTGTAGTCCCAGCTATTCAGGAGGCTGAGGTTCAGGGGAGGATAACCTGAGCTCAGGGAGGTCGAGGCTACAATGAGCCATGATTGCACCACTGCACTCTGGCCTGGGCAAGAGAGAGATCCCATCTCAAAAAAAATTAATTTGTAAATGATTTACTTCAAATTTATTACACATTGTTTTCCTAATAAAAACCATGTTATAAACAATGGTTGGAGACTATTAAAACATAGGTCCCTTAAGGCTAGGGGCTCTTTTTATTTATCATTTGTATTATAATGACCTATTCAAATAAATAGCATATGGTAGGTTCTTAGATAACCCTTTAAAGACCTATTTCACTCAATAATGTATTTGAATACAAGTACACTAGGAAAACAAGAAAAAATATTGAGATAATAACAAAGAGCAAGCAAACCACTAAGCTAAAAATAAAATAATAAAATGAAACAAAAAGGAAAGAATAAAGATAAAATAGATTTTAAATTATCTGTTGCTTAAGAGATAAGTTTATTTGGGAAAGAATATAACAGTAAATATAGATATTTCTAGATATTATTTGAACTTACGGATTCCTTTTTACTGTGTTAAATTTTACTTCAAAATATGTGTCTTCTTATGTAGCATCTCCTTCTATGCTAAGCCATGAATGACGTCATTTTTGGACCCTAACAATTTGTAAATGGACCAGAAGAGCAGAGGAGTTAAGATGTGTTGCCCATAGTGACTGGAAAAGGGTTGAAAGAAGTTGAGGGAGGGGAAGTCCTGTTCATAGAGACTTTATATAATGAAATAATTTACTATTTATTACATATATTATACATCTTATAATAAAATGTGTCCAAGTTAGAATCAAGACAGCTAGTATGAACATGAGCAATAGAGGGTATGGGAATCCCATTGCAAAAAAAAAAGGTGGAGGTGGTGGAGATGGAATTTTGATTGTTTCCTAACTTTATACTGAGTACTAAGTGATTATGCTAAAGACGATGGAAAAACTTAATTCTGGTGCCATAAATATAAAGGGCCAATTGCCTATTTTCACTTGAATACCACTGAACTCTGACCAAAATCAGATAAAGTCATGAGTAATATCCCGAATCCAACTGGATATCATTTAATATCTATACGTTGTGGTCCTACCATATAGGAAGGATATGAAAAGAGCACAGGATTCTATTAAGTTCAAGGAAGCTTAAGAGGATGAGGGATCAATAGAATGGCTGGGTTTGTCTTCAGAATAGGACTTGAAGACATTTATATAGCCAAAGCAATGGCAAAGCAATGAAGGAGTGAGCTATAACTTCAGCGATAGACTCCCACATATTATATTAAATGAAGTCAGGACTTAATATCAGGTATATGAACTATATACTAAGTCCTCTCCCCTTTTGTAAATTTGGAATTTGACCCCCTGACCAAGTGACAAGAGACAGAGGTTCGCTTGGCATTCTGAGTCTGTAGCTCAAGAGATCTGAAGAAATCTGTCAATAAACAATTTCAGCCAATGAGAAGGTAAGTAATTGTTTCCTGAAAAAATATCTTTAGCCTGGAGAGAATTAGAATTTGGTACAACAATGAGGTAAGTCAAAACTCTGGTATTGATAATTTTGGGTTGAAAAAGAAGCTATTAATATTTATTTTAATTATTTATAACAATGCTTATGAGAATTTGGCTTATATTATTCCAATTTAATATTGTAATTGAGTAACTGACTTGGACTTGTGATTTAAAATTGGAATCTTACTAAGTTTATAAACAGCATCAGAACATATGTCTAATGAATTAGGTTTATACAAAATCACCTCAGTATTTGCTCAGACAACAGAGGTACAGAAAAATCAAACACAGAATATTAATCTTAAAGGCAGTTAAAAGTGTAAGGAAATATAATTTTGTTCTAAACTCTACTTTAAAGTCAATTTTAAATGTTGCTAGATTTATAAAATAATTTATATTCAAAAGCAATAATAGCCAATTCCAGAGTATAAAACCATAAAATATAAAATCTCTAAATCTTACCATAATATTTTAAATATTAAAGCACTAAAAACAAATCAGTTAGTTATTCTTTGTGAGTAGCAACTTCTAAGAATCTTCCATAATCATTATATGAATAATAATAATTCAAAGGGTCACAAAAGTATTTAAAAGAAAAAAAGATCTCCAGGAACAGATTAACTCACAATTATGTGGGCTTCTACTTCCCAAGGTAAAATAACTGGACAAAATATAAATAGGCTACACTGCCCTAGATTTTCTAATCTAAATTATCAACTGTATTGCTCTTGGGATTAAAAAGGGAAGGACTAAAGAAGGATTCATTTTTTTACTGAACTGTGGAAAAGTGAAAAGTTAGTAATGGGCTAATTAGAAAAATTAATATCATGATCAATTGTGCCATCTGAAGTATGAGCATGTACGTCACAGTTACATGAAACTATGGCTTAAAAAACAAAAAAAAAACTTTAAAATGTTTACATACTGTTTATAAATATACGTCTAAATATGATTATCCATAATAATGTGTTGAAACAAAATTTTAAGTCCTGAAAGTCCTAACAGTACTGATCTTTCAAAGTTTTACACATATATCATATGTGACTTAAGCCAAATGTGAGATACGAATGTTTTAATTCCACTAAATCATAATTCTAAAGGTAGTAAGCGATGCATTTTGAGGTAACTAAGTTTCTTCTCAATCTTCAATTATCATCCTTGCCATTATTTCACCTCTCTCCTTTCCCATCCCATGACCCATGTCATAGAATTCAAAATTAGACCCTAAAAAATAAATGTCGATTTTTGCTTTCTTCCTAGTCAAAAAACACAGGCCCATAGAAATCCTAGATGATTTTATAACTCTGTAAATTACCCTGTCTTTCAAATACTATGTCCTAGAATTCTGACAAACTAGAATAGAGTTTAAACTGTCTCCACCCACTTCCCTCTACATCACACCCTCTGCTTCCCCATCCCCAGATGAAGGTTAGGTTGGTAAATGGATTTTGGAGATGAAATAAAGCCAGACATCAAATAACTTACTTGAAATCCATCTCTTACCTTCTGTACTTAACCCTGGACTTGATGTGAACTTGGCTACATCAACAATTTTTACAGCAAATTGTTGCCCAGTTTCTCTGTTGATACATCGTCGTACAACACTGAAGGGACCCCTATAAAACAAAAAGTCAATTTTAATTCATTGATTTTCTTAAGTTCCTATTTCCCATTAAGGTCTTACTGTTTCATCATCTACTAGAGCCATATTATATAACCACGAAGCCATTCTACTTTAGACTCCAAATTGAACATAGTTTTCAAAATAAAATTTAAGTAATATAACTTCCAACGTATTTTTTATAATCCATGAGGTAACAATTTAAAAAGATTACTAAACCATAAAATGACCAATAAATTTGCAATTTGCAGTAATTTTTTAAAAATTCTAAATAGTAGTCTTATGCTTAAGGCAAATAATGACTGTATAATTCTATGTAGATTATCAACATCTTAAACAAAATAAGTGAAGTCCATAGTAATGGTGGTATTCTTATGAACCAGAAACTGAAGCCATTCTTGACACTTCCCTCTCATCTTACCCACCATTTACCTTATCTTCACTAACAAATTCTACTGAGTTTATCTCAAATATCTCTTGAACCTGTCCTCTTCTCTCCATGTCCCACATCCTACCATCTTCTACTAGAACTACTGAAAAACTTGTTTCTCCCATTCATTCTTGTAATGATATTTAAATGAAAATCTGATATGATATCTGTTTAAAACACCAGAGAGACAGAAAGTATTTGCAATACACAGTCCAAGTCAAGAACCAAAATATATAAGTAACTTCTAAATACAATAAGAAAACACACACACACACTCTCCAATAAAATCTGGGCAAAGACTTGAACAAACACTTCACAAAGAGAAAGGCCTGCATGATTTGGTCTCCAACTACCTCTCCAGTTTCACCTGAAATCAGAGAAATCCTTAATTTTCCTCAAACTTCAAATTAGAATTGTTTGAAATTACCAGAGGAAGGGAAGTAATTTCTACGAGCAGAGCCACTGGTCTAGCTATTTGCTGACCCAGACCTCACAGTTGAATCAGCTGAGATGATTTAAAGATGCCAATACCCCAGCCCAGGGAACACGCACACGCACACACACACACGGTTCCTTGTGGTTAACAGTTATAAAAGAAATATCTGAACTCAATTAAGATAATCCAAAGATAGATTTGTGTGTGTTTGAATGACTATAAAATACAGAATGCAATAGCAATGTGATTGGTTTATTTGAAGGTTAATATGGTGGTCATTAAATACATGCGTACATGTATACATGTGTGTATTTTTCCCCTCCTGGGGAGAAGGCAAACAAACAAAAAAACCACCTTCATTGGCTTATTACAGGGATGAACAGTACACCTAGATGCATGTGCTCAATTAGCAGATAGAGAAAAGTTCTTTATATACAGTACAATACTTGTGATACTGCTGGCCTTAAAGTTTGTCCTTCTTTCAACTACGGGACAAACTACTAAATTTAATCTTAGACTTAAACATTTATCCAAGATGACATTAATGCCATTATGAGGACATCAACTATACAACAGCTTCAAATCTCTCTTTTCAAGCAACTGAAATAAGCTAACCTGGGAGGAAAAGAAATGGTAATATAATGTATCTTTCAGAACTCTACAGAAAGAGGATCCTTTTGATAATCTCTCAAAACTGTTCAAAGATTTTCCTCTGTGAGAAGACAATATTACAAAGCTAGGGACAAACGTTTTCATTCTCAACCTGATGTCTTACTTGTGATTACTTACCCTGACAATAGCAAGCAATTTCAGGAAATGCTTCACGTAATTGGTTTTTGTCCACAAATAAACCCTTGGGACTCTATTTATGTATACATTTGTGTAGTCTGCTTCAATTCACTATATCTTTTTGGAAACTTCCCAAGACCTGTACGTGGGGTTGATTGTTCACGGTCAATTGAGTCAATTCTTTACTTTTTCCTGCTTGAACAAAGGTGAGGAAGAAAGCATAGCTTCTCCCCCCTTTTCTTTTAGTAACAATAAAATTAATAGAGCTAGGGAGAAAAGAGAATACTTAGACAACAAAACACAAACTTTTAAAAATCTGTGAATAAAAACCAAATCAAATCCCCAATTCTTTAATTTTATAATATGAGGCAAAGAAAATAATTATATCTATGAACTACTGAAGACCTGAAGACAGGTTACAAGTAAAGCATTTTAAGGGTCTGTCCGTCAATGACATCCAGGGAGTTAATCAAATTTAACACCCTAAAAAGATACCAAAATATATTTTGAGGTTTTTGTGATTTAACCCATTAACTGGAAACTCAGCAGAAACTGATAAAAAATCTAAAATTTGGCTTGGTTTCCCATCTTAAAAAGGGAGGAGTGATAAAGTAGTGTGACACACCTACTATATTACCCTTATTACTTATGCTTCGATGACAGCTTAGAGAACAGCAAAAATTCAGGAGGTACAGGTTTCAGTCTGCCCTGTACCTTTTATTGATGTTCGAAATTTCACCCTTAAAAATTTAAATCTAAGGTATAGTCAATTCTTGAATATTTATGTGGGGGAAAATACTGGTAGAGATAGTTATAAGCCATCATCATAAACAACTATCTTTCTCATATTTCCACTAATTATGACCACAGTATTAATAAAAATGGAACAAGATAATTGACAGCAATCCAGATTTAATGAAATATATATTCTTTATTCAACTTTTTACAAACTCTGAATATTGACTGGGATGGTAACACAAGGTTCTACTTGAGGCAGATGGCTGCTTACAGCAGTCTATGTTTTTAAGCAAAAACGTCAATTAAACCAGAATATGTTGGAAGTGAATATCACTATAATATCCCCTAAGGTTTTGAAAAGAATTCAACTGTGTCCCTATGCAGACACAGAATAATATCCTCTAGTTTTCATTTATGTGAAGAAAACCGAAGTCTAGGAAATAATTCTGATAACAAAGGTAAATACACCAAAATAAGACCAGAATTAAATGAAATTATGCTAGAATATAATATGTTGGTTTCCAGGATCATGGGATAGGTTGAGCACAATGTATCTAATTTATTTCCCTATCCAAACTCCACTAAAATGATACCAAAGGGGTTTTAAAAAAGGATTGGGAGAACAAGAGAGGAGATGATAGTAATAATTAAATTTGGAATTCAAGAAAGCAGATGGAGAGTAGTAATTGACTTAGCAGACCTGGGAAAGCTGAACTGCAAAGAGAAAATAAGGAAAATTCAGAACCAAACCCATCTATACTGTAGAATCCTCAAGAAACTCATGAATGGGTTCCAGATAACTCTGGAACTGGAAGTGAAGAGAGGGTAGAGTTAAAATAGCAAGGTTTGAATGAAACGTGTTAGAGAAGCAGTTAGAGCCCTAGGTAGTCTCCTGTACTCCATACCATGGATAACTGCCGCTCCCTCATCCCAACAAGTTAATTCTCTGGAAAGAGTAAATAAAACATAGGGTCTCAGAAAAAAATTAGCCAGGCGTGGTGGCGGGCACCTGTAGTCCCAGCTACTTGGGAGGCTGAGGCAGGAGAATGGTGTGAACCCGGGAGGTGGAGCTTGCAGTGAGCCAAGATGGCACCACTGCACTCCAGCCTGGGTGACAGAGTGAGACTCTGTCTCAAAAAAAAATATATATATATATATATATATAGGGTCTCAGAACTGGAAACACAAGGCTGTTGAGGAAGCGGGTATTATATGAAAAGCAACGGTATTATGTGGTCACATATACACTAAACACAGACAGCTCGAGTCCCTTTTTGAGTAACGGGAGAATATTGGAAGCCAGATCTTTACCCTTAAGGCAAGAGATATGAAAGACTTTTCTATATCTGACTAGCTCAGAAAAAAAGACCTAAAGATAATGAAGAGGTTCTCCAAGCTACTCAACTAGATCATCCTCCAGCAAAATCCAAAGTCAACAGGTTCACTTGCACCTTCGGAGCTCTCTTAATCAGCTTTGAGGCCCTCTATTACAGAGTTTCCAATATCAGCACTATTAACATGTTGAGCTAGCTAATTTTTTGTTGTGCAGGGATGTCCTATGCATTGTAGGATGCTCAGCAACATTCCTAGCCTCTACTTACTAGATACTAGTAGCATAGCACCCCCTCCAACTTTAGCCACCAAAAAGGTCTCCAGATATTGCCAAATATCCTCCTGGGGTGGGGAAGGTTCAAATTGCCCCCAGTTGAGAACCACTGTTCTATTCCTAATCATGAGTATACAACAACTAAGGCTCCTAAGACATCTGAAGAGTCTCTAATTTGGAAGATAGAACCAAAAACAAACAAAAAGAGCAACTTAGAGGAAACACACTATACAATAAGACTTCAAATTACCATTAATATCCTCAGAAAGATATCACAATTGTGAAACAAAAACCAGAACTTTCAGAAAACAAAAGAGCCCTTGAAAAACACCCAGAGAAATTTATCAATAGAAGCGTTGGCCGATAAACTTGGGAAAAGCAGAGCAAAAATAACAAAGAAAATGAAGGGGAAGAAATTAAAGGAATAATCCAAGAAAACTTCCCAGAATTTAAATCATGAGGAGCTCAAATTAAAAGGACCCACCAAGTACTCAGCAAAATAAATGACCCATATCCATACACACACTACTGTGAGATTTAAAATCACTGTGGACAAGGAGATTGTCAGGTTTCCAGAAGTGGGGGTAAAGATGTGCAGCGAGGAAGGATGACACAATTCACCCAGAAGAGCTTTGGATCTCTCAATGGCAACACTAGAAGACAATAGAGCAACACCATCATAATCATGAAGGAAAATGATTTCTAATCTTGAATTCAACATCCAGCCAGACCATCAATAACCATAAGGACATTTCCAGACACAAAAAAGCTCAATAAATTACTTGCCATGCATACTTTCTGAAGAAATTATTGTAGGATGTGTTTGCTAAAATAAGAGTAGACCAGTAAAAAGCATGCCTGGAGACAGCAAATAGGAGATCCAACACAGAAGAGAGATGAAGGGAATCCCCAGGAATGCAAGGAAGGGAAATCTCGGGCTGACAGCTGTGCCTCAGGCACAGAGGACAACCAGTCCAGACTGAGAGCCATAAGTTTCCCACTGCCACGGGCCACCTTTTAAACCTGAAAACAGAATAGTTAGGTGAGCTGGATCCAGATTCTTCCATTTTTCTTTTCCTGACAATGGGTTGAGGAGATTTCTGCCCTTCTCTGCTGCCTAGACTAGCAGAGGACTCTAATTTAACCCTACAGCAGTGCCTGCTTTGATCTATTCCTGAGAATGGGAGGCAGGCATCAGGAAGCTGAAGAGCAGGAAATGCAGGGCAACCATTGCCCCCCACCACATTCCTGCTGGGTGCTCAGCACCTCCCCCTATCCTGCACTACAGCAGAAATGTCCTGCCTGTGAAGAGCCCCTTGTCTTGGGATTTATTTGTGCATGACCTTGGGATTTATTTGTGCATGTGCCAACCGACTTCCCAGAATGGGCTCCTAACCACTCTCAGAACATCTGAAGCCAGACTGTGAACAAGAGCTTGTTCAGCTTCTCTTCTCCTAAGTCTTCATACAATAGTAGTAATATTGTCCTTTCTTTACCCAGATAAGTTTGTGTTTGCTACTCAGTTCTAAAAGATTAAACAATATACTCCTTAGAGATACAAACATAGGGGGTAAAGCTATAAAGAGAATTTTAAAAGATTAATATAAAAGGCAGGATAGTGGTTTGAGGGGGAGGGAGTTGCGATTGGGGAAGAGCACAAAGGGCTTTTGAGGGCACTTCAAAAAAACACTGCATCTCAAACATAATAAAGTCAATATGAATTGTCAGTTATAATTTTTTATCTAATTGTAATAAACTTAAAATAATACTTTGAGTTGCAACACGTAAACTTTGGAGTTACATGTTAAATTTTCACCCTATGAGAGGTCTATAAACAAAAACACATCATGTCTCAGGAAACCTTTAAAAAACGCGGTGAAATTTCCGTCCATAACACAAGCCTAGAAGCCCCATTACATTTATAATGAATTGTGCAATGTACCACAAGATACATAGGAAAACTGTGAATGATTTAAAAAAGAAAAGACAAAGATAGGGAAAGTGAAGGCCAAGAACAAGTTTTTACACACATATACACACAACACAGACATAAAGCTGATATACAGCTGATCCTCATTACATTGCACAGTGCATGTTTGTAAATTCACCTACTTGGTAAAATTTACTTATAACCCCCAAATCAATAGTCATGGCACTTTCAGTCGTTTACAGACATGCATGTAACGGTGAAAAATTTGAGTCACCCAATGTGCATGATGCCAGCTGAAGGCAAACAAGATGATGCTCTGCCTTCTTGTTTCAGCTCTCATGCCATCAACAAGTGATCTTTTCAAAATCTATTTAGAGCATTTTTTGCATTTTGTGCTTTTTCTTGGTGATTTTGCTGTTTAAGATGGTCGCCAAGCATAGTGCTGAAGGGACTGTCTAGTGTTCCTAAGCACAAGAAGGCTGTGATGTGTCTTATGGGGAAAATATGTGAGTTAGAGAAGGTTCCTTCAGGCATGAGTTATAACAATGTTGGCTGTGAGTTCAATGTTAATGAATCAACAGTATATATTACATGCAGTATCTTTAAACAGAAACACACATAAAACAAGGTTATATATTGATCAGTTGATGAAAATGTTGTGACCAGAGGTTTGAAGGAACCCAACCCTGTATTTCCCCTAGGAGCAATGGTTCAGTATTGGTTCATTCAGCGTTCATGGTAACTTTATAGAACACAACTACCATGAATAATGAAAATAAACTGTGTGTAGTCACATATATACACACACATACATGCATTTATATTATTTCATATATACTTATAATATGTAATGTTATATTTATGTGTGTGTATTCATATTAAAATATAAACTTAATGAGTGCCCAGTACATACTAGGCCCTCAAAAAATATTTGGTGAATGATGTAAGAAAAATGACAAACTAGAAAAGAATAAGCCATTGATATATTTATTAAATAACAATTTTATGTAAGTATATAAAGTTTTGAGAAATCATGGTGCTTCTAGATATTTCTCTACCCATTTTCTAAATCTGTATCTTCCTACTACTTTTTACACAGTTCTGACGTTAAAAATTGAGGAACATTGATGATGGGTAGGTAAAAAGGAAACAAAGCTAAAATAAAATAACTATAAATGACAACATTAGCAGTAAGAATAAAATCTTGAAAACTATAGACATACATAAATTTATATAAAAACTATACCAATGAAAAATAATGATGGTCTGTTCCCTCTTATTTCAACACTATTTAGGGTAGTCATTGCCACTAAAGAAGAGCTTATGCATATAATTTCATCAATAAATCCTCTCCTTGTCTTCCTGTGCTCTGTGATAGCTTTGTGAAAGCTTTTCAACCTAAAGGTTTACAAAATCAGCTGTGACAATGATTATTGTGGTAATCAATGTGATAGCGGGAAGGGAACAGAGATGCTGTCCTGACACTTTTTAACACTTCTGGTACCCATCCCCAGGCTCCAACACATGTGCTTACATACATTCACCAAGCTGAGTTGCTTTAGGTACAGTGATTAAACCAAAGAAAAAAAAATTTCCTACTCATTGCTACTGCAAAAAACACACACGAAATGGAAAATTATGAAAATAAAAGTCTCAGGAGCTGTTGCCTAAATGTTAACAATTAAAGACCTGACAAAGGAATTAAGCGCAGTATGATTCAGATCATTCCTTGAAAATAGAAGGGGGAGGCTTATTTGAAACAGCTAGCAATGAATCTCCAATAAGCTAACAGAACAAATCTAGCTCACCTGTCAAAGCTGAACAATTCAGAGTTAAGACTAGCATTTACTAACTCAGTACTTATATTGACATAATTAGTACCTCTGTCACACCTTGATACATCAGTGAAGTTTAGTAGACCTCACTTTAGATTTCATGTAGCACACCATCTTCTGGTCTGAGTCTACCTATAACACACTCATCATTTACTACTTCTATGAGAGGACTGCTGGTCACATAAGCCAATTTCTTCTCAAAGTAAAGGTTCTGGAAAATTTGATTTGTGTGTGTGTGTGTGCTTGAGTGTGTGAAAAAGGCTGGGGTTAGAGCCAATGTAGAGGGACATCGATTCTAGGTCTTTGTTAGCTCATACTTGATGGAGGATATATCAATAACTATTAATAAGAGGATAAAAAAGATTTTTTATAACATAAGAAATGTGAAGAAGGAGATTAGACATGGATGGAAAGAAACAAGCAAGAAAATATATAAAATATATGAAGATAAACACATTACAAAAGTGAGAATTCTCACTTGGTTACACACTTTAAGCAATCTTAGCTAAATCACAAATACATATTAAAGCACTAAGATTTTAAAAATTCTACTGACATTTGCATTTTATCTTATTTACCTCATTTCCCCAATGAAAATAAGACAAAGACTATAAAGAATAAATAAGAAAAAAGATTAATAAAGCAATTCTTGTCCTCAGGGAACTTCCAATCTAGTAGGCCGCTGTTGACATATGTGTGTGTGTGTATATATACACACATATATAATGTATATATACATATATGTATATATAATGTATATATAATGTATGTATACATACATATATGTATATATAATGTATATATGTGTATATATACATATAATATAGCATAATATAATATATAGTATATATAATATATTGTGTGTATATATGCATACATTATATAATGTATATATGTATATATGCATTATATAATGTGTATGTATATAGAATGCATGTACATATAATTATATATACATATACATATATAGATACATGTATACATACAGCATATATGTGTATATACTGTATATATATGCATATATATGTACAAAATCTATGGATAGCATGGTACTCAAAATCTATGGATAGCATGGTACTCAGAGAAGGCCTCTATGACATACGGACATCCTGGAGGGCTTGGAACAATGAATAGGAGTTTTTTGGGCTAAGCAGGGAAAGGAAAGGATTCCAGAGCTAAGTAATAGCCTGTGCAACAGCCTACAGCCAAGTCAAAACACAGGGCGCAGTGTTTTGGGCCCTGGCAGGGCACAGTGGCTCATGCCTGTAACTCTAGCACTTTGGGAGGCCGAGGCAGGCATACCACTTGAGGCCAGGAGTTTGAGACCAGCCTGGCCAACATTGTGAAACTCTGTCTCTACTAAAAATACAAAAATTAGCTAGGCATGGTGGTTCACGCCTGTAATCCCGGCTACTTGGGAGGCTAAGGAAGGGGAATCGCTTGAACCCGGGAGGGGAGGTTGCAGTGAGCAGAGATCATGCCACTGCACTCCAGCCTGGGCAACAGAGCAAGGCTCTGTCTCAGAAAACAAAACAAAACAAAACCCACAGTGTGTGCTGGGCACTTTAAGCTATTTGGTACTGCTAGCATGAAAAACTGGAGGGTGAGAAGTGGCTGGAAAGGGAAAAGAGGGCCAAAGATCACTATGACAGAGAGTGAGAGACGTTGTGGAGTGGGTGGGAGCCACTCAGGAAGTTACTGCGTTAGCCCAAGAAAGAGGTGATAAAGTAAAGGCGACAGACAGATACTTAAGAAAATAAACTCACAAGATAACACAGTGAATGATTAGCTAGAGGGTGGTTGGGGTTGAGTCGTAAGAAAACTTACAAATTACTGGCAACAGTTACTGGGTGAATGATACCACCAAATGAGAAAGAAATTACAAGAGAAAGAACTGACAGAAGGCTGAGAAAGAAACAAAGCACATGGCTATGTTTGGAAAATACTGGTTTCCATGGAATATCCAGGCAGAGATTTATAGAGGGCATACAGATAGGAGTATAAAGTTCAAGGAAGGGGTCATGATAATGAAGACATCAACAACTGTCATTTATAATATAACATGTCAGCAGCAAGCATGCTGCCAAGAAGTTTACATAGATTCTCGTTATTTATCATAATTTATTTGTCATCATAGCTAATACAATACCAGCCTCATTTTATAGATAGGAAACTGAGGCTCAGAGGTTGTCTGTGGTCAAACAGTGGAAGTTAGAGCTAGGGCTGGAGCCTAAACATATGGAACTTCGAAATCTAAATTCTTAACCTCTATACTCCCTAGGTAGCATGAGTGAATGAGAGGTAATTGAAGCCATTGCTGTTAATGACAGCACTTAAGAATAAAGAGGACAGACCCCAGAAAACATGAATATATTCCCAAACCCCTCCCCAAGGGACTGCTGGACACATCCCCATAGAAAGATTATAAGAAGCCCAGAAAGGAAAAAGAAGAAGTGCGAAAGGCAAGCTCTTAGGGTACCATATCTTGTGGAAATAACAAACGGGAAGGCCTAGCAGGGTCTGCCCTAAATAGGAACACTCCTCTTAAGGCTGGTGCAAGAAAACCATAACTTTCATTTTTATGTTAAGAGCTATACATTCACATTTTGTTATTTTCTAAATGTGGGCCTATACATCAGAAATTGGCCCAATGAAAATATTTAGTGGAGAAACAACTTTTTTGAAACTCACTACTGACCTTTTTCTCCTCCTCTTCACTCCTCCTTCTCTACTAGTGTTCATAAACCTAATTACTTTTAACTAGTACCTAGCATTATCACAATTGTCAAATTCTCTGTGCATAATCCACACTTTGTAAATGGAAACTAATAATTATGGAAGTCTGAAGTTACACTGAAAATCATATTTGTAAGGGGTGTGCTCTGTTAATATGCCACTAACATAGGTTGTTTTCCAAATGCTACATTATCCTATAATAGTATTGTTGCAAGCCATTAATCACAACTCTGCAACTAGGGGGCGGAGGTTAATATCTGCACTCTGAAGTTGTTATCCTCCTTAACAGATTTTTATTTCAGTGACACTTCTGTGGAATACTGTTAATCTCTTCTCATTTAAAACCATGTTTTAAAGATCTCCATAACCAGGTAAACCTACTTCTAAATTAAATAAAATTAAATTATCTAATTTAAATAAGCTAGTGAAAGAGATCTTAAAGCCACCAATATGCCTCTCTTTATTCATTTCAGTTGCATCAGGAGTATACAAAATTACACTGTAAAACAGAAACAAAAATGTAATTACCTAACACTCTAAGTCAGGGTTTCCCAAATTGGCATCTTGTGGAGTCCTTAAAGAATGAAAGTTTCTCGTTCAAGTTAGTTTGGGAAAAACCATATAAAATACCTACCTCTTGCCCCCATACTCATATTACACCTTAGCAGTCCAGTCTTGTGGTTAAGAAACCTCTCTCTTCTGTCACACTCCACCCCATTGCCCATGTAGCATTTATTATCAGTGGACTTTGGACATGATAACCTAAATTTTAGTATGTGTAACAACAACACAAATACAAATTATGAAATTGAAACAGTTAAGAACCTTCTGATTTCAAACAACTTTTTTCTGTAACAAATATTCCCTACCCAAATGTGGCATGGAAATTGTCAATTAAATTCTTATGGGGGGTAATCCAATTGTTTGCTTAGTAAAGGACGGAAAAGATTTAACTATGCAATTTAAATGCCTATTCATTAATACTCCCAAAAGTAATTTATTTTTTTACAATTGTTAATATAAGCATATTCAGCAGGCAATAATGCAACCTCTGGTCTTTTAACCAAAAAACACTTAACACAAAGGCAAAGCATGCAAAGGAAATAACCATTTACACCCAATTACTCAGCTCAGTGCAGGGCAGCAGAAAATAGGTTTTGAATCATAATTGTAGTAATCTGTTTCTAGGTCTAAAGACAAAGTAGATGATCTGGAAAATAATTGCTTTAGGGAAAAAAAATCTGAAAATAAGAGTATAGTGGATGTAACTGTTTAGGCAACATAGTAAAATCAAATATCTAAACACTTGGGGAATTTTTCAAGTTAGGTAAGAAACCAAATCCATGCATGTGAGTATGCAAGTTAGTGATGCTCACTTTTAACCAGTTTCCCATGGACGGACCAACCTCTCAGTCTCTGTAATGACTCCTGCTAATCAATAAGGCATGGAAGACAAGAAGAGAAAGGGCAATCATATCCCCCAAAACATCTGAGTGAACTGAGCTTTCTAATCTCTCCTCTCGCTATCTCACTTGAAGGCAACTCCGAATTTCCTTCTGACAGCTTAGCCAAAAATTATGACACCATTCTTGACCCTTTTTTTTCTCTGACATTCTAGTTCATTAGGAAATGCTCTTAGCTCTACTTTTCTGAGATCTTCTGTCTTTTCATTTGTTTCAAGAAAATTTGCAACTGACTGTTGGATAAATTGTATGACAGCTGAATTAAAAACTTCATCAAATTCCCATATCTGATTCAACTGGGTATTGGAATCAGTTGATGTCTTTTTTCATTCATATTGTATCCTAGATAGTTTGTGATGCTTGCTATGACAAGTGGTTTTCAATTGTATTCTGAATGTTTTGCTTATTGTTAGGAGACTTGATGACAAGATCTTCTATTTTAGCAGGGTGGTAACCCTGCTTAGGTTTAGTGTGTAGGTTCTAGACTACTTTTGTGGGCTTCAGTTCCAATGACAATTTAGTTTTCTGAGCCCTCACAATGCTATTTTGGTGTGCTTCATTCTCCTGGTGATGTTGGGACTCCCACTCAATCCCTGCTGATGCCATCTGCAAGGACAAAATGTACTTCCCAGGGCCACTTGCTATTGCTGGGAAACCTTGAAGGGGAGGGGGTCACCTACTGGGGCCTGGGTCTCCTTAAGCCATGAGGTGGAGGACAGGAAGACACATGGTTTCGCTGCTGTTGCAGCTGCTTACTGCTCCCTACAGAAGAAACCACCTGCTAGGGCCAGTTGGGAGCAAAGGCAGTATAGCCTGGGCTTTGCTGTTGCTGCTGCTGTCTACAGAGCAGACCATAGGGGCTGAAATGGCCTGGTCTTCACCATAGTTGGCAGAACAAACCACCCGTCATGGCCCCAGTTGTAGAGCAGTGAGTGGGAGGGCCAGGGGCTTTGCTGCTCCTGCAGCAACTGGGGCCATAATAGGGACAGATCAGAGTACCCACTGTGAAACAGTGGGGATGAGCACTCCCACTTAGTTCTTTGTTGGGCTTTCCCTTTCCTGGTCCTTTGGCCAGAAAAAGCAGGCTTTTTGTTCTGTTTTCTTTGCCCACTGGTGATTCTGGGTTGCAGGTATCTCCAGCACCCAGTCTAGGAGAAAATGGGAGATTAAAAGAAAACCCAGTGAACTTGCACTTATTGTCCTCAAACCTCTAGTCCTGAGGTTCCTAGCTACTCTGCTTTCTTCCTAACTTTCAGAATCCCTTTATTGCCATCAGCTGAATAATTTCCAGGACATTTAGTTATATTTATAGAGGAGGGAAGGGGCAGTGAAAAGTAAGTCTACGCCTTTTTGTTCTGGAAATGGAAATCTGTGCATTTTCAACCTATTTTATTCTGGCTAGCATTAGGAGTCCATTCTTTTTGTTGTTGTTGTTGACAATCCCTATTACAGAAGGAGTCCAATCTATTTAAAATGAGAGGACAAGCTACAGTTCTTTTACGATCAACATACTCAGTTAAAAATGGCAGGCATTAAACTCATCAGGTCCATAATGTAGTCTTTCAGGATTCCTGGCTCTACTTTAGAATTTTAGGGTCTCAAACAACTGATGTTTCTCAATCTTTTGGGGTTTGATGAATACCAACTAACCAAAGCATACTAGACTAGGGGTTCTGCTCTGTTGTTTCCTCATGCACACACATATACATCCTCACTCACTCACCCTCACAGTCTTTCTGAGTCAAAAAGGAAATCTAACATTGCCACACTCTATTTAGCATATAAAAGTCACGGCACACTATTTGGGAATTGGTGTTTTTAATAACAATTTCATCACTTGGCCTTCCATATTACACAAATAGGAAAGTTAGGGGTTACAGTATTCTACACAAACACGGTTATGCATAACTGAAGGTCAGCTCTTAATAAAGGACCTACGAGTTGACTAAACTAGTTCTTTGAAGGCAGGAATTTTCTCTTATCCATCCTGTGTCTCTAACATATGGAACTGTGCCTGACACTGTCTGTGCTAATGAAGACCCAGTAAATGCTACTGGATGGACAAACAGATAAATCCATTTTAGGATGTACAAACATGGGTGCCATCTTCCAGACACTTACATTAGTATAGTTATATTTAAGTTAATTTGAAGTTACAGCTCTTAGATACCTTGGGGGAGATTTTCACTTATCTAATACAAATAAAAATGTTGATTTGTCAATGCCAATTACTGAAAGGTAAACAAATGCTACAAAATCATATAACATGTTAACTATTTTTTAAACACATCCTCAAAAACAATTTTGTTTTACTAGAGATGTTCATTGCCAATTCAAAATCCTTCCAGTGATACCATAACTAAGACTCAAAAAGCAGACTTTTTAACTTTTACCATGTAATAACATCTATTCTTAAATACTTAATGATTTAAAATAGGCCTTATAAACTTGAGGCATTTTACAAAATAGTATTTTATAATAGCAGAGAACTGAACCGAACATAGCTCCTAAAATTCAAAAAGCTTTTCAACCTAAAGTTTTACAAAATCAGCTGTGACAATGATTAGCTCAAAATTAATTCAAGCTTTTTGTTGGCTTGGATGTTTTAATAGTTTGCTAAAAAATTTCAGTTTGTATCATCTGGCAAGATGAAATATGACACTCAATCACTATAATAGCTTACCACCAGAAAATACCATTAAATGGAAATAAACTACTTATATTATCCATATGATCACTTTTTTGTGAAGTTAGAGGTATATAAACTCAATTAAGACTCAGCCGACAAAGAAAACTTCATGGTTCCTAATTAATGCTGGACTGAAGACTGACAATTTTGAGCACAAATTTAAACCAGTAAATAGACACAGGGTGAGATCATAAAATTAGAAATATTTTGGCCAATGACTGTTTAGCTTCAGATGATCAAATTTCTCCAAGTTAAAGGAGGAAGTTCAAACCCATAGCAAAGAAGGTAAAAACCTTGAAAAAAGATTAGACGAATGGCTAACTAGAATAACCAATGCAGAGAAGTCCTTAAATGACCTGATAGAGCTGAAAACCATGGCACGAGAACTACGTGACAAATGCACAAGCTTCAGCAACCGATTCAATCAACTGGAAGAAAGGGTATCAGTGATTGAAGATCAAATGAATGAAATGAAGCGAGAAGAGAAGTTTAGAGAAAAAAGAATAAAAAGAAATGAACAAAGCCTCCAAGAAATATGGGGTTATGTGAAAAGACCAAATCTACATTTGATTGGTGTACCTGAAAGTGAGGGGGAAAATGGAACCAAGTTGGAAAACACTCTGCAGGATATTATCCAGGAGAACTTCCCCAACCTAGCAAGGCAGGCCAACATTCAAATTCAGGAAATACAGAGAACACCACAAAGATACTCCTTGAGAAGAGCAACTCCAAGACACATAATTGTCAGATTCACCAAAGTTGAAATGAAGGAAAAAATGTTAAGGCAGCCAGAGAGAAAGGTCGGGTTACCCACAAAGGGAAGCCCATCAGAGTAACAGCGGATCTCTTGGCAGAAACTCTACAAGCCAGAAGAGAGTGGGGGCCAATATTCAACATTCTTAAAGAAAAGAATTTTCAACCCAGAATGTCATATCCAGCCAAACTAAGTTTCATAAGTGAAGGAGAAATAAAATCCTTTACAAACAAGCAAATGCTGAGAGACTTTATCAATTCATTAAAAATCAAGACATATGCAATTACTATGCCCTGTCCTTTAATGGAATCCTTTATTTTATATCAACCAGTAGGGAAAAAATAAGGAATGAAGCATGAAGAATATCTATCATAGATGCAAACAGATGGCTTGAGATCATATAAAAGAACAAGATGCTTTAACACAAACTTTTTAAGGCAGCTCCACTGAGAGACAACTGAACTTTTAAAAGAAAAAATAATTTATTCTATTAACCAAGAATCCCTGCACATTAATATTTTACAATGAACCTACAACTTCCTTTTGGCAAGCCCAGGCAATCTGGAAGTACAGACACTCCAGCTGCAAACACCCCATAATTATGGGAAAGTCCCCTTGAGAGAATGCACTTTAGCCTCTGATAGACTAACTTTTTCCTCTTGGAATCAAAGCCACCACAACATAAACAGAGCAAGGGCTTGATAGCTCAAAAGACCTGGGGCTGCATCCTGGATGTGCCCATTACTCATTACTAACTATAATGAGAGGCCAGTTATTCAATCTCTCTGGGGCTACTTTATTTACACTGTGAAATGGAGATAATAGCTACTTTAGAGGGTTCTCAGCAGTACAGGAAATAACAAGGCATAAAGGGTTGTGTCTGGCGCATACCAACAACAGGAGACTTCTGGGGCTGATCTGCTATTGTACAAGTACTTCTTCATTACTTCTCCCCTAAAAAGTATCATGTCTCCCATACTAAAAGGGTACCCTTTCACTACCAACACAAAGAATCAAGGAAGAATCAGAGAGAGTTCTGCTTCCAATGATCATGAAACAGATAACCTGGACTAGCCTTCCTACTGAAAAACAAAACAAAACCTCCCCCCTCCATCGTTTTTTTGAAAGTATCAAACATAAGGTACTTAAATTTCGCCAGTTGAAGATCTAGTAGAAAAAGGGAACTCACAGTAGTGAGTTCAATCACATAAAACTACTTTTGCCTGGAGGGCAATTCTCCACCCCTAGGAAGCAGCTGCCCCATAGGGCTCAGAGGGCCTCACAGGAATGAGT
The DNA here is from genome assembly GCF_043159975.1 of Macaca nemestrina. Taxonomy (NCBI): domain Eukaryota; kingdom Metazoa; phylum Chordata; class Mammalia; order Primates; family Cercopithecidae; genus Macaca; species Macaca nemestrina. The sequence goes on along the minus strand of NC_092145.1, from coordinate 118,657,176 downwards.
GAGTGAAGACCTACAGTCCATTTGATAAACCAACCCCCACCTTATTGTGGTTTCTTCTGAAAGGCTACCCCTAGGGTGGAGGTGAACCCAAAACAAACCTGGCCTTGCATGGACTTGGAGCCTGGCTCTCCTTTATCTGGTGGTCCAAGGAATTTTAAATCTTAAAGTTGGATTAAAGCAGTCCTGGCCATGAGCTTCCCAATCCCCTAAACCTGGTAGGCAGATCCTCTCAAGAAAAGATACTGTATCTTAGAATGAGCAAAAATAAAAGACAAAAGACATGAGATATTGAAACAAACAAACAAAAAATACAGGCTGGGAGCAGTGGCTCACGCCTGTAATCCCAGCAATCTGGGAGGCTGAGGTAGGTCAATCACTTGAAGTCAGGAGTTCCAGACCAGCCTGGCCAACATGGCGAAACCATGTCTCTACTGAAAATATAAAAATTAGCTGGGCACAGTGCCGCGTGCCTGTAGTACCAGTTACTCAGGAGGCTGAGGCACAGGAATCGCTTGAACCCAGGAAGCGGAGGTTGCAGTGAGCCGAGATCGCGCCACTGCATTCCAGCCTGGGTGATGAAGTAAGACTCTGTCTCAAAAAAAAAAAAAAAAAAAAAAAAAAAAAGCCAAAATTTAAAACTCAATGGATGGGTTTCAGAGTAACTGAAAGCTGAATAAAATTAATGAAGAGAAATATAGGTCAAAGTAAATGATCCAGAATACATCATGGAGAAAAACAAAAAGGTGAAAAACACAGAATTAGGATAAGAAACTTAGACGAAATGATGAGAAGATTTAATGTATGTCAACTGGGGTCCCAGCAGGAGAGGAAAGAGAGAATGAGTTAGAGAAAATCTATGAGGAAATGGCTGATAATTTTTCATAGGATCTTTTCACAGAATTTTCATCAGATATGTCTATCTACAAATTCAAGATTCCATTGAATCATGGCAGGATAAACAAAAAGAAATCTATACCTAGACACACCATAGAAAAATAAAGACAAAGAAAAAACCTGAAAATAACCAGAGGTAATAAAAGGACAGAGTATCTCCAAAGAAGTGACATTTTGACAGTGGACAATAGAAATCGGAGGACAATAGAATGATGATGTACTTGATGAGCTAAAATAAAGTGCCATCCAAATAATTTTTTAAGCAGGGAAAATAATCTTCAATGATGAAAGCAAACTTAAGACAACACAAACAGTTTGTCATAGCAGACCCACACTACACAAATTTCTAAAGGATACTTTAGGCAGAAGGAAAACTACCCTGGATAGAAAGTCAAAGATACAGCAAAGAATGAAGAGTCAGATAAAACATAAATATGTGAATAAACCTAAGTAAACTGACTGTAAGTAATAATAATGTCTTGCTGAGTCTCCAAATACAGAAAGAATTAAAATATATGATAGACATTAACATGTAAATCAAGAAGGAATAAAGTTAAAATGTCCTAAGATCCTTGCATTGGCTGAGATAAGGCTAATGAGACTTACTAATATTATACTTGATAAGTATATAACACATGGTGTTATTTTAAGGGTAACCACTAAAAGAACTGAGACACAGTGTTTAAATTCCAAACTAAGTGGGAGAGGAAATGGAGTGATAAAAACAATCACACAAGGAGAGAAAATTAAAAATTGAACAGAAAAGGAAGGACAAGCAAAGTACAAAATAAGATAGGATATTTAGGTTCAAAAATATTACTACGATGTGCCAGGAACATGAAGAAATATACAAACAATAAATATGATAAGTTATAAAATGTATTAAAAGGAAATAAGTTTATGGGGAAAAAATGTAGAATACTGTAGAGAAATTGGAAATACTATGGTGGGATTGGGACAGCTTTTAGTACTAAATAGGGTAGTCAGGGGTGGCCTCATGAAGAAGGTAACCCTTGAGCAAAGATTCCTTCACTCCATAGTGGACCTAAAGGTACATATACCTCCAGCTACAGCTCTGCTGCTAACTTTGCGGTGAACATTATTTTCAATATATCATATCCTTTCCACGTTTGTCACTCCTCCATTTCCTTGAGGGCTTCCAAAAAAATTCTTTCACCCTGGACTTGCCCTGATGATGACAATAGCAGCAGTACTACTATTGATTAGATACCTACTGTTTGGGCCAAGCACTCTTACTAAGTGCTTTGCAAAAGGTCTCATGCAATTTTCTCAACAGCTCTAGAAGAAAGACACTATGATTCCCATTTTACTGACAAGGATGTTAAGACTTAGTTAACTTTTTTTTTTTTTAAATCACATTCTTTAATGGTGGAAATACGAATGTGTTTTATTCTAGTATTCTTTGTTTTGTAAATACATAAAATGAGTATGTCACAATTTCTATCTAGAAGAAATAGGAGTTTTACAAATATAAAGTTGCTATCTATTTTTAAATGGAGCATACTAGCCTCCTTGATCAGTTTGTGAAGTACAATTTACATTGACTATTATTTTAAAATTGTTTTAAAAAAAAATCTAGCATAACCTGGAACCTTTACTCCAAATGCATTATGTAACTGAGATTAAAACTTGTTGGGAACATCTAAGTGAGGGGTGGACAACCTTGTTTCTGTGAAGTGCCAGACAGTAAATATTTTAGTCCTTGCAGGCCATACCGTTTTTGTCACAACCACTCAACTCTGCTGTAGCACAAAAGCAGTCATACACGTAAGCAAATGAGTGTGGCTGTACTCCAATAAAACTGTATTTACAGAAACAGGCAGCAGTCTGGATTTGTCCTGTGGTCTGTAGTTTGCTGACCCCTGATCTAAGTGATCATACTGCCCAGCTCCATTAGGTGTACTATAATATCTGTTTCAAAAAGGAATGCAATCTGAGCAAGATAGAATGATACTGCCTTCCCTCTGTTTTCAAGGAGAGTAGAAATGGCAGCAGTGGAGGGATAGAAGTACATGGTTTACTTGTACATACGGTCATTGTGCCTCTGGAAACGCTAAGATCTGTGTATCTGAACTCAGAGCAATTTATTAACCACACTCTTTTTAGATTTAGTCTAATTATGGTCTTTTTGTTTATTTATTCTTTTTTTTTTATACTTTAAGTTCTAGGGTACATGTGCACAACGTGCAGGTTTGTTACATATGTATGCATGTGCCATGTTGGTGTGCTGCACCCATTAACTCGTCATTTACAGTAGGTATATCTCCTAATGCTATCCCTCCTCCCTCCCCCCTCCCCACAATAGGCCCCGGTGTGTGATGTTTATTTGTTTATTCTTAACTGATTTTACTATGACACAGTATTCAGAATCCTTATACCACTTCTCTTTCCAACCAAATTTCGAACCAGGGCTTAAAGTAATATTTTCCCAAGTGCGCGACAGGTATTGTGGTAGGCTGTGTTTTTAGGTGGTACCCCAATAAGTCATTAAATAAACATTAATAAGCAGAATTATCTATAGTCTTCTTTCAGTCTTTATTAATATGTTTGAGAAAATTTAGTTTTAATATAGCATAAACAACCAACATAGCCTCTGTTTTTTGTTTTTGTGTAAGTGAGAATAGCCGTCAAGGTCACAGCATTTGGAAAGGAACAATACTTTGCTGGACTTTTGTAGTGCTATTGTTTTAGTTTGTTCTGTTTCTTTTTAAGGTTACCTTCTGTTTATGGCAAGTGATACTGTTTCCTGTTAATGAAAGTGGTATAATTAAAAAAAAATTATCTAAGTAAAGAGAGTCAACTTAAAGGACATTTCCTGAAGAAAGAGATTCAAATTATGAGAAGAAATTGGTATGAGAGAGATTCTCCATTGCTGGCTTGAAGATGGAAGGGGCTGTGGCACAAACTGAGTGGCCCCTGGCTGATAGCCAACAAGGAAATGGACCTTCAGTCCTACAGCTGCCAACAACTTGAATGAGCTTGGAAGTGGATTCTTCCCTACAACCTGTAGATAAGAGCCCAGCCCAAGTAACACCTTGATTTCAGCCTTGTGAGACCCTAAGCAAACAACCTAGCTGAGACACCTGGACTCCTGACCTACAGAAACTGCTAGATAATAAATGTGTGTTTTAAGCTGGTAGATTTGTAGTGATCTGCTGTGCAACAGTCAAAAACTAATGCAGCCTATAGGCTTTATTCTTACTGCTCTTAAAACAGAGACCATGCCCTCCTCCCCCAACACCAAGACCAAAAAGGTGACAGGAGGTATAGTTGTTGAAAAAGACTGAACAGTGGCTTACCACTCTAGTCTGTAGACCCTGTTCTTTCTGCATTTTTTTGTAGCTTGTCCTTGATCATAAAAATCTCCTCTATGAATTCTCAGCCAGCCAAATGCATGGCTATGCCATAAGCAGTGGTGCTTCCCCCAAGACAAAGAGACTGAGGAGTCTTTCTGTGCCTGGCTTATTTCACGTAACATAATGTAAGACTTAGTAAACTTTAAAATCTTATACAGTACCCCATAGTTAATACACTGCAGAGCTAGGGTTTCAACAGGAAATCGGCATAGCCACAAGGTCTGTGAACTCTCCACTATCCATGCTGCATCTTGTGCCAACCACTATTGCCAAGAATGAGAAAAAGTGAATTTAGAAGAATTTAAAGATTCCACAAATGGTCAGTAGATGCTGTTTGACACATTAAAGACACTCAACATGCATTTGGCTGGCTGAGGATTCATAGAGGAGATTTTTATGATCAAGGACAAGCTACAAAAAAATGCAGAAAGAACAGGGTCTACAGACTAGAGTGGTAAGCCACTGTTCAGTCTTTTTCAACAACTATACCTCCTGTCACCTTTTTGGTCTTGGTGTTGGGGGAGGAGGGCATGGTCTCTGTTTTAAGAGCAGTAAGAATAAAGCCTATAGGCTGCATTAGTTTTTGACTGTTGCACAGCAGATCACTACAAATCTACCAGCTTAAAACACACATTTATTATCTAGCAGTTTCTGTAGGTCAGGAGTCCAGGTGTCTCAGCTAGGTTGTTTGCTTAGGGTCTCACAAGGCTGAAATCAAGGTGTTACTTGGGCTGGGCTCTTATCTACAGGTTGTAGGGAAGAATCCACTTCCAAGCTCATTCAAGTTGTTGGCAGCTGTAGGACTGAAGGTCCATTTCCTTGTTGGCTATCAGCCAGGGGCCACTCAGTTTGTGCCACAGCCCCTTCCATCTTCAAGCCAGCAATGGAGAATCTCTCTCATACCAATTTCTTCTCATAATTTGAATCTCTTTCTTCAGGAAATGTCCTTTAAGTTGACTCTCTTTACTTAGATAATTTTTTTTTAATTATACCACTTTCATTAACAGGAAACAGTATCACTTGCCATAAACAGAAGGTAACCTTAAAAAGAAACAGAACAAACTAAAACAATAGCACTACAAAAGTCCAGCAAAGTATTGTTCCTTTCCAAATGCTGTGACCTTGACGGCTATTCTCACTTACACAAAAACAAAAAACAGAGGCTATGTTGGTTGTTTATGCTATATTAAAACTAAATTTTCTCAAACATATTAATAAAGACTGAAAGAAGACTATAGATAATTCTGCTTATTAATGTTTATTTAATGACTTATTGGGGTACCACCTAAAAACACAGCCTACCACAATACCTGTCGCGCACTTGGGAAAATATTACTTTAAGCCCTGGTTCGAAATTTGGTTGGAAAGAGAAGTGGTATAAGGATTCTGAATACTGTGTCATAGTAAAATCAGTTAAGAATAAACAAATAAACATCACACACCGGGGCCTATTGTGGGGAGGGGGGAGGGAGGAGGGATAGCATTAGGAGATATACCTACTGTAAATGACGAGTTAATGGGTGCAGCACACCAACATGGCACATGCATACATATGTAACAAACCTGCACGTTGTGCACATGTACCCTAGAACTTAAAGTATAAAAAAAAAAGAATAAATAAACAAAAAGACCATAATTAGACTAAATCTAAAAAGAGTGTGGTTAATAAATTGCTCTGAGTTCAGATACACAGATCTTAGCGTTTCCAGAGGCACAATGACCGTATGTACAAGTAAACCATGTACTTCTATCCCTCCACTGCTGCCATTTCTACTCTCCTTGAAAACAGAGGGAAGGCAGTATCATTCTATCTTGCTCAGATTGCATTCCTTTTTGAAACAGATATTATAGTACACCTAATGGAGCTGGGCAGTATGATCACTTAGATCAGGGGTCAGCAAACTACAGACCACAGGACAAATCCAGACTGCTGCCTGTTTCTGTAAATACAGTTTTATTGGAGTACAGCCACACTCATTTGCTTACGTGTATGACTGCTTTTGTGCTACAGCAGAGTTGAGTGGTTGTGACAAAAACGGTATGGCCTGCAAGGACTAAAATATTTACTGTCTGGCACTTCACAGAAACAAGGTTGTCCACCCCTCACTTAGATGTTCCCAACAAGTTTTAATCTCAGTTACATAATGCATTTGGAGTAAAGGTTTCAGGTTATGCTAAATGACTATGTTTCCTACCTCTTCAATTCTTCGTCAGGTGAATTCAGCGTGTCAATTATACTTAGAATTGCACTTGTCCAAGAATTGATACTGCACTACCAGGATTATCAAATTCTACATCTCATGGCATAACCCTACCTATGCTCCTTGTGCTTTTGTTAAACATTTATCCTACACCTCATTACCAAGAGGTCATCTAAACAGAAAGTCAGACCACCTCTTACGATGCTGTTCTTTTAAAACAATAAACTTTATTTTTCAGAATAGTTTTAGATTATCAAAAAAAAATTACAAAGATAGTACAGAGACTTCCATATACCCTGAATCTAGTTGCCCTATTATTAACATCTTCCATTAGAATGGTACATTTTTTATAATTAATGGACCAATACTGATAAATCAGCATTAACTCAAGTCCATTCTTTATTTGGATTTCCTTAGTTTTTACCTAAATGCCCTTTTTCTGCTCCAGGATCCCATCCAGCATACCAAATTAGTCATCATTCTCCTTCAGCCCCTCTTGGCTCTGACAGTTTCTCAGACTTACCTTGTTTTTGATGACCTTGACAGTTCAAATCACCTCATGGAACTAATCTAGCATTAATCCTGTATAAGATGTCTAACACATTAGCTGAGGCCATGGGCTACTCCTAGTTTCTTCCTATGTCCTCATATAATCAAATACTTCATGACTGAAGAGTAAAAGAAATGAAAAGCTTACAGAAAAGGGCTTTTGTCAGAAGTAATAACAAACAAAAGGACTAAAATGATGTCATTTGAATATTACCTAAAATGCAAAATTTCAGAAGGGGTTTTTATCAAAAATATGTAGTCATTCTACTACTATATTTTAGCTAAAGAAGAAGTAGTAGTAGTAGTAGCAGTAGTAGTCAGTATTTTTGACCCTGACTCAACTCTGACTCCATTCAAGGAAAAACAACCTGGGAGAAAATGCAAAGCCTATGCTGACCTTGCTTTCTTCCTCACAAAAAAAAAAAAAAAAAGAGAGAGAATCCAATTATGTCACCTAGAAAGACACATTTATACTGCTTAACATTAAGTGCTCCAAATGAAAGACTAAAACTGAAGTAAAAGATGAAAAATGCATGCAAGAATCAAGACTTTAAAACAGTATATCAGTTATGCAATTCATTGCAGGGTTGTAGGCAATTAGAGTTTCCTGAAACAACTTTCAAAGAGCCAGCTATAACAGAGAAGAAATGAGTTCCACTGCACATTCCTATTTTATTTTGGCTGTAATATTAGTAAATAACACCTAAAGCACTAAATAACAAAAAGTATATCTACTGAAAAGATGATGGACCACAATTCTTTCTAGGGAACACATCAAAAAAGTCATTATCATTTCATTTCTGAGAAAATTCTGGTGCTTCTACAATATACAATGCAGAGTTACTGTGCTTAATGAGATTGTATTAGGTTGGTGCAAAAGTAATTGCGGTTTTTGCTGTTACTGTTTTTTTTGGAGATGGAGTCTCGCTCTGTTGCTCAGGCTGGAGTGCAGTGGCACGATCTCAGCTCACTGCAACCTCCACCTCCTGGGTTCAAGCAATACTCCTGCCTCAGCCTCCTGAGTGGCTGGGTCTATAGGCGCACGCCACAATGCCCAGCTAATTTTTTGTATTTTAGTAGAGACAGGGTTTTTGCCCAGGCTGGTTTCAAACTCCTGAGCTCAGGCAATCCGCCCGCCTTGGCCTCCCAAATTGCTGGGATTACAGGCGTGAGCCACCACGCCCAGCCAGTTTTTGCTATTACTTTTAATGGCGAAAACCACAATTGCTTTCACACCAACCTAATAGTTTGTTACTACCATATAACAGACTAGATTTTTTTTTTTTACTTTTAAGTTCTAGGATACATGCGTAGGACGTGCAGGTTAGCTACATAGGTAAACGTGTGCCATGGTGTTTTGTTGCACCTACCAACCCATCACCTAGGTATTAAGTCCAGCATGCATTAGTTATTTTTCCTAATGCTCTCCCTCCCCCGCCACAGGCCCCAGTGTGTGTTGTTCCCCTCCATGTCCATATGTTCTCATTGTTTAGCTCCCACTTACATGTAAGAACATGTGGTGTTTGGTCTTCTGTTCCTGTATTAGTTTGCTGAGGATAATGGCTTCCACCCACGTCCCTGTAAATGACATGATCTTGTTCCTTTTTATGACTGCATAGTATTCCATCGTGTATATGTACTGCATTTTCTTTATCCAGATATCAGACTAGAATTTTAAGCATGTTTTAGACCTTTGATTTCCCACAAATATTCAGCTAATCTGCAATACAAACAATCCAAAGTACTATGTATCTTCTGCTTTCATTTCCAGAACAGATGAAATGGATCTCAACACTAGCTAAGGAAATTGCATTATGCTAAAAGTCTCATCTATAGGTAATACACTATTAATCAAGACTAATCATTCTTTTTGAAAGTGATCACTCAGCTAAAACCTCAACTCTAGTACATAAAATGCATTATAATGATCAGAAAATAAAGACAATTATAGTGATCAGTCCAGTTAGCAAAGGCTATTATTTCAATTACTGCTCAAGATACTCTTAGCTCTGCAATAATGTTGCTTTTCACAGAACAGACAATCACGAATGGTAACAGATGCTTACTGGTTTGGATTAGTGGTTGATTCAAACACACAACGCTTAATGTTTATCAAACTTAATAAAACATTAAACTATCAACCACAGTGTATAACACTAAAGTCATTAAAGCAAATCTGCTTTTATTGCTTTAAAATCTTGGTGAGTCCTATCCTAAACTAAGAAGTCATTGCTTAGCAGAATAGTTTCAATAATGTGTTCTTTAAAAAGTGAAATTCTGCATTATATCTTTGCCTAGAGTAGAATTGATGAGAGAACAAATATTTGAAAATAACCATGGAAATACTCTTTGGTTTTTCCTTAAGTTTCAGTGAGTCTTCTTTACCACTTAACTAAACATTGTGGCCTCCTTTTCCTGTTGAAATGCCTCTCTTCATAACTCAGATGCTGTAGAGCATTTGCAAAATCATTTTAGCTTTCTTCCTTTTCCCACCTTTAACCTCCCATGCAGAACATCTTGGTGTACTCCAAGACTCAGCCATGCTACTCTTCTAATCATCAGAAACAGCACTACGGGGTCATTTCACTTTCACCCACAACCTACTGCTTATGCTCTCTCGCTCTAGAGTACTGAAGAAAGTGATGTTAAGAATAATACGAAGGTCGGGGGTAGGGATTGGTGGAGAGGACTGTAGGGGAAACAAAAATACACTTTAAATGAAGCATAATAGGGAGGTGTAATAACGCTTCTTTTAAAAAGCTATATTGGTTAGCACATTAGTGTATAATGATAAAGAAAAAAATAATGTACTTTAATACCAGTACAAAAGTAGACTTAAAATAGTGGAAACCATGATTAATACAATTTGATACTTTAAAAGTCTGGTTTTAGTATTTAAACAGAAAAAAAGCAATCCCAATGAATATACTTTCAGGAGCATAAACATGAAAATGGAAAAAATAGTTTAACTGCATGGTACAGAAAACTGATCACAGAGTTGGCTTAGTGGAACGATCTGGACTGGGAAATATTTTCTTAACAAAAAATTTCATTAATTGTTGTTTAATTATGATTAAAATATTTGTATTTAAATCCAAGTAGTCAAAAGCATCCACAGGTCAAAAGTCCTATACTTGCCATAGAAACATAAAAGGATTACCTGTTCACATGTCATCTTTACCATAATCTTCCAACAAGAGCAACAGTAGCAATGATAAAATTATTAGTAACAGGTACTTTATTAGTATTAGTATGTATTGGTATATTATTATTATTACAGCTATTGAGTACTTACTATATGTCAGTCATGTTTCTAAGAGGTACTGGTATTAACTCACTTAATTCTCATAACTCTCTAAGGTAGCATATTTATCCCCATTTTACAGATAAGGAAATCGAGTTTCAGAGAAGTTAAATAACTTGGCTGTAGCCCCAGAGCAAGTAACTGGTTCAGTCAGAATCTGGATCCTAAAATTCCAGATCCAAAGTCCATGACTTTTTTAATCAATATGCTATCCTTGTCTCATACCTATTATCAGACATATGCCAAGGTCCCCTGTTGAAGTTATCTAATCTTTATCTCTTTCATTAGAAGATTCACTTATTGTATATATTGAGAAGGTGTACAGATTTCAGTTGCCTTATATGTTTATGTTCTGTAGGACTTTAGGCTTTTAAAAAAATAGTATATAGCAAGTATTCACTTATATGAGAAAAATACTGTATATGTACCCATCAAAATTTATAGAAAGCATCTCTCTTTATAATCAATATTTACTTTAAAAACAATTTTCACATTTATTAAAGTGAATTTAACACTGCATATTGATTTAGATTCCTTTCTGCTGAAAGACTGCACCATTAATTGGCACTAAAAACATCTTGTTCCTAATTGGTTAGAAGGTGATACAAAACTAGAATATCAAAAATATTTCTTTTGAAGTAATTCTACAGTAATGTGGCACTGACAATTCCACTAAATATCTTGTAGTCAAATAAACTATTCGAGGCAGGCACAGAGTCACACTTCCATATATTTGGCACTAGGGCAAAAGTCAAGATATATGGGTGTCCAGTTCTAGCTTTGCAACTAACTGGTTATATATTTTTAAGTTACAGTCACTCTGAGCCAGTTTCCTCATTTTTAATTGAGTGGGTTAGAACTAGATAAATACTTTCATTTTTTCAAGCTCTAAACTCTGACTTCAGGAAAAACCATAAAGCAGTGGAGATTTATTCATAGGTTTTTCTACTGACTGTCCCTCTCTCATCGACCACCACAAGACAATCAACCTCTCTGACTGGAGATTGGAACAGGTGTGTTCTAGTTCTAAATGCATCACTAACTATTAGTTCCAACTCTCTGGGGCTTCATTTTTTCAAGCTCTAAACTCTGACTTCAGGAAAAACCATAAAGCAGTGGAGATTTATTCATAGGTTTTTCTACTGACTATCCCTCTCTGTTTCATCGACCACCACAAGACAATCAACCTCTCTGACTGGAGATTGGAACAGGTGTGTTCTAGTTCTAAATGCATCACTAACTATTAGTTCCAACTCTCTGGGGCTTCCTCCAAATAGGGGAATGAGACTGGTCTCCAATCTTTTTTTACGGATGAGTAACTTTATTTACCCAAAGATTTAGTATTACCAATCGGGAGCAGGAGGGAGAATACTTAGGAGACAACAGCCATTTCCACAGTGGACAGGAAAGGTTTGTTCCCAATAGAAGTTACCAGATTTCAGTCCCATTGCCAAATAGACATGATGAGCAAGGAAGAAATCTATAGTAGTAACTTAATACCACCAGAAAGATCAAAGCCCAGAGGGTGAGGGTATGGCAATAAATATTAGACATATTTCTAATCCTCTTTTGTTTGAAATACTCATTACCCTGTGGTACTGGAATGCCTGTGCCTACAAAAGCAGTTATTCAATAACGTACTTGCTGGTTTGAATTCTGGCCAATCACATCCAACTATAACATTTACCAAAGGATTTACTTAATCCACTTCTAAAATAATAAAACTATCTTAAGAAATCATTTAACAATTCTATACCATTGTAGATATTATGGGAAGAGTTCTTCCTTCTTCCCATATCTACATAGGGTAATAAAGCACAAAGGTATAGACATAGTGGTGATGGCTACACAACATTGTAAATGTAATGAACACCACTAAATTGTACACCTATAAATGGTGAAAATGGCAAATTTCATGTTATATAATTTTACCACAATTAAATTTTTAATGGGAAAGAAATAAAAAATACACATTTTAGACACAATGCCTCTTATTTTCATGAGGTGTGAAGATATGTTTTAAAAAATTAACTAGCATGTGTTTTAAGTGAAATAAGTAGATTCTGGTGCTTCCATTTTAAAGCACCAACTTCTTCACTAATAGCACTAACCAACATCAATCACATAATTGCACAAATCATTCTTAAAAAAAAACAGAAAATGATATTTATTTGGGATTAGGGCATTGCAATGAAAATATGTGTGCTACAGTAAACTATGTGTGTATTCAGGGAAGTAAAGGAAGACAAAGATTTTCAAAGAAAAAATGAGAAGGATTACATAATTGTTTTTAGGTCATTGTCCTTGGCTTCAAGGATCCATAATAAGGCTGGGCAGATGTCCTCAACAGAAGTGTTCTTTTTTTTTTTTTGTATAAGGTTGCAATGGCCTTTGCGCAAGGTCACGGTTTTTGCAGTCTTTCCTGACTTTTCAAAAAATTTTTTATTTCCATAGGTTTTTGTATATTTTTTGCAAAGCAAGCTGCCAATAAATTATTTACATATTCAAAAAATATCCTTCACTGTAGAGAAATCACTGTGGGTTCCTTTTCAAGCTGAGTTTTGTCAGTTTTTCCCTCAAATTCATTCATTTGTAACTCTCATGTAACAAAGTCTTCAGAAACACAACAAGTGTAAATGTAACAGTTTTCAGAACTGTAACATGAGGTTCTTAGAATGTTTCTAAGAATGATACAATGGACTTTGGGGACTGGTGGGAGGGAGGGGTGGGAGGGGGGTGAGGGATAAAAGACTATACATTGGGCCCAGTGTATTTTAAAATCTGGAAATCCTGCAAAAGAGCCAAATGTTTATTATAAATAAAGCTGCTCTATTTGTCTATCCCTTAGAACTGTACTGCCTATGTTAAAGACTTCCTTAAATTATCAATCAAAAAATTTACTAAACTTTTGAGCTCAGCAAAGATAATTTTATATATCAAAGACAAAAATATGCTAATAAAATGATCTTACGTTATAGAAATTAAAAGTCATAGTTCACTGTACACAGGCAAATGACAGAATAGATCTTAAGGGAATCTAATAGATAGCTGTACAGGGAGATGATGGAGAACTGGAAAGTAAATAGGCCTGATAGAAAAATGCAGATTATTGTGGTGACTGGAGCTATTGTCATGTAAGAAATGGTATGCAACAATCTGTTATTATACTAAACAAATTTGAAACTTTTTCAAAAAGTGCTACAAGAGTACAGCAGTCCCCTACCCTTATCCACGTGGAATACATTCCAAGACCCCCAGTGGATGCCTGAAACTGTGGATAGCACCAAATCCCATATATACTATGATTTTTCTGATACATACATACATACCTATGACAAAGTTTATTTTATAAATTAGGCGCAGTAAGAGACTAACAACAAATAATAACATAGAATAATTACAACAATCTACTATAATAAAAGTTACTTAAATGTGGCTACCTCCTCTCAAAATACTTTATTTTTGAACTACTGTTAACATTTATGAACTACTGTTGAACACATGTAACAAACCATGGAAAGCAAAACCTTGGATAAGGGGGGACTACTGTATGTAATTTCATTTATGATTACTTTGTTACTTTGAAGAAAATCAATTTAGCTAATGGCATTAAGAACATGAAGGAGGACTTCCCATTCTAAAAGTATTCCTAAGCATTCAGATTAACAAAAAGAGACTCAGCATCAGACTTCTTGAAACCCAAACAGAAACATTTGGTGGATTCAAGACTTATGGTTATTTTAAAAACAGAACTTACTTTTATTTCAGGAAGCTACCATTTCTCCAGCATCCTCAAATAATGAGAATTGTTTCACATTTTTTGAACAGGTAAAAATATACAAGTTGCTCTACTGAATCCCAAGAATGACAACTTATAAGAACAAAAGGCATCACATATACTATGCCCATGCATCCTTATGATTCATTTTAGACAACTGTTTTGTCCTTTGCTTTGTGGTTTTCAGAGTGATCTCCGTATGCATCCCCAATTTAATAGGTTTACTAATAATACTATAAGTAAGCTCTATGTACTTCTACAACTTTGGAAGCTGGTCCTACTTCCTAGCATCTCATTTCACTTGTATAACAACACTGAGAGAGATCAAGGTACTTTTCAATTTGTCATTTTCTCAGCACTTCTAAAAGGGAAGAAGACATTATTACTCCTATTTTAAAGATTAAACAAATGGAAGTACAGGTAGCACAAAGAGGGCTTCTGGTAACATTCTAGTTTCTTGACTTGGGTGCTGGTTACAGGAATATGTTCAGTTTGTAAAAGCTCATCAAGCTACATACTAATAATAATTTATATACTCTTCTGTATGCCATGTTATACTTCAACAGGAAGTTTGGATTCAGATTCCAAAATACCCAGAGACTTGCCTATGGTCAGTGGTAGAGGCCAGCTCAGATGCAAGCCATGTGTCTCCTACATAGTTCTCAGTGCTCTACATCAAACTGCCCATGTTGCTTTCACTGTTCAATAATTTCCTCCCACTTGATCTGTTATTTCTCCTTTGATCATTACCAAAATATTCTGCCTCATCCTTGGAATATACCTGGAACACCACACTTAAACCTTCTCTTCGGGCAGACCCAATCTTATACACATGTGGTAATATGTATTTCCACAACACTCAAGCCTCAGTCTAGCCAGGAGATCCAAATGTATTTCACTAATTAATTGCCTTGCTTTGGATATCTGACTGCAACCCTTATAATTACTGCATTACGTACATTTTAAAACTATAAGATATCTCACTATACATCTATTTAAGCCAATCCTTACACTTTACTTAAAAATGCTAACAATTAAAATATGGGGGAGAAAAGAAAATCTCACATCTCTTAGATCCTCTGAAATACAGGAAAAGGTTAATAGACCAACTCTACAGAAACCAGATTTGGTTACATAAATATTTCACATCTTCTATCTATCTTTCCAGCCTCATCTCTCAATACCATCTAGACACACACTGCATCCAGCTATACTAACCATAATTATCTTTAAAGGATTATGTTCTCATCTGCCCCCAATGCCTTTGTGTAAACTTTATATAAACTGTTTCCTCTGCTTAGAATACACTTCCCCTGGTCTAATTCCTCTCTACTATCCCTTCAAGATTTAGCTTAAGTATCTAAGAATTGTTTTCATTTCCCCTCAGACCAAGTTAAGCTCTCTTCCCCTTGGTGCTCACAAAGCATAAGACTGCAGTATACTAGTAGAAGGAAAAACGGATCAAGAATTACAAGACTCACTGATAAAATATTCAAGTATGTTATGGAGTTTGAAAGACAGCTCTACTCAGAAGATGAATCACTGCCTTGATTCTTACTCTTGAAGTAGGTTCAGTTCCCTTTTGATTCTGTTGTAGCACTTCCATGGCTTCCTTCACAGTACTCACCACCATTGAATTTTAAACAATTGTTTGTAGAATTATTTAACCTGTCTCTCCCTCTCTAACTTGCAAGCTCCATGACAGAAAGGACAGCTTCTATATTATTCACAACTGTACCCTCTGGGCCCAGAAGACCCTGGACCATAATAATCATTCAATAAATTTCGTAGACTGAATGTTTCCAAAAAGCTTCACGACATTTTGGGTCACCTGACATACCATTTTAGTTTACTACTTCAAAAATGATATTCTGACATCAAACCAAAGGTGCTTCATATGTACCAACTTATATTTATAGAAATGATTATTACAAAATGATCATAACTACTATGGCCAAACTAAGAAAGGGAAATAATTCAATTTATTATTTCCGTGTTTACTTCCTCTATTAAACCAAGTTCCCAAATGGCAGGGACCATCTACAATTAGAGCAAGGTAGCTACACAGTTCAGACTTTGGAGTTGAACATCCTTAGACTCGTAGCTTTACCACTCAACAGCCTGGTAACCCTGGGCAAGTGGCTTACATCTCTCTGAGCCTTGGTTTACATATATCCATAAAGTGAAGATAACACCACCTATCTCTCGGGATTGTTGTGAGGATAAAATGAATATACATAAAGTAAAATGTTTACCACTGTGCCTGGTATTTAATAAGCACTCAATGAAAACCAACTACTATTTACTATTATTAAGCCTTACGGTGTGGTAAAAGGCTGATAGTTGGTGTTCAAATGTTTATTGTTTGATAACTCTTCCCTTCATATCTCATAGGATATGAAAATATTTAAAACATTATGGAAAATAAGATTCTAATAAAGGCCAGGTACTATTTATTCTCTTCTTTGACATGTTAATTTTTTAAAGATTAAAAACAAATACCTTGAGGAATCCTAATCAAGAAACACTGAAATGTAGAGAAGTCACAACACTACATCTCAAGTTAAACAGCATAAAGGATTCTCTTGTATAACTTGACTTTTGAGGCTAACTCTCAGTCTAGCATGCTGTTAAAAGGTAGAGCTCAGGAGTTTAAGTCTTACTAAAATTGATCGAGCACATTTACATAAAGGTAAGTTTAAGAATATATAAGTACTAGAGAAATCGGCCACAAAAGAATGTAATACTTTTCATTTAGAGGAGAAAATGATTAGACACCATCCAAAGGGTAAATGTGGGAGAACATATAAAATCCTGGTTGTAGGTTCACTTTCTTCTTAACCATGGTTGCTCTCACTGAGGACTGGAACCCAGACCCTGGGTAAACTGCATCATTTGGTGGCTGAAATAGGAAAATGGCTGGCACAATATCTATTAACAGGATCACACGGAGATCACACTGTCCATTTTTTCTTGACCATTTCCCCATCATTGATGAACTCCTTTCTTGGCAATTACATTCACATATTTCTTCTGTCATACTTTTTCCTTGTCTTTTATAAATGTTCATGTCCTTAAAAAATTCATTTCCCTTAGTCCTAATTTCTCCCAATTTATAAGTCTAAAAAGTAAATAAACCCCAAGCTGCCCATCAACACTTGGAATATACCTATATCAAGGAAAAGGAAAGACTTTAAGGAAAAATAGTCTTAACTAGTCCCATCAGTTTCTAACCAATTCACAGTGACTCTTAAAGCTGGTTACTCTTGTTAGGTAGTGGCAAAACATTTGGTAATACCATATACCAAATGAGGCTATAGTTTATGGAACTGTAGGACATTTTCGGGATATGGATGTATGATGGTTTCCTCTTGCAGCTTTTGAGCCCAGTCCTAGGAAAGACCAAATAGAACTTGAGCCAGCCATTCTGTGCCTGCAGCCTTCAATCTAAATTAACTGCAAGTCACATAATTTGAAGCTTTGGAGGACTACAAACATCAACAGCTCCTGTACTCTCAAACTGAGGTGATTATAAGCAGTAACTCAGAGAAGTGGCTGTCTTAGCCGGAGATGAAACCACAACCCCAAGCTGTTTTAAGAGTTCCCTTCAGGACAAGGAAGAAAACTAGCCAGCAAAAAGCAGATTAAGGGTGTTGCCTACCTTGAGGCAGCTAGCTATTAACTCAAAAGGGAAAAGAAAAGGGCAGAGCACAGAGGCCAGTAAGTAGAAGAATTTTCAGGCTAAGAAACTATGTCTAGATGTGGCTTCTTCCCCATGGAGCTTACTAAAAACAAAAAGAAAAATATCGACATTTTTTGAGGGAACGATATTGTCATGGAAACCCCAAAACTGCCCTGCAGCAGCTAATAGCTATTAAATCTCTAAAATAATTCATGGCTCCAAACCTCAACAATAATATGTCAGCTATGAAAGCCATATAGTCCCCAAGAAAAATAAGCTCCCCAAAGAGCATTTCAGATAGGGCCATGGAGAAGAATGGACAATAAAGAATCTCCAGAGAACAGCCAGGGGCCTGCTTGGAGCAAAGGAAATCATCCTGTACTAGTCAGTTCATTCCAATTGTTGCTTTGACTCTGCTGTCCATTTCAGTAACCATGCCTGCACTTCCTTTGGCAATTAAGTGCTACTGGTTCTTGCCATCCTGGGATCAAATAACCCCCATTGTATTTAGGTTTCCCAATTGGTGGCCGTAGTTCCCGCTGTTAATTTCTCACTGATCACAGAGCTCTTCAAGGATGCTGGGGGTCCCCTCACAAATTTCTTTCCCAGGCAAAGGAAATTCCCCTAGAGCAGAGCTGGGGCCTGCCAGATGGGCCATCCAAGAAGCCAGGACAGACAGTCTTTGCTTTTCCTGTCCAGTAGGATCTGCTAAATGCTGTTTCCTACTCTCTCCTTTTTGGTTGGGTGGGAACTTTTACTAAAGTTATCCTATTCTTTTTCTATCTATGTAACAATGAAGGAGGGGGCAGTTTGTGGGACATCAGACTACAAGAAGCCACACCTAGACCTAATTGAGAGGACTGTGCATCACCAAGAAATCAAAGACTTAAAAGTTGGATATAGTAACTAGATAAGATTTCGGGGTGTTTCCATTAAGGAAGGGGTAAGCATGTGGGAAGATGACTTGAGTAAGGACTGGATAGCTAAAGAGGTGTACTGTAGCAAAGATTATTAATCATCCATCTGCTTCTTTTTACTGTCAGAAGGCCATTGATGCTGGGTTCCAATGTGCTTAAGTAAAAACACATTTCCTAACTTTGTGGTAGATGAGACAGTCATGTGATACAGCTTGGCCAATGAGATAAAAGCAAACTTCAATAGATGTGGTTCACAGCAAAGCTCTTTTAAGAGGTCTTACTGAGCTGGCAGGCACCATTTTGCTCCTCCCTGTCTTCCAACCTGCCTGGAACACAAATGGGATGACTAGAGCCTCAGGAGCCATCTTATAACTAGGAGCACACAACAAGGATGGCTGGGAAGAAGTTCAGCGCTTAGGGCCCTAATGACATCCTGGAGGCACTCTATCAACCCTGGAATGTTTAATTCTCTCATTTCATGACAGAAAAATGAATCCAAATTTACTTAAGCCACTATTATTTGGGTTTTCTGTTCCACATTGCAAATTTCAATTCTTGATACATACAGAATCCTGTAACTTACTGAAGAATTTGCCAAATTTAATAGAAACTCACATTAGACAGAATCTGTAAAAAGCCATATCAGCTACTTTCAAAATGCGATACCAAGTTTACTGAGTCTGACTGCCACATATTTGTCATCTATATGTTGCCCCATGTCCACTTCAGGCATGGTTAATCAATTAGGGCACTCTCTGCCAATAAATTGGAAATAAGTCAATAAAAATGTCTCAACTCCAAGTCTCAACAGCTACAATTGATATTAACCTGGCACTCAATAGAGAACCTATTTTCCATTTGTATCAGCTTAAGTTTCTCTCAGCTCTAGAATTCTAGGATTCTGAGACAAAATTACAAACCTTACAATGTCAAAAATTTGTCAAGTATAGATTTCTACACATATTAAGTAACTCAGATCTGTTTATAAAAATCTAATTCTACAACTTTGGGTAAGTCACATTTTCACAAAAAACCTGTTTTTTCATTTATGAGATGGAAAAAGAAAAATCTACTTACCTCATACAGTTGATGTGAATGTCATATATAAAATAAGTGTTAACAAACTTTGAACCTTAAGTTACTATGAACATGTAAATTATTAATAAATCTATAATATGTAATTTATCCCTCACAATTAGCAAAAACAATTTGCCACCCATTAGGAACACTCAACATCTAAAATTAAGTCTATTTCAAGAGCATGGTTACATTGTCTTGTGTAGTGGTATGAGAACTCTACTAAGATTTCATTCTTCTGATTTTATACCTAAACAGACCAGGGTGGAGGGAGCACAAAAAGTTCAAGGTTATACCCTAATGGTCTCCATTGCTTTAATTTTGCCAGATAGAAATAATACCACCATTCATGGAATAATTCAGATTTTACCCTACTGGGTTAATCGTTTACAAACAATGAAGAAAAAGTAGTTTCATTATGGTGAGGGGGAGTTTACCACACACATGTGGCTTTTTCTTAATTCAAAGAAAAGGGGAGAAATCTCCTCAGCTCTATAGACCAAAATTTACAACAAGGTAAAAATAACTAGGCAAGTTTAATTAAATCAGCAAGCATTTGGTTGCCTACCAAGTATTATAATGTGTTGCTATTACAATAGTGAATAACATAGGACCCCCAACCTCAAGAAGAGCAGTGAAGTAACCCCTTTGGATTCAAGTCTTAGTGCCTAGGATAAATGTAATTGAAGCCTCAGTGCTTAGAGAAGGTTGGGTAATATATTAAAAAAAAGCACTCAATTAACATCTCACTATCAGCAGCCTTTAAAACAGCTGCTACCATACATGTTTCCAGTTGAAGCTTATTAACATATTCCAAAGCTTACTTCGATTTCCTTTTCAAAACTTTGGAACCCCTCGGAAAGTCTAGAATGTAACTTAAAGAAGCTTGGAAACTTAACTTTCTGAAGGAAATAGTAACAATGTAGACAAGTTACAAAGACATTACTTTAAAGTCAAGCTTGACTAGATAACTTTTATAGTACCTTACACTGAGTATATAAGTATAATACAGATCTCAACTACAGAAAATAAAAGGCATATATGCAGATATTGCAACTGATTGCTCTACAGGTGCTATAAATGAATGTGCCTAAATGCTAAAGGATAGTTTTAAAAATAAACACATAAGGACATGCAAGAAGAGTTAGGAAATTTCAAGTTAAAATCAAAACATTCTGGCCAGATGAGAAGATAAAAGCTTCTTTCAAAGACTTAGCTACCTGCCAGAGATAAAAGCACTACATATATCATGTTGTCTAATCCATCCTTCTAGTTGGCTGATATGGATAGAAATGCCTTAGTAACTTTTTAAAAGCCATAATAGGTATGCTGTAACATATCTTTGACACCAGGCATATATACCTATAATCAGGAGACATATATGCTAGAAGCTGTGATATTAACAGCTTTCTTCCTTGCTATTACTATCCATAATGGTCACCATCTGGGCTGATTTAGAGATTTGTACACACAAAAACAGAAGTTTCAAAATATATTGCATACTCTCCTGTACAAATTTATCTGTAAAGAGCTACCTACAATGATACTAGATTTTGCCAATCTGGAAGTGCCAATTTCTGAGGAAAATGGTCATGAATTAAAAGTTGTATCAAGGCCGGGCGCAGTGGCTCAAGCCTGTAATCCTAGCACTTTGGGAGGCCGAGATGGGCGGATCATGAGGTCAGGAGATTGAGACCATCCTGGCTAACACGGTGAAACCCCATCTCTACTAAAAAATACAAAAAACTAGCCGGGCGAGGTGGCGGGCGCCTGTAGTCCCAGCTACTCGGGGAGGCTGAGGCAGGAGAATGGTGTAAACCCGGGAGGCGGAGCTTGCAGTGAGCTGAGATCCGGCCACTGCACTCCAGCCTGGGCAACAGAGCGAGACTCGGTCTCAAAAAAAAAAAAAAAAAAAAGTTGTATCAAAACATAAAAACAAAATACTACACAACCTTCAAAATCAGTCACATGGAAGAGAAATCAGAGGACAAATTCTTCATCACAGGTACATCCCAAACTAAGTTTTCATAGATTTTTTCCCTCTAGCTTCTAAGAGGCATTTATCTTTCTTCTAGGCTAGTTGAGTCCACACACACACACACACACACACGCACACACACACGTGTCAAATTCCAACCCAAATACTCAAATATTGAATATTCCTGAAGTCTTTATCTGCTATCTAAGCAAATAAAACTGGGTATGATACATCTATACTATTTCCAAGAAAAAGGCACTTAAATATTCTAGACATGTCCTAGACATATAGTGAAATGTTAAAACAATGTATGAGGTTGAAGAATCACCTTGGATTTAAAAAGGGCAGTAAGCAACACAGTGTGCTTGAGTAGAAGGGAATAGCTGAGATCAGGACCATTTTACTCTTTTAAAGTAAATCGTAAGACTTTTTTCTTTTAATGTATCAGGCACAGCAGGCTCAGCTAACATTGAATTAAAAGTTTAATAACATTCTTTTTAAGACCTATACAAAACAATGATGTCTTTCTAATTAAGCCACTCCTCTGAAGGCACCACCAATAAAATCATATCTATTAAAACTATCAATACAGATGCCACTTTTCCTCAGCTAATTCTAGGTGAAGAAATGTGACTCTTAAAAAAACAATCCACCACTACCACCATGACCAACAAAACACCCCAAACAGTAACAACATCATCTATAGTCATATTCTTCTGAGAAATGTCAATACTTCTTGAACGTCAAGAAAATACCACAACCTACAATGTCTTCTTTCTCCATTTCATTTTCTCTTCTATTCTGGAATTTAAAAATAAGATAAAACCCTGACACAAAGATGCCAGTTTAGCCACCTGCCAATAGATCATAGGTCCTCTGAAGTTTTAGACTACACAGCAGCCACAGGTAGCTCCAGATGGTCTAAAAAACTTGGGGACACTGGCTGCATGTGCTCTGCCTATGCTTTCTAGTAAGAATCCCCAATATCCCACAACTGGGAGGAGAAAAGAGGGCTCGGAATTAGTACTTTCCAGAGCAAGAGAAGAAAACAACTTTAAGAGACTAAGGCCCTCCAGCTGAAACAAATCTCCCATATTGGTTGGTTGTTGGTTGGTGATTCATTTATTTTTATTTTTTTATTTCTGAGATTTTGGTGCACCCATCACCCAAGCAGTGTACACTGTACCCAATGTGTAGTCTTTTATTCCTCGCCCCCTCCCACCCTTTCCCCTGAGACCCCAAAGTCCAATGTATCATTCTTGAGACTTTGCATCCTCATAGCTTAGCTCCCACTTATGAGAACATACAATGTTTGCTTTTCCATTCCTGAGCTACTTCACTTAGAATAGCAGTCTCCAATTCCATCATATATATATACACACATATATGTATATATATGTATGTATATATGTATATATGAGTGTATATGCATATATGTATGTGTATATATATGTGTGTGTTTGTGTATATATATACACACATATATACACACACACACACATTTTCTTTATCCACTCTTGATTGATGGGCATTTGGGCTGGTTCCATATTTTTGCAATTGCAAATTGTGCTGCTATAAACATTCGTGTACAAGTATCTTTTTCATACAATGACTTCTTTTCCTCTGGGTAGATACCTAGTAGTGGGACTGCTGGATCAAACAGTAGATCTACTTTTAGTTCTGACCTTCCTCTCCGAAGACTCAGGCAAAGTCAACCCCTATTCTAATTGTTGAGAACTAGAAATGACATTTTTGATCTGTCCCTTTGAAGAATGCAACTGCTATACTGGAAAAAAAAAATGGCACGTTATTTGAGGGTGGAAAATCTATTTAGATGTTAAGGAATCGCCATACTATTTTCCATAGTGGTTGTACTAATTTACATTCCCACCAACAGTGTAAGAGTGTTCCCTTTTCACCAAATCCACGCCAACATCTATTATTTTTTGATTTTTTGATTATGGCCATTCTTGCAGGAATGAGGTGGTATCGCATTGTGGTTTTGATTTGCATTTCCCTGATCATTAGTGATGTTGAGCATTTTTTTCATATGCTTGTTGGCCATTTGTATTTCTTCTTTGGAGAACTGTCTATTCATGTCCTTAGTCCACTTTTTGATGGTGATTGGTTATTTTAACGCAATGCTGGTGAGTCAGTATGAAGTAACTCATAATACAAATAAATGTTGGAAAGAGTGAATAGAACCTATCGACACCAAACAATATTTTGAAAGTAACATTTATACAGTGGTCATTTAAAGATAAAACGTTTTAAAACTTAAAATCAGCATAAACACCACTGTATAATAAAATTTTCCACTGGTAACATTTGCTTCATAGCAGCTTCTTAATATTAATCTCATATTTTTCATACAGTATTTCGAGGCCATTCATAGCCTTAAAGAGTATTATGCCTAATATTTCACTAACTGACCTAATGCTATGGCCCAGGAAAAAGCAATGATTGCACTGAGAGAAGTTGACTTATTCAAAAGACTGAGGGAATGACCATAAATAATTTCCCAGTAGAGACTGGCAAAATTGGTGGGGAAAAACATGCTTTCAAGTTTGACAGCTCTGTAGAACTTTGCATAATTACTTCCTTGTTGGCATACCTTTTATTAATAAATAGTAGCTTATTAACTATTTAGGTTTATTAAAATGCTTAATAAACTACTTCACCTCACTATAATTCATCAAATAGAGCCCAAGTACCCTTCAAATTTTCATTTTGGAAAGGGCCTGCATTCTAAAGAGGGTTCCTTGGACAATATCTTCTATATAACTAGCTCTGTTATTACCCAATTTCTCAGTTATCTTTTTCTCCTTATCATGTGTGTGTGCATGTGTGTGTGTGTGTGTGTGTGTGTGTTTTAAATTCTACTCTATGCTCTGCCTGCCCTTCCCCAACCCCAAGGACCATACTGACCTTCCACTCCCAAGACCCAGACCCATTCAACCCCTATTCTAATTGTTGAGAACTAGAAATTACATTTTTTATCTTTGCCTTTGAAGGACGCACTTGCTATACTGGGGGAAAAAAGAAACCAGCACGTTATTTGAAGGTGGAAAATCCATTTTGATGCTTACATCCTTACTTCTTACTAAAAAACAAAATAAATTTCAGATGAACCAAAGAGTTAAATGTATAAATCAAAAGAAAGAGAGAAAAATGTAGGTGAATTTTCGCATAACTCTCAAGAAGGGAAGGACTTTCTAAGCATGGAAACAACCACAGGAACAACAAAGAAAAAGACTGATTAGGCCGGGCGCGGTGGCTCAAGCCTGTAATCCCAGCACTTTGGGAGGCCGAGACGGGCGGATCACGAGGTCAGGAGATCGAGACCATCCTGGGTAACACAGTGAAACCCCGTCTCTACTAAAAATACAAAAACTTAGCTGGGCGAGGTGGCAGGCGCCTGTAGTCCCAGCTACTCGGGAGGCTGAGGCAGGAGAATGGCGTGAACCCGGGAGGCGGAGCTTGCAGTGAACTGAGATCCGGCCACTGCACTCCAGCCTGGGTGACAGAGCGAGACTCCGTCTCAAAAAAAAAAAAAAAAAAAAAAAAAGAAAAAGACTGATTAGATTCTGACCATGGTAGAAGCACTCTTAATTAACTCCACTTAACAAATTCCACAGACTGATCCATTCTCCATTCCCTCTGTAGAAACCTAATGAATGCCCGCTGCATGCTGACTGCTCAATGCTGACAGAGTGCTGTGTAGTACATATGAGCCCATGAATCCCTCAAATTAAGTTGTCTACTTACCAAGAGCTATTTGTATTTGTTCCTAAATGTGTACCTCTTTATGTTGGTTGTGTAGGTGTTACTATAATTTTTTTTTGGGGGGGGACAGTCTCACTCTGTCACTCAGGCTGGAGTGCAGTGGTGCAACCTTGGCTCACTGTAACCTCCGCCTCCCAGGTTCAAGAGATTCTCATGCCTCAGCCTCCCAAGCAGCTGGTATTACAGGTGCGTGCCACCATGTCCAGTTATTTGTTTTTATTTTTAGTAGAGATGGAATTTTGCCACGTTGGTCAAGCTGGTCTTGAACTCCTAACCTCAAGTGATCTGCCCGCCTCGGCCTCCCAAAGTGCTGGGATTACAGGTGTTACGCACTGCATCCGGCCTATAATTCTTAATTATATGTTACATATATGTTACAGCAATTGAATGTGACTACAAAAGAGAAGAACTGGCTGCAAAGACCAGATAAAGGAGATACTGAATTAAATGTGGGTGACAAAGCTGCAAAAGACTGGGTGAAGGGGCGGGGGGAGCAAGGATCTATAAAATATCCAAAAGGATTTTGCACTCAGATTACAGCTCATTAAGTCATTACTCCATTTTAAATAAATCAAAACTGGACATCGTTGATGATGCATTTTGGACGAGATATATAAAAGAAATATAGAGCAGGTTTCCAATCAGACTTATTCAAAGAAAAGGGTCACACAATATCAAAGGATTAGCTATTTAATGTATATTTTGTCTTTAAGTTAAAATATTGAAGAGATATCTGTAGACTTTTTTTATACTCCTCCCTCTTTAGCAGACCAGTTGTAAGATCCAATCATATCAAATAAAGAGGCTTCTTCTGTATGATTTTTAGTTTCTGCACATCCAAACTCATCAGGAACAAAATGAAAAATTTGAAAAATATATAAAAGACAATAATAGATAAATATCTTTGATATATAAAGTTTACATAAATAACAAGAAAAACATTAGGCAACTAAGAGCAAAATGGGGGAAAAGCAAATGGCCAATTTAAAGAAAGAATTTTTTTAAAAAGCATGAGGAAATCGAATACTTTCATTGGTTATCAAAGAGACACAAAAAAGCTGGGCATGGTGGCTCATGCCTGTAATCCCAGCACTTCAGGAGGCCAAGGTGGGAGGACTGCTGGAGCCCAGGAGTTCAAGACCAGGCTGGGCAACATGGTGAGACCCCATCTCTTCAAAAAAAAGAAAAAACTTAGCTGGGTGTGGTGGCACACACCTGTGGTCCCAGTTTGAGAAGCTGAGATGGGAGGATTATTTGAGCCCAGGAGGTTGAGGCTGCAGTGAGCTGTGATTATGCCACTGCACTCCAGCCTGGGTGACAGACTGAGACCTTGTCTCAAAAAAAGACACAAAATAGTTCGAGAATTTTTTTTTTTTTTTTTTTTGCCAATAAGGTCAATAAAGCTTGAGCAACTAGCACATTTGATGTCGCCAAATATACAATGCAACAGATAGGGATGCTGCTGAAAAAACAGGTTCTATTTTCTTTTCTCTTTTTTTTTTTTTTGGAGAGACAGAGTCTGGCTCTGTCACCTAGGCTAGAGTGCAGTGCCGTGGTCTCGGCTCACTGCAACCTCTGCCTCCCGGGTTCAAGTGGTTCTCCTGCCTCAGCCTGCCGCATAGCTGGGACTACAGGCATGTGCCACCACACCCAGCTACATTTTTGTATTTTTAGTACAGACAGGGTTTCGCTAATGTTGGCCAGGATGGTCTTGAACTTCTGACCTCAAGAGATCCACCTGCCTCAACCTCCCAAAGTGTTGGGATTACAGGTGTGAGCCACCACACCCGGCCAAAAGGTTCTATTTTGATAGGACCTTTTAAGAAATCAATCTGGCAACCTATGTCAAGAGGTTTAGAAATGTCTATATCCTTTGACCAAGCAATTCCATTTCTGAAACTCCATTCTTAAAAAAAATCTGAAATCTGAATACAGTTTTGGCAGTAAAATCCACCTCAAAGTGTTATTTATAACATTTTAAAAATTGTGGGGTGACTTTATTTAACAAGAATTACTGTGTCAGGCACTGAGAATGAAGTAGTAAACAAAGCAGTCCCAGGCCTCATTCAGGTTACAGCCTGTTGGGAAAGGCAAATTACACCAGTGATTATCTGAAGTCCAACAATAGGAGAAATTACCAAATCAATTATGAGACATTCAAATGATGAGAGCCAGTAGAAATTAGTTATAATGAGTTATCAAGAACATGAGAAAATATTTATACTAAATGAAAAGCCACAAAATTATAAACAGCTATAAAAACACATTGAAAACCTAAGGCAGAGATGGGGGGCGGGACTTCTGGAATGGCAGAGTGAGGACCTCAGCTAGTAATGATCCTAGGTAAGACCAGCAGGATCTGTGGCATTTTAACTTGGGTCCGCTTCTACCACAATTTGCTGGCCTTGTAGCTTTGTGGACAGTTCCACTGAAGGAAGCTGATTTGATCTGGAGCTCCAAGAGAAAGCCCCATGGCCAGGGGGCACTGTCAAAAACAATGGCAATCATTAGCAAACAATCACAGCTGCTTAAATCTGCAATACTGGTTGGGGTAAGCAAGACATTAGCCAAACATGTAAAAGGTAGATGTGGGGAATGAGACAGCCGTAGAAAGCTTAAAGCTCTGACATACTTGGGGGTTCTGGAAGGTTGTGTCCATTTGGAGGGCTGTGTGCATGCATGCATGTTGCTCCTGGTTGACTGTGAAGTCCTGCACAAGCAGAAAGTGAAAGCCAAGGCAGACTTTTAAACTGTCTGAACTTTCAATGTATGCTCCAACCCACACAGAGATTCCCTCAGCAAAAGATGGAAGGCTTACTGGCTCTAAGTGTTTAAGGAAAACTTGGGGCCAACCAGTGGATGACCAAGGGGAAAACCCTAGGAAGCCAGGCTTAAAAATAAAAACAAGAATATAAAACAAAACAAAAAACCCTAGCAGAAACTTCAGTGGCCACACATTTCAGCCAAGACAGCCTCTGTAGAATTAGTCCAGGCAAGTCATTAAGCAATAGAAAAATAAAAGTAAAAACAATAACCACCACCTGAGTGGATCAGAATCCAGAGTTGCTACAATATATTATCTAAAATGTTCAGTTATCAACAACAGAAAAATTATGAGACAGTCAAAGAAAGATGGCCCATAAGAAGAAAAAAAGCAACCAACAGAAACTGTTCCTGAGGGGGCTCAGCTGTTAGACTTAGTAAAGACTTTAAATTAGCTATTATAAATATATTCGAAGAACTAAAGGAAACTATACTTAAAAAAATTTTTTTAAGTATGAGGATAATGACTTACCAAATACAGAACATCAATAAAGAAAAAGAATTCTTAAAAAAATAGGAATTGAGGAGCTGAAAAGTACTATAATTGACAAAAAATTCACTAGAAGGACTCAACAGCAAATTTAAGCTGACAGTAGAAAAAAATCAGCAAACTTGAAGCTAGGTCAAGAGAGACTATCCAGTATGAAAAACAGAAAGAAAACCTGTAAGATAAGACAGCAAAAGATCGATAATATATAGTTAGATTACTAATTTTTGTTATTCATAATTTTAAAAATGTCAATGAGTAATCCATTTATTCTTTTCAATAAACAGTGACTTAAGGCCCAGTATGTACCAAGCACTGGATACAGCAGTGAGTAACAGAAATGTGGTCCAGGCTGTCATGGAGCATATAGAAAAAAGAGAATGCAAGAAGAAACCACCCAAATACAAAATAACAACAACAACAACAACAACAAAGCAAATTAGTGAAGGTCAGGGGTGGGAGGTAGAGAAAGGAGGTGAAAAGCAGACCCAGAACAATTCCAAGTTCAAAGTCATTCAGAATTCAGTAGGGAGCTTCATAGAGGAAGAAACCTGTAAATATTAAGAGATAAAAGTGGGGGCAGGGATGGTGGTGTTTAGATCGAATACCTCCCAGGTAAATAAACTGAAAAAGAATTAACCAGAAAGCGCTTAGCATTTAAAGCAAGGTAATGACAAGGTTTCTATCAGTACTTACTTTAAGTGGAATTTCTAATGGTATATGTGAATTATCTAATTTATGGACATTGGTTTTCATTTAGATTTTTGTTTCTAAGCAGCATCAGTGAATCTTTGAAATCGTATATCCCACCTCTCTATCCTAATGCTCCTGGTTATGGTAGACAGAACAGTGTACATACCAGGCTCATTAGGAAAGGCAGACATGGTATCTAGAAGGCACAAAACGACCTTTCTAGAACCTCAACAACTTAAGTGCTAGAAATACACCCAACTTACTCTTACTTTGCACATTACTTTGAATAGCTCTTAAAGCCAAATACTTTACCAATGAGAAAACCAAGAAAGAATGATCCATTCTTTTCCTTCACGAGATGCACTGTGGATAAAAATAATCAAGAATCAAGGAAACAGGAGAGCTTCCTAACTTATCCGTAAGAGAGACTTCACTGTTTTATTTGAATTTATTTTTCAAGTCAGAGAAATCTATAATTGAAAATAAAGGTATGTTCATTTATTTAATAATCCTACTACACTCCAGGCATTATACAAATGCTGGAGCTATTAAACACCCTGGTTCCTACCCTTGACAAGCTCTTATTCTAATGGTGGAAACAGAGTCTAAGAAACAGAAGTCCAAGAAAAAGATAAGGTGTCAAGGGAGGGAGGGGCTTTTGTTTAAACATAACTGATCAGATACAAGCATTTATCTAACTCCCTCTACAAATCAAAAGACTGGAGAATTAGAAAAGATATAAACCAACAAGATTAAGAGAGTGGGGAGATGATGACAGAAAAGGAGATATGTCCACAAAATTTAAAATGAAAAGCATTTGGGAAAGAGGTAACTGACTTGATTGTATCTTTCTTCTTTGTGCCAAGTACCTGCAGTGGGGAAATCTAAATTGAGGCAAGTAAGCCAGTTCACTCCTGAGCGCCCTGGAAGAACAGAAGGTAAAAGCTCAGGAATTGCAGCTTATGGGCACATTTGAAGAAAATAATCCTTTTTTTAAGCAAGTGGTGGGGGGATGTTGAAAAATTATTTTAAAAAGAGAAGATTTTTCACATACTCTCACCCCAACCAGAGCATCT
The DNA here is from genome assembly GCF_043159975.1 of Macaca nemestrina. Taxonomy (NCBI): domain Eukaryota; kingdom Metazoa; phylum Chordata; class Mammalia; order Primates; family Cercopithecidae; genus Macaca; species Macaca nemestrina. The sequence goes on along the minus strand of NC_092145.1, from coordinate 118,626,554 downwards.
GGCAACTGCCTTTTCTCCACACAGCAGAGGACCTAAGTTACTCACTGGAGAGGTTGAATCAGAGCCCCTGAACTCAGGAACACCAGCCATAACTGAGAACAAAAATGGGATGCCTTACTGAAAACAAAGATTAAATAAAAGTCTTTGCAGCCAGTGATTAAGGATCCAGCTCTAGATGTGAGTTTATTACTCCCAAACTCCTTCCCACAAGAGATTCAATTTAGAAATCCTATTTAGAAAAGCTGAGTGGCTTAAGAAAAAAGAACTGATAGGTTCCCCATAAACACCCAGGTTTCCCCCATCACCACATGAGGCCCATCACTGAACAAGCCACAGTCATGAACACAGTTTCCAATAAACTTTTCCTTAATAGCAACAAACAGCTAAAGATGCTTGAGAAATACCTCTAACATGAAAGATAGACAAGTACCAAAGCTAAAAAACAGGAAAAAAAATCAGAGAAAACAGATAATATAGGGAAAAGACAATGTCAAATTAATTTTAATTCCATTTCCCTCTCTTTCTCTTGGAGGACATTAGACATAGCATACAAGAAACAAAATCTTGAAGCTATATAAAAGGAAAAGAGAACAAATAAACCTCTTAGAAATGAATTATATATTTTTTATTCTATTGTAGATGGGACTTCCGTGATTTCTTAGTTCATTGCTAGTGCATACAAATGCTATTGTTTTTAATTTTTAATTTTTATGAGTACATAGTAGGTGTAGAGATTTATAGGGTATGTGAGATATTTTGATAGAGGCACAATAATCACATCAGAGTAAATGGGATATCCATTACCTCAAGCACTTATCATTTCTGTGTGTTATAAATATTCCAATTATACTCTTCTAGTTATTTTCAAATGTACAATAAATTACTGTTGACTGTAATCACCCTGTTGTGCTATCCAATACCAGATTTTATTTATTCTATCTAACTATATTTTGGTGACCACTAACCATCTCTACTCCCTCCTCCCCCACTATTAATTTTTGTAGGTTGATTTTGTATCTGCCACTTTAGTGAATTGTATTAGTTTTAACAGGTTTTTTTGGTGGAGTTTTTAAGAGTTTCCGATATGTAATTTTAAGTTATCTGCAAACCGAAAATTTTATTTCTTCCTTTCTGATTTGGATGTATTTTTCTTGTGTACTCTGGCTAAGATGGACTTCCCATGTTATACTGAATATAAGTGGTGAGAGTGGATATCCCTGTCTTCCTAATCTTAGAGAAAAGGGTTTCAGCTTTTCAGTATTGAGTGTGATGTTAGCTGTGGGCCTGTCATATACAGCCTTTATTGTGTTGAGGTATGTTCTTTCTACACCTAACTTCTTGAGAGTTTTATCGTGAAAAGATTTTGAATTTTGTCAAATGTTATTTTCTGCATCTACTGAGATGATCATATGGTTTTTGTACTTTATTCTGTTAATGTGATTTATCAATTTGTATATGTTGAACCATCCTTGCATCCCAGGGATAAATCATCTTTGATCATGTTATATAATCCCTTTTTTCTCCCATTCATGCTGTCAGAAATGTATTAGAAAGCAAATGAAGTGTGATAATAGTTTTTAAGTGAATTTGACAGATAATGAAGAAAAAAGGTAAAGTTAATGAATTAACATCTAGTTAATGAATTAAACACTTAGAAATTATAAAATTACTCATTTCTGAGCTCAAAGGGACTTTAGAAATTATTGGAGCCAACCTTCCCATTTTCCCATTGGAAAAAAAACCTAAAGACCAGAGGAGTAAATTTATTTCATTAAGGTCACAAAGTAATATTTTGAGCTTCCTGTACACTAAGAGATAGTGACAATCAAGAAGAAACCAACCATAGAGAAAAGAGTCTCTTCAGATATACTCGTTGTACCAAGCATGCATGATTTTAATATGCTGTTGAATTCGGCTTGCTAATATTTTATTGAGGACTTTGGCATCGATATCCATCAGGAATTTTCTTTTCTTATATTTTCTGTAATTTTCTTTTCTTGTACTGTCCTTGTCTAGCTTTAGCGTCAGGGTAATGCTGGCTTCATAAAAAGGGTTTGGAAGTATTCCATCTTCTTCAATTTTTTGGAAGAGTTTAAAATGGACTGGCATTAATTCCTCTTTACAGGTTTGACAGAATTTACCAGTGATGCCATAGGTTCTGGGATTTTCTTTTGGGGGAGGTTTTTGATTACTAAGTCAATCTCCTTTCTCATTATAGGTCTGTTTAGATTTTCTATTTCTTCATGATCCAGTCTTGATAGGCTGTATTTTTAGGAATTTGTCAATTTCTTCTAGGCTATCAAATTTGTTGGTATATAATTGTTCATAGCAGTCTCTTATAAACCTTTGTATTTCTTTAAGTTGTAATGTCTCTTTTATTTATAATTTTGAGTCTTCTTTTTTCTTAGTCTAGCTAAAGATTTGTCAATTTTACTTTTCAAAAAACCAACTCAGTTCTGTTGATAACTTCTATTGTTTTTCTAGTCTCTATTTCATTTATTTCTGCTTTGATCTTTATTATTTCCTTCCTTTTTGGCCTCGAGCTTAGTTGTTCTTTTTCTAGTTCCTCAAGGTGTAAAGTTAGGTTGTCTATTTGAGATCTTTCTTTTTTCTTCATGTATTGGTATTTATCATTATAAACTTCTCTCTTCGAACTGCTTTCATGGCATCCCATAAGTTTTGGTATGTTGTGTTTCCATTTTCATTTGCCTCAAGATTTTATTTCCCTTATAATTTCTTCTTTGATCCACTGGTTGTTCAGGAATGTGTTGTCTACTTTCCACATATCTATGAATTTTCCATTTTCTTTTGATTTCTAGTTTTATACCACTGTGGTCAGAAAAAAACACTTGGTATGATTTCAATCTTCTTAAATTTGTTAAGACCTGTTTTGTAGCCTAACATATGATCTATCCTAGAGAATGTTCCATGCGCACTTGAAAAGAACATTGTATTCTGCTACTGTTGGATAAGATATTCTGCAGATGATGACTCTTAGATCCATTTGGCCTACAGTGTAGTACAAATCTGCTATTTCCTTATTGATTTTCTGTGCATTGTTGAAAGTGGAGTATTAAAATCTGCTAGTATTATTGTATTGCTATCTACTTCTCCCTTCACTTCTATTAATATTTGCTTTATATATGTAAATGTTCTGATGTTGGGTGCATATATATTTATAATTGTTGTATCATCTGGATGAATTGACCCCTTATCATTATATAATTATCCTTCTTGTCTCTTGTGGTGGTTTTTGACTTAATAGTCTATCTTGTTTTATATAAATATAGCCACCTCTATTTCTTTTGGTTACCAGTTGCACAAAATATCTTTTTCCACTTCACTTCCAGCCTATGTGTGTCCTTAAAACTAAAGTGAGTTTCTTGTAGGCAGCATATGGTTGAATCTTATTTCTTTTTATCTAATCATTCACTCTGTGTCTTCTGATTGAAGAATTTAAGCCATTTAAAGTGATTATTGATGGGTAAAAACTCACTACTGATATCTTGTTTTCTGTTTTGTAGTTCCTTTGTTCCACTCTTCCTCTCTTGCTCCCTTCCTGATTTGATGATTTCTCTGTAAGAGTATGCTTTGTTCCTTTATCTTTTGTGAATCTACTACAGATTTTTTCTTTGTGGTTACCATGAGGTGTACATAAGCCATCTTATAATTATAAAATATCTTAAGCTGATAACTTCAACCACATACAAAAGTACGATATTTTTTCTCCTCTGCCCCACTATTATTGATGTCACAATTTACATCTTGTATATACTGCATGTCAACAAATTATTGCGACTATAGTCATTTTTAATATTTGTTTTTAACTTTTATACTAGAATTAAGAGAGATTTATGCACCATCATTACAGCATTAGAGTATTTTGAATTTAACTATATTCTTACTTGTATAGTGAGTTTTATACTTTCATATGTTTTTGTGTTGTTAGAGTCCTTTTGTTTCAACTTGAAGAACTGCCTTTAGCATTTCTTGTAAAATAGGTCTAGTGGGACATGAACTCCCACAGGGAAGTCTTTATCTCTACTTCATTTCTGAAAAACAGCCCTTCCAGGTATAGAATATATGGTTGACAGGTGTTTTTTTTTTTTTTTTTTCCTCAGCACTTTGAATATATCATCCCATTCTCTCCGGGCCTGGAAAGTTTCTGCTGAGAAATCCACTGACAGTCTTATAGAGGTTTCCTTGTAGGTGATGGTTTGCTTTTCTCTTGATGCTTTCAAAATTATCTTTGACTTTTGAGAATTTGGTTATAAAGTGTCTCAGTGAAGATCTCTTTAATCCAGTTGGAGGTTCTTTGGACTTCATGGATCTGGATGTTCATTCATGTCTTCAGATTTGGGACATTTTCTGTCATTATTTCTTTAAGCTGTCTTCCCCTTTTTCTTTCTCTGCTTCATCTGGAAATCTCATATGTATTTATTGGTTTGTTCGATGGTATCTCATAACTCCCATAGGCTGTCTTCACTCTTTTTCATTTGTTTGTCTTTTTCTTCCTCTAACTGGGTAATTTCAAATGACCCATCTTTGAGCTCACTAATTTTTTCTTTTACTTCAAGTCTACTATTAAAGCTTTCTATGGAATTTTTCAGTTCAGACACTGTGTTATTCAGTTCTAGAATTTCTGGTTTTTTTCTTTCTTTCTTTTTTTTGAGGTTTCCTTGTTGAACTTCTCATATTGTTTGTGTATTGTGTTCCTGATTTTGTTGTCTATCTGTATTCTCTTTTAACTCATTGAACTTCTTTTAAGATGATTATTTGATTATTTTGAAATCTTCTTTTTCTTTTTTTTTTGAAACGGAGTCTTGCTCTGTCACTCAGGTTGGAGGGGAGTGGCATGACCTTGGCTCTCTGTGACCTCTGCCTCCCGCGTTCAAGCAATTCTCCTGACTCAGCCTCCTGAGTAGCTGGGATTACAGGCGCATGCCATGATACCTGGCTAATTTTTGTATTTTTAGTAGAGATGAGGTTTCACCATGTTAGTCAAGCTGGTCTCAAACTCCTGACCTCAAGTGATCCACCCACCTTGGCCTCCCAAAGTGCTGGGATTAGAGATGTGAGACACTGCACCTGGCCTTGAATTCTTTATCAGTCAATTCATAGATGTCCATTTCTTTATGACTGGTTACTGGTGCTTCATTTTGTTCCTCTGGTGATGTCATGTTTCCCTGATTATTGGTGATCCCTGCAGCCTTGCATGAGTGTCTGCACATTTTACAAAGCAGCACTTGGCTGGGCATGGTGGCTCACGCGTGTAATCCCAGCACTTTCAGAGGCCAAGGCAGGTGGATTGCTTGAGCTCAGGAGTTCCAGACCAACTTGGGCAACTTGAAGAAACCTTGTCTCTACAAAAAATACAAACATTAGCCAGGCCTGGTAGCACTTGCCTGTGGTCCCAACTACTCAGGAGGCTGAGGCAGTAGGGCTGGCTGAGGCAGCAGGATTGCTTGAGCCTGGGAGATCAAGGCTGCAGTGAGCTGTGATCACTCCACTACACTTCAGCCTGGGCAACAGAGCGAGATCCTGTCTCAGAAAAAGGAACCAAAAAAAAAAAAAAAAAAAGAAGTAGGCACCTGCAGTCTTCACAGACTGGCTTTGGCAGGAAAAGCCTTTTAGCAGTCAGCCTGTCCAGAAATTCTGGAGGGCTGTCTGGCAGGTGGGCTTGCTGCTGGAGTTTTCAGGTAGGCTATCCTGAAACTTGGGTCCATTAGGACAGGCCTACGGCTTGAGTTTGCTGGGGTGGATCTGAATCCTGGTGTGCGTGGGGACCAGCCTAGTGCCAGGGTCCACTCAGGTAAGCCTGTCAACTGGGCATGCAGGGCAGGCCTAAAGCCTGCATTCACAGGGGCCAGCGTGAATCCTAGGTCCATAAAGCTCAACCTGGTGCTGCAGTGGGCCTTGAGCCTGAGTCCTAAGGGACTAGCCTGGTGCTAGAATGAGCCTGGTACCTGGATTCAAGGAAGCAGGCTTGGTGCTTGGGATCATGAAGGTAGGTCTGAAGACTGGGAATGCAGGGGCAGGCCTGGAGTCTGAGACAACTAGGGATGATCCTGGAGCCCAGATACACCAGGGTGAGTCTGGAGGCCAAGTCTGCTGGGGTGGGCTTGGAACCTGAGTCCATGGATGGTGGGCCTGGGTCCTGGGTCCACTGCAGCGTGGAGCCATGGAGACTAGTATATGTACATATATATTAGGTAGGTCTACATAAACTATCAATCAAGTCAAAGGGCATAATGACATTTTTATACATGGTGTATTCATAATTTCCTATTACTGTTATAATAAATTACCACAAACTTAGTGGCTTTAAATGACACAAATTTATTCTCTTACAGTTCTGATCAGAGATCAGAAATCTCAAATTAAGATGTTGGCTTCAGGGGAGAAGCTTTTCCATCTTCTTGAAGCTGCCTGCATTCCCCGGTTTGTGGCCCTCTTCCTCCATCTTCAAAGTGCATCACTCCAAACTCTGGTTGACTCCATTGTCGTGTCTCCTTTTACTTACTTTGGCCCTCCTGCCTTCCTCTTATAAGGACCCTTGTGATTAAATTGGGCCCACCCAAATAGTCTGGGATAATCCCCCATCTCAAAATCCAAAATTTAATAACATCTGCAAAGATCCTTTTACCATGTAAAGTAACATATTCACAGGTCCTAGTAATTAGGATGTGTACATCTTTGGTGGGCCATGATTTAGCCTACTACATGTAGTCTCAAAATTTGCTTCCCATTAAACCTTTCTTCAGAAGCTACAGGAATACATGCTCCATATAAAACAAGAGAGTAAACTGATGTTAGCATAAAGTTAGAAAATATGACCTCAGAATCAGGCAAAGCCATGAAAACACTTCCGAATTCAGTCAGGTATCTTTACCATTAAGAGTTTTGTGAGCAGAAAAATAAAAAAACATGGCAGTATTTCATCAAGTTTAAAAAGCTTAAGCAGAAAAACATATGAAGAGGCAAAGAAAGGCAAAGTTCAGTCAGGTACTGTAGCAGTGAGGGTGGGGATTAAAGAAGGCTGTGAGTGGAAAGGAGATAATGTATAAATGGGAGCCAAGGGCCTGGACTAGAAGACCATTTCCTTGTTAGAGTCACCAACACAGTAGCTATGAATTGGGCTCAATGTGTCATAATGTCACAACAAGAATCCTGTCAGCATTCTTGCTTATATCTTGTGACATTATGTAACCTTAATCAGGTGAGAGAGTAGCCCCTAAAACTGTGGTATCAGATAGCTTCACAAAGGAAGAGAGATGTGCACTATGCTTTCAGGTAAGTGGGGCCAGTAAATGTGTGCACATGCACATACTAGTGTGGGGAGATGGCAGAAGGAGGAAGGAGGACTAGCACCTGCTATGGCACAAAAAGAACTGTGCATTTAGGGTACTGAAAATAGCTCTATTGGGCTAGCAACAAAGTGGGAGTGGAGGATGGTTGGTAAGAAAATAAAACACCATAAACAAAGGTAAACAATGTAACAGAGATTATGTACCTAGGTTAGAAATTTTGCTCTACCTTACCACACAAATATCTTAAAACTCATTAAAGCCTCAATTAATTCATTCATAAAATGTGAGCATAACAGTACCTACCACATGCATTTGTTTTGAGAATAAAATGAAAATAATGTTGAGCGCTCCTAGTAGTCAAAGAGCAACAAAGGGTAAAACTACCCCAAAGTAACATTTCTTCAAAACATAATCTGTTCTCCATTCCCTGTGTTTTTTAGACTGTTTTTTCTTCCTTTATTTTTTGGTCTCAGATTGAGACTCTTAGATCAGTGCTGTCTAACAGAACTTTCTGTGATGATGGAAACGTTCTAAATCTGCACTGTCTACCATGCAGTCACTAGCCACATGTAGCTACTGAGCAACTGAAATGTGGCTAAAGTAACTAAGGAACTGAATTTTTAAAAATAACATTTATTGAGATATAATTAATACCATAAAATTTACCCTTTTAAAGTATACAATCTGGTGGGTTTTAGTATATTCACGAAGTTGTGCCATGATCACTAAGAACTACCTAAATTCCATTAAAATTTTCATAACCTCAGAATGAAACCCCATACCTATCAGTAGTCACTGCCCACACTCTCCTCCTCCCAGTCCCTGGTAACTACTAATCTAGCATCTATATCAACAGATTTACCTACTGAGGCCATTTCTTAAAAATGAAATCATACAATATGTGGTCTTTTGTGTCTGGGTCCTTTTACTCAGCATAATGTTTTTGAAGTTAATGTATGTTGCACCGTGTATCTGTACTTTATTTCTTTTTGGGGGGAAAGGAAGTCTTTATTCACAGATGATATGATCATCTATGTAGACTATCCAATGCAATATACATCATTCTACTAGAATAAGTGAGTCCAGCAAAGTTGCAGGACACAAGAGTAATACACAAAAAGTAAATTACATTTCTATATACTAGCAACAATCAGAAATTCAAATGAAAAACAGATTTACCACAGCATAAAATATGAAATATTTAAGAATGTGACAAAAGATGTACAAGACTTGTACTTTTAAAACTACAAAACACTGCTGAGAGAAATTAAACAATATCCAAATAATAGAGATATACCTTGTTCATATATTGGATGATGCAATAATTTAAGCTATCAATTCTTCCCAAAGTGATCTTTTTTTCCTCTTTCCAACTTTTATTTTAGGTTCAGGGGACACATATTACATGGGTAAATTGCATGTCACAGGGGTTTGGTGTATAGATAATTTTGTCACCCAGGTAATCAGCATAGCATCCTATAGTTTTTCGATCCTAATGCTCCACCCTCAAGTAGGCCCCAGTGTCTATTGTTCCCTTCTTTGTGTCCATGTGGACTCAATGTTTATCTCTTACTTGTAAGTAAGAACATGCGCTATTTGGTTTTCTGTTCCTGTGTTACTTCACTCAGAATAATGGCCTCCAGCTCCATCTATGTTGCTGCAAAGGATATAATCTTGTTCTTTTTTATGGCTGCATACATAGTATTCCACGGTATAAATGTACCACATTTTCTTTATCCAGTCCACCATTGACAGGCATCTAGGTTGATTACATGCCTTTGCTATTATGAATAGTGCTGTGATGAACATACACATGCATGTGTCTTTATCTTAATTTATTTTATAAATAATTTTATAAATAATATTCCATTGTGTGCAACTACCACATTTTGTTTATCCATTCATCCACTGATGGACACTGGGGTTGTTTCCACCTTTCGGCTATTATGAAATGCTGCTATGAATGTTCATGTGTAAGTTTCTGTGTAAATATACATTTTTAATTCTCTTGGGCACATACCTAGGAATGGAATTGCTGGGCTATATGGAAACTCTGTATTTAACTTTTTGAGGAACTGCCAGTGTGTTTTCCATGGTGGCTGCAACATTCTACATTCCCACCAATGTATGAGAGATCCAATTTATCCACATCCTTGCCAACCCTTGTTATTGTCTTTTTGATTCTAGCCATCCTAGTGTACGTGAAGTGGTATCTCATTTGGTCTTAATTTGCACTTCCATAATGACTCGACATTGAGCACCTTTTTGTGTATTTATTGGTCATTTATAAATTTTTTGGAGAAATGTCTGTTCAGTGAGTTTTAAATTTTAATTTTAATTAACTTGAAATAGCCACATCTGGCTAGTGGCTGCAATATAAACCAGACGCAGGATGTGGCGTATGGCCCCTTCACTTTGCCCAAGGCTGGGTGGGACTAGCTAGGTGACTGATTAGGAAGCTCTCAAAAATTACTGTTGATGTTGAAAACAATTCATGCTCACTGCGCACCTGCAAGGCTCCAAGGACTTCATACTCAGTATCTTATTTAATCTTCATAACAATACTATCAGTTAAAGTCTACTGTCTCCATTTTACAAACAACGAAACAGTTTTAGATAGATCAAGTAAGCCACTCATTAGTAATTTCACTCACTATAAAATTCTCCATTCCATTTCAACCTTAAGAGACTTCTTTTCTCCATCTGATTTAATCAGAGCATTGGTCTTACAGATCTCAACTAGGGAAACCAGGTATTACTCAGAATTCCACTACTATGTTCGGCATATACTATACAATTCTAAGTCTACTAACCTATTTCAAAAGAACATTATGAGAACTAAATGGTTTTGAAGCAGCAAGATATTAGCACTAAAAGAAAATATGAACTTCTGACTTTGTGCATTATAGGCCATAAATTTTATCTTTTCTAATGTGTTCAGCCACTTCTTCCCCTTGTTTGAACTGGTTCAACTATATACTGAACATCTACTATGTACCAGACACTACTCTAGGTTGCAGAGATACAACAACGACTATGACAGCCAAGAATCCTGACCTAATGAAGCTCAAAATATGTATTAAACATATGGTTTTAAAAGTACACAAGCTCCAATAGGTTTATGTCACATGGAGGCCTTGTTGTAGTATCTATTTCACAATGAACCTTATCCAATACTGCAGCATAAGTACCCTTAAATAATATTCTCTGCCTACTAAAAAATTTGAATCTATACATTATAGCCTTTAAAATGGCTCAAAATCTACACATTTGGCAGAACTTTTCTACAGCAGTTGCTACTCTGGAAGTAGCACCCAGCTCCTAAGCATGGCCAGCTGCCAAGGAACCCAGGGAAATTATTAAAGCTTACCTCTAGCTCTTGGGGCTGCCCCAGACTCCTACGCACATGAGGGGAGGACAACACAGCAAGAGTCACCAGAGCATTTCTCTTGCCTAATGCATGGCATGATTTCCCAAACTTTCATCATCACCTACCACTGACCCCTATTTCAGGTAGATAAAACAGAAATGAGGAGGTTGTTCAGATGATTCATGTGGGTGGCTACTGCGCTAGCTGGGACAGTAACACTACTCTCTTTTAAAGAGTTCACATTTTATTCACTGCTATAAATAACAATTTAATTTTTAAAATACTGCATTTCCAACACTATACTGCAGAAGACCGTAAAGCTCAAATTTTCCAGTAGATAGGTTGCTTTTGGCGACAGACCTAAGTAACCACACTTTGAGGGATGGCCTTTGCCTGACCCCTCTTCTCATTGTTCCTCACCTCTAGGATGAGTAAGCAGGGCAAAAGGTATGAAGTAAGTTGATTGGGAAAGCCTAAATTAAATGTCTAACTCAATAATTTCCAGTCTCCAGCTCACTATTTCCTGTATCTTCCCCGGCATCCACTACTAAAGTATTCAACCCAGATGTACTGAAAGCAATCAGGAACCAAACAAACTCACCAGTAATATAGCTCAGCATCATTTGGCGAAGTCATATTTTCCGACCTAAAACATCAGTTACATAAGGGAAAATACAACCATGGAGTCACAACTGCAAAAACACCACTTTTGCCTGACCTTGCTACCAGAGCCAGGAGACTATAAGAAGGCCTTTCTTTCAAAGGCTATTATACTTCCCTCAGTGATATGCGTAAAGAGAAACATTCAAGTGCATCAATAAGAACAATGGTAAAATTCAGTTGTATTTTATACGAATTTGACCACCAATCACCTTAATGGCTGAGAGCAGGTACAAAGGAGAATCAAGAGTACAATATGACATTCCAACTACAAAGAGAAATAGCCATCCTTGGATGGATGTGGGAAGGCTAACTTTTAAAACTGTCCCAGTAAACAGTCTAAGATTGCCCAAAATATTCAATATCTATGTGTTCACTAACATCCTGGTGAAATACCAGTGACTACAGCACTCTAGGACAAGGGTAACAATTTTCCAGAAGGGATGGCACTATTTCAATGGCTTAGAACAGTGGTCCCCAACCTTTTTGGCACCAGGGACTGGTTTTGTGGAAGACAATTTCTCCATGGACGACGGGGACCAGGGGTGGGGGTGGGAGGGTTCGGGATGAGACTGTTCCATCTCCGATCATCAGGCATTAGATATTCGTAAGGAACACGCAACCCAGTTCCCGCGCATGCGCAGTTCACAATAGGGTTTGTGCTATGAGAATCTAATGTCGCTGCTAATCTTACAGGAGGCAGAGCTCAGGCGGTAATGCTGGCTGGCCTGCTGCTCACCTCCTGTTGTGTGGCCTGGTTTCTAACAGGTCATGAACCGTTACTGGTCAGAGGCCCAAGGGTTGGGGACCCCTGGCTTAGAACACACCAAGCACTTTGGGAAGCTGAGGGAGGCAGATCACCTGAGGTCAGGAGTTCAAGACCAGCCTGGCCAACACGGCGAAACCCCAACTCTACTAAAAAATACAAAAATTAGAAAAATTAGCCAGGCGCGGTGGCGGGTGCCTGTAATCCTACCTACTTGGGAGGCTGAGGCAGGGAGAATTGCTTGAACCTGGGAGATGGAGGTTGCAGTGAGCTGAGACTGTACTACTGCACTCCAGCCTGGGTGACAGAACAAGACTCTGTCTCAAAAAAAAAAAAAAAAAAAAAAAAAACCATACCAAACAGCTCCCATGAATCCCTAAACTTAGGAGTCACAAGGTGGGTTTTCTCTTGAGGAAGTAAAAAGGCAGTAAGAATTGGGAAAAATGAAGATTATAATACATGATTAAGTTAGATTACACCAGAGTACAGAAAAACCAAGGACACCAGCACAAAATCAGTGAGAAAAGGTCACAGAATTGTTAAACAGGCTACCACCATTACCTAACAGAAAAGGAAAGGGCAGAGTAGTATGTTATTTTCATTTACAAGTCTCTAGTTACCGAATTAATAATTTGATATCAGAGAGAAGAATGGACCTGTAGAAATAGGAGGGTCAGGTGTAAAGGCAAACCCAAGTGTTTACCTAAAGATTTTAGCAGTTCGCAGTTCAGAATTAAAGGAAAGAAAACCGCATGAAGGCTTCATCTTGAGTAGGGATTGGCAAGCTTTTTGTGTAAAAAGCCGGATAAACAGCTGAGGCTGTATGGACCATTTGGTCTCTGTCACAGCTAATCAACTCTGCCCCATAGCATAAAAGCAACCACAGATGATACTTAAATAAATGACGGCGGCTGTGTTCCAAATAACTATTTACAAAAACAGGCAGTAGGATGATTTGGCCCATGGACCATAGTTTACTGACCCCTGATCTAGAGTTCTAAGACAGTGGTTCTCAATCTTGAGTGTGCCTCAGAATTCCCTCGGAGGGCTTGTTACAACAGAAATAGTTGTGCTCCAATCCCAGGGCTTCTAATTCTGTAGGGCCAGGGCAGGGCCTGAGAATCTGCATTTCTAACAAGTTTCCAGATGCTGCTACTGGTCAGAAGATCCACACTTTGAAAACCACTGATCTAAACCTCACTGACTAAACAGGATGTTCAATACCAGATGGAACATTCTGTTCCATCTGATTGGCTACAAACATTTTTCACTTGTAGTAAGTACCAAACATCAAAGCTCCAACAAAATTAAGCAATTTAAAAAGAAGCTGGGGGAAAAAAATACTCAGGAGTCTTTCTTTACTTTGACTTCAGTGTAAATTTATCATTGCCCCACCAGTAAAATAAACATAACTCATTCCCAAATCTCTTTATTCAATATTTTCACCTAACATGTTCTAAGCCCTATAAGGAGTTGAGAAGTATTAATGTTTATAAATCAAACAAGAAAATAAAATCAGTTTTAAAGGCAAATGTAAATGATTCTTAGAAAATCAAAGTCAACAAAGCCCATGTTCTTGCTTTTTATTTTTCCTTTTTTGAGACGGAGTCTCGCTTTATTGCCCAGGCTGCAGTACAGTGGCACGATCTCAGCTCACTGCAAACTCTGCCTCCCAGGTTCAAGCTATTCTCCTGCCTCAGCCTCCCAAGTAGCTGGGATTACAGGCACACGCCACCATGCCTGGCTAATTTTTTGACATTTTTAGTAGAGATGAGGTTTCACCATTTTGCCTGGGCTGGTCTCGAACTCCTGGCCTCAAGTGATCCACCCGCTCTGGCCTCCCAAAGTGCAGGGATTACAGGTGTGAGCCACCGCGCCCGGCCAAAGTACAAGTCCATTAGAAGTGTTTTAGTTTGGGCCAGGCATGGTGGTTCATGCCTGTAATCCCAGCAGTTTGGGAGGCCGAGGCAAGCAGATCACCTGAGGTTAGAAGCTTGAGATCAGCCTGGCCAACATGGCAAAACCCCGTCAGTAATAAAAATACAAGAATAAGCCGGATGTGGTGGTGCATGTGTGTAGTCCCAGCTACTCGAGAGGTTGAGGCAGGAGAATCGCTTTAATCCAGGAAGTAGAGGTTGCAGTGAGCAGAGATCGCACCATTGCACTCCAGCCTGGGCGACAGAGTGAGACTCTGTCTCAAAAAAAAAAAAAAAAAAAAAAAAAAAAAAGTGTTTTATTTCAATAAAATTGAAACAATAATATATGTAAGGTAGTTTAAGACTTAAGAATTATGTAATTTTATGTGCATGAGAATCTCATGAGGTAGATAATATAGCCATTACTATCCTTCTTTTACAAGATGAAGAAACTGAAGAAAAATCAACTGGTGATATCACGCAAATTATTTAAAAATTTTCCTTAAAATCCCTTTTTCCTAGTAACTCTTAAATTGCATTTTTCAAATCCAACTTACACATATCTTTTTAGGACCATGTTTATGAATGTGTCTTCATCGGGGAAAATATTGTTCTAGTAAGATCTTCAAGTCCATATTCATTCATATTTGTGGGCCTAATTCTGAAGCCACCCAGGCAAGTCTAACTAAGAAGCCTGAACTTTAATCAGATGCCAGTTTAAAGCCCATTCTACCATTAGAGCAAGTGGGTCATAGATTATGGAAGTGTGATGATCCAGCAGTATAACAGAAATACTCAGCAGTGGGAGAAATATTAATGTAGATAATCCAAAAAGTAGAGCAGCAAGCTTAGAATGCTCCCTCTCCAGATACCCACACTCCTTCTGCAATGATAATGAGTATTTTCATTTGAATACACACTTACACAGATTCACTTTCACATCCATAAGAGCAAAATGTTTTCTTTTTTTTTTTTTTTAAAGCATTGCCTATAATGTATGGTTGGTAAAGGTTTTTTCTGTCTTTAGCATGCTTTTAAAAATGTTATGTATGTTGATTACGTGAAATACATTCTCACTGTAACCTGTGATTTTAATATTCTAGTAACGGTTCTCTTAAATTTATATGAAATGTAATTAAAGAAAGTCCTCAGTGAAAACAGCTTCTTGCTTGTTTTACAAGTATCTAATTATTCCACAGCTGACAAAATTTAAAAAAAATTTATTAAAAAGATAGTCTCAAATTTAATGCCACACTATACTGCTAACAAAAAGCCAGTTAAGAAGATATTAAGCCTATGATGAGGACCAGCAGAGATTCTATGTAAGTAAAGACTGATGATTCTGCTTTTGAACTAATAACTCAGATGGAAGTCAGCAAAAATTTCTAACCTAAATAATGCAATATAAATAATACTGTCCAAGGATTTCTGAAATCAACCTAAGCAGTATTTCCATAGAAGTGATCTAAACAGACCAACCACTCAATTTCAACATGATCATTCTTATACCTGACAATGTAATAAGAATTAGTAGATGAAATGCTGTTCTGTGGATTTAGGTTATTTAGATTCAGTGCCCAATCATGTCAGAGACTACAACTTCAGAATCTTTCCACCTCATTTTGCTCACTGTTAAGATGTAGAAATTGCTGTTGTAATAAAATTTGGGGAAGTTACATAAAGGAACACTTTAATACTCATAAATCCTATATATGGGTGTTTCTGAAATATATATTCTGGGATTTTCCTTTTTTCAGTCTTGAAATTTCACACGATGAACAATTAATTAATCTGTCAATTGTCTAAACGCAAACATAAGAAGTGTGATAAAAAATTCCTTCTTTTAACATAATCTTGGGAGTTTTTCACAACACTACAGAATTATAATCTAGAACAGACTTGGAAACAAATTATGAAAATCTATAACTCAATACTGTCTTTTCTATGTACATAAGAGGCAATGACAGTTTTGTTGTTTTTTCTTGTTTTTGTTTTTACTTTTTAAAATTATACTTTAAGTTCTGGGATACATGTGCAGAACAGACAGGTTTGTTACATAGGTATACATGTGCCATGGTGGTTTGCTGCACCCATCAACCCGTCATCTACATTAGGTATTTCTCCTAATGCTATCCCTCCCCTTGCCCCCCACCCCCCAACAGGCCCCAGTGTGTGATATTCCCTTCCCTGTGCCCATATGTTCTCATGGACGAAGCTGGAAACCATCATTCTCAGCAAACGAACACAGGAACAGAAAACCAAACACTGCATGTTCTCACTCATAAGTGGGAGTTGAACAATGAGAGCAATGACAGTTTTAAAAGAATTTTTTTAAGACAGCGTCTTGCTCTGCTGCCTCGGTTGGAGTGCAGTGAAGTGATTACAGCTCACTGGACAGTTTGTTTGTTTGTTTGTTTTCTGTTTTTGTTTTTGTTTTTTGAGACGAGTTTTGCTCTTGTTGCCCCAGCTGGAGTGCAGTGGTGCAACCTTGGCTCACTGCAACCTCCACCTCCCGGGTTCAAGCAATTCTCCTGCCTCAGCCTCCCAAGTAGCTGGGATTACAGGCATGCACCACCACGCCCAGCTAATATTTGTATTTTTAGTAGAGTCAGGGTTTCACCATGTTAGTCAGGCTGATCTCAAACTCCTGACCTCAAGTGATCCACCTGCCTCAGCCTTCCAACGTGCTGGGATTACAGGCATAAGCCACTGCACTGGGCCTGGATGGTTTTTAAAAAGACACAAAACACTCTTGAACATATTTCTTAGGCTGGGTGCAGTGGTTCACACCTGTAATCGCAGCACTTTGGGAGGTTGGGGCCGGAGGACTGCCTGAGGCCAGGAGTTTGAGACCAGCTTGGGCAACATAGTGAGATCCTCTCTCCCTCCCTCTCTCGCAAGTAATTTATATATATATATATAAAAATATATAATTTATGAAAGTCATACTTTTTAAAAGTTATATATATAACTTTATTAAAATTTCTTTAATTTTTCCCTACTTGTATTCCTCTACTCCTTTTTATAAATGAGGAAACAGGCCTACAAAGATAACATGAGTTACCCAAGGACAAGACTGGCAAATCATTCAAGCCTCACCTCCTCTGTAAAGATTTCCCCAACTTCCTTCTCCTACTAGGTGGTCACACAGTCTCTGGATTTCTCAGTTAATGTACTCACTCATTCAACAACTGCTGACCAAATATTTTACTATGTGTCTGTCAGCTACCAAGTTATGCAGAGGATATGTGCATGAGTGTGTGAATAAGTCATTTGAGCTCCTTGAGGCCAGAGAACTCAAGTGTTTGGTGAATAATAATGACAATGGCAATTAAAATAATAACAACCTTTAGACATTTCACATAGATCATGCTATTCAATCCTCACAACAACCTTACAAGGTATATACCATTAACCACATTTTACAGCTAAAGAAACTGAGGGTCAGAGAGGCTAACTAACTTGCCCAGGGCCTCACAGCTAGAAATGAATGCAAAAATGAACAATGAATAAAAGTTAGCACCACTAACAATTTTACATACATGGTAGAAAAGAATGTTCATTTCACCATATTATTTATGTAATAGAGCCTGTGTTTAGCACTGAGAATGTGCACATTTGGAAATTGTTGAAACTTACGTACGTAACTGCCAAAAGTAATTTGAGTATCTGAGACATTCTAGAAATAAAAAATACTTATGCTGCACTTTACAATCCACTAATCCATGCAAATGGTTTGTGAAGCAGCTATCATTCCTTTTATAAATAAGAAGAAAAGAGCCACACTGTGCCCAAAGGTTACCAGATCAGAAGAGGGCTGCCTAACAAGCCACGGAGCAACGGCAATCCATATGTTTAGGGGAAATCACATACCAAAGGTAAGAAAAAAGGCCGAGAATCAATGATGTTTTCTAAAAACACAAATTAGAGTCTATGAAATAGCAGTAGTATAATGGTAATCTGCACACCATGGAAGGACTATAGAGAGACCTCTGTAACTGAATGAATATTATCATCCTTTAATTTAAGAAAACATTAAAATCTGCATGTAGGTGAATGGTAATACAGTGTACTTCTATCTTAGATTTAAATATACCAAAATACTCTAACTTCAGAGTTAAAAGCCTAAATACAGACTGAACATAGTATATTTTGGATATTATTAAACTGCATGAGAGACAGAACAATCCTCATTCTTACCTGCAAATAATTCAAATACTCAAAACAATGATTACAAAGCAAAAAGGGAAAAAAAAGTATATTAAAAGAAATCACAAAGACTGGGGGGGAAAACAATGTACAACAGCCCAGTAATAAATAGAATACAAGAAGCTGAAGTGAAATAGCATGCACTTAGGTACCAAAAAACTGGCTTACATACAATGAAGCAATCATTTCTTATTGTGAATGGATGTGGGCAACCAAAAATAGCCAATAAACAAATTTAGTTAGGAGGTGACAGGAGGAGGAATGTGAAAGAGAAGGACAGTACTACACTCATCCAGCGTGGACAAAAACTCTTGAGGCTAGAAATAATTCAGTTTCCTATCGTAGAAAGACACAAGACAATAGCAGTGGTTTGACACATACCAAGAACTTAGAGTAAATGTAAAGTATCTAAAATTTACTTTGTCACTTCATGAAAGGCTTCCATTTAATTGACAGTCATGCACAAGCTCAGGAATGAAAAGGACATAATCTTAGGAAAACCAAATGATTTTACCTAAAAGCCAGCCATCAGAAATCTGCAAAACACAGTTACAGTGAAAAAGAAATCTTCGTTTTTACCCTAAATATGTTGGTTCTGAGACAGATTTACAGAGAGATAGGATAAAATTACTAGTATTCACAGAAAAGAAGCCAGACCTAGCTTTTCAGACACATCATGAATCGAATATTAAACAAAATATTCATTTTGATAAGTGCTTTAAATTGTCTCTCCGTTATAGCCACGCGTGTTCTTAGTCCTCAGAGAATATTGGCATTTTACATTATTGATCCTCCCCTCACTTTTAAACTTCTGTGCAGTCCATTATCCTGATTCTTCTAACTCTATGAGTTATACTCCAAACCACACGCCCTAGAGCAGTCAATCCCCAAGAATTCGTTCACTCAGTTTTACTTCCACACAGATGACTCCCAAATCTTCACTGCCATTCCATACCTCTCACCCAAATTCCAGTTCAGCATTTCCAGCAATGTACAATTACAAATGGCCTGCACTCAATCCAAAGCCAAAGTAACAATCCATATGACAGAATACTGGGCAGCAGTTAAAGAGGAGATAGAGACAGACAGATACATTAACGGATATGACAAGATCATCAAGTATATACTATTATTAATGAAAAATCAATATTTCAACATACTATACAAATATGATCTCACTTTTAAACAAAAAGCTTCCAGAAAGATGTAGAAGAAACTGAACAATGGTTACCTCTAGAGAATGGGGATATGGATGATAGGAGAATTGAGACAGACTCACTGCTTATCTTTGTATCACCTATATTTTAAATTTTACAGCCGGGTACAGTGGCTTACGCCTGTAATCCCAGCACTTTGGGAGACCAAGGCAGGTGGATCACCTGACGTCAGGAGTTAGAGGCCAGCCTGGTGAAACCCCGTCTCTACTAAAAATACAAAAATTAGGCCGGGCACAGTGGCTCACGCCTGTAATCTCAGCACTTTGGGAGGCCGAGGCGGGCGGATCACGAGGTCAGGAGATCGAGACCATCCTGGCTTACACGGTAAAATCCCGTCTCTACTAAAAATACAAAAAACAAAACAAAACAAAACAAAAACATTAGCTGGGCGTCGTGGCGGGCGCCTGTGGTGCCAACTATTCAGGAGGCTGAGGCAGGAGAATGGCATGAACCCAGGAGGCGGAGCTTGCAGTGAGTCAAGATTGCACCACTGCACTCCAGCCTGGGCAACAGAGCAAGATTCTGTCAAAAATAAAATAAAAAAATTAGCTGGGCACGGTGGTACACACTTGTAGTCCCAGCTTGTTGGGAGGCTGAGGCAAGAGAATCGCTTGAACCCGGGAGGAGGAGGTTGTAGTGAGCTGAGATCGTGCCACTGCACTCCAGCCTGGAAGACAGAGCGAGACTCCATCTCAAAAAAAATAAAATAAAATAAAATAAAATTTACTATGTGCATCATTACTTTTATAATTTACTGTATAAAAACTAATTAATACAGAAAAGTAACACAAAATTGTTAAATCTAAATGTTGGAAATACATATTAACTTCAAAACAAACTAGCTTCGGAAATGAAATTTTCCCAGGGTAAAATTCAGATACTCTATACTGACTCGGGCTCTACAACCAATACCATAGTGGCTCCAGGACAGAAAGAAAGGAGAGCAAGTTCTGTAGCATCTTAAATCCTATAGCATAAATCCAGAGCCATATTTGGTGGTTCTAGAATCTTCACTGTCATTTGCAACTAAAAAATAAAACCAAAAAATGTGAGAACAGCACACCCCATCAGCTTGTTGGCTGGGGTCAGGTACCTGCTCTGCAATAGTTAACTCAGTCTCTTGATTATTGAAGGTGTACAGTGCTGGCAAACAGCTAGAAGCTCACAGACTCAGCAGCTGCAGCTCACTACATGGTTTTCAGAATTAGAGAGAACAACTTCCGTATTTTTATCACAGGATACAGGAATAACTATCCTTTGGAAACCACACCACCCCACTCCCAACAAACATCTACCTCTGAAACCTTATTACTTCTAGTCTGGCAAGTTAGGAGTAATTAATCAACTATCCTGTCTGCTGGGGCAGGGGAAATGAAAGAAAAAATCTGGAGAGTAAAAGGAGTAGAGAAAGTTCCAAAACAAATTATATTTTGGACAGATGGCCAAGAGTCTATATTTTCATTGCTAAACAATACATAGATTTACCAGTTAGTTTGGTAACAAATGCTGATGTTTTATTAAAGAGAAAAACAAAAATAAAAAAGAAACAGATGAAAGAATAAATAGTATATGGAACCTCTACTGAAGAGGTAAGAAATTTAACCAGAAAGTCAAACAAATAAAATTTGCAGTATAGAAACTCTGAAAATGAAGACATGTGTCTTTAAGAAAATCCAACGCAGTATTTTCACAACTTGAATTAGCAGCCGAATGCAGCACGAAATGAATAGACTTTAAAACCACGGAACCGTGTTGGAATCCATGTAATCTTGGGTGAATTACTGATCACCCCCTCTGAATCTCAGTGTTCTTTGTAAAATGGGTTCGATTAAATGAAATAATACATCCAAAATGCCTAACATTAGAGGGATAAATGTCAATTCCCTTTACAAAGTAAGCTTTTAAGTTATAAAAGCTTTTTAAACAACCTTATGTCAAAGTTCCTTTAAATGTAGTCAGTACTCCTACCACATTTAAAATGTGAAAATGTTTACAAAAACGTAATAATTCAAGAATAATCTCAAGAAGCAAGGTATACCTGCTTCTTTAATGTATTGAGTAGAACTACAGCTGGAGACAGAAGAATTTTCAGCTTAAAGGAAATATCCAGGAACACAATTTAGGGACATTTGAGACATAGTTCATCAGGTGAAACTGTTGCAGATACAAGGAAAAAATGGAGGGAGCTGAACTGCTTATGTCAAGTACATAGAAGCGTGTTACGGTCATAAAAATTAAGGGAGTCCACAGGAAGTATTTATGAAGACAACTTCAAACAACATGCCCTAAAGCAATCTGTAAAAAGCAGACATGAAGAGACTCGAGAAGGTTGTATACATGCAGAAAAGCAACGGAGTAGCTCTGTTCTCCCTCCAAATGGTCCTAGGATCAAACTCCGTCATCAGGAATCAATATTGCTTCCCTACTCCCATTGAGGCCTGCTATCTGTAGGATCCACATCCTGAGTTCAAAAGGTTTTTCCTCTGTAGAGGTACAGCTTAACTCCCACGGCTTGCATTCTTTCTGGGCTACCAACAATTTAGCTGCTGATTACTTCTTTTACCTTGTTACTTGGCTGTCACTGTGATCATGCAGTTCTTTCACGATCACTGGTATTTTTGGAATATCTACTCATTTCTGGAAAATTCTTGGTTCCTTCAGGCAAACACTTGATCTTTTCCTAACATTAAAAACTAGTTTACCTACAAAGTCTAGTTAAAATTTCCAGGAAACATTTTTTCAACACAATGCGACATTCTCCCTATGGTACTAGAAACCTAAATCATTGCGTGAATCAATACATGTGAAAGTCATAGTAATTAGTACAAATTAGTAAAGCTGAATTTTTCTGTATGCTGAATTATATACTTTACATATTATTAATCCAGTATTTACATAAAGACTGCATTAACTCAATTCTCCAGCTAATAGCATTACTGGAATCACAAGTATGTAATTTAAAGCATACAAGCAACTTAACCATACTCTTTTAATAGAGTGTATGTACAAACACAATCCATACTAAACTGATAAATTTCTTAATATTAAATCAAGCCATTATAGTGCAAAACCATCATCAACTGTTATTGAAGCAATCCTTGTTCTGTGTTGTTCCAAACATCAGACAATCGCCATGTTAGCATTAGATGAGTGTCATAAATCAATGTGGATCTTAAAAGGCCAAAGAAATCAAAGCCAAACACAAGCTAAAACTAAATTCTTACACAATAAGGCTGAGAAACACAAGTGCATAGAAGATAAAATCCATGTTTTAGCCATTTAGCTTCATTCGATACCTTCCAAAAAGAGTTTATTCCACTTTGTAAGAATTGCAAGCCTCTGAAAAGCCAATCCCAAAATATTACATACATAATCTAAGTTTTAAGCCAATGACTCCCCATCAGAGCTGCACATTAGAATCATACAGAGAGCTTTAAAAAATATCAGTGACCAGGACCCACTCCCAGAAACTCGGATTTCACTGCTTTGACACAGGGCTCTGGCACTGATCTTTCTTAAAAGCTCCCCTGATGATTCTAATATGCAGCCAGGTGGAGAACCACTACTTTAATGCAGGTTCTTGGGACAATAATTGCTCTGAGGTTGATAAACATGCTTTTTTGCCTTTTAATGAGATTTTATTAAAACTACTCAATTCATTCCACAGCTAATGAAAGGCTGTTACATTGCAAGCACTGTGTTAATGGGGAAAGATGTGTAAGAAACATTCCCTGCCCTCAAGAAGCTCCTTATTAGTGAACTAGAGAGATCCATAAATAAGTAACTGTAATTAAATATAAGTGCTCTCGAGGTGTAAGCAAATACAGCATGCCTCACACAGTTGCATGTCATCCTTAAGCAAGGGTCATGCTGCATCATTCCAATTTTAGTGTATGTCCTATCAGAGCAGGAAAGTCAGAAGCTACAGGTTACTAAATAATACGGCAAAGGTACCAACACAAGGTAAAAATGGTGTGTATTTTGTTTTTCTCTTTCATAGACACTGCTGTACCAAGAAAGTAGGCATTTTTCTATGTTTTAATTGAATTGTCTTAAATTTCCTTCATGTAGTATTACCGGTTGTACACTTACTTATACTTGTAAAAGATACAGTAAATGATCATGACATAAAAATTAGTCATTAACCTTATTTGCATAACGCCTTTCCTTTCCAGTAATTGCTACATTTGCTAAGACAAGAAGTTTTGGGACTACGATAAGGTCGTATTATTGGAGATTTGTTTCAGTCATTTGAAAGATAGTTACGTAGAAAATGTTATAGAACCAACAAGCATTCAAAGGAGTTTCTGCAAGATTTTCAAAAATGAGAAACACAGGGAAAAGAGTTTTAATTTTTAAAAAGGGAAACGACATCCTTCCAATATTTGTAACAAATTGGGCACATGTTCCCTCAAAGACAGCTTTAACAAGGGTAAAGGCTGCAGCCACTGGAAAGAAAACATATTCCAAATAATGATCTTATATTTCAAAACCTCATTAACTCTAGAAGTTGTCTTTCTCAACCAACGGGAAAAAAAAGCACACTGAAGGGTCTAAATTAGACGAGAACTTTCATTTATGCCATCAATTAAGGCCAAGTACACAGAGGTAAGTGAGTAGGTGGTTGCGTAGGTAGAGGAGTGAGTGGGAGGTCAATTAGTCTTGAAAAGTGAAATCTATTTTAAAGTACCTTAGTAAAAATTTAAACCTATTAAGATCTAGTGGTGAAAAACAACTTGTGATACTAATTTGGTGAAAAAGAAAACAAAATTCCATAGAACTTGAATAGAAATCAATAAAAAGGTTTTCAGTACATGCGAACATCTTCAAGGGCTTTCTGTTCAAATTCAGAGGTGAACAAATTCTAAGTTAAAAATGTATGCTGTCAAGGTCCCTGCAAGAAAATCTCAAGCTAATTTCAATTTCCAGATCAATATATACTAAGACAATTTACTGGAGAAACCTTCAACCTTTACTCAGGTTGAGGAACACTATTATTACATTATTTAACAATAAGGCTAGCTTGAATTCATTATTTCACGTAATGGCATTTTATAATTGGCACTGACCAAGTCAGATTTGAATTGGTTTCAAATATGAATGAGATTTCACAGTTCATAGTAGTTAAGGTAGCCACAGAGTACCTATCACCTCAAAATTAGCTTGCTGCCCCTCTTTATGCAGCTCTGAAACAGCCAGAAAAGATGAATTTTCTTCTCCCAGGGGTGTTTCCTGAAAATATTCTATCAATTACAAATCAGCGGAATACTGACTGTGTTAATGTGATTCTGACCATTTCTTTTTGATATCCAAAGAGATCACATCATCGCCCTTCCAGACCTTAAGGAATCAGAACTGGTTACCAAAACTGATTCAGTGATGGCTATTTTCCATCTTCACAATATAATTAACATTTTAATCTCACATTTTCCAATTATGACTTTGTTAGTTCGTTTACATCAGCTATAACTAAGATGCAACAAACGTAATTCACCCACACATACGGTCATTTGGAGGCTCTTGGGAAACACCTAATTTATCTTCACTGGGTGCTGCTAAGAATGAGGAAACCAAGGAGATTTTTGATACATTTTTCTCTCTAGAACTGTGCTATTCACATGTGGCTACTAGGCACCTGAAACGTGGCTGGTCCGACTGGGAAACTGAATTTTGAATTTTATTTAATTTTAATTAATTAAAATTTAAATTTAGAAAAACGTACTTGATTCAGTTATTGGAAAACTTTTATGTATATTGGGTATGTATATTGGGTAACTTGGGTATGTGAATCTACTTTTGTAAATGCACATTTTATGAAACCTAAATACAGATTAAGTATTTCTGATTTTTATCAGAAATGTAGCTTAGTGTCAGAATTGAGATGTGCTGTTAGTGTAAAATACACATTGGGATTTCAAAGACTTAGCATAAAAGATGTAAAATACTTCATTAATATTTTTTCATACTGATTACATGTTTAAGTGTTAAGTTTGGATCTACAGGGTTAAATAAAATATTTTAGTAAAATTAATTGCACCTGTATGTTTTTATTAAATGTGGCTACTAGAAAATTTTAAATTACAAATGTGGCTCATAATATATCTTTCGGACAGTGCTGTTCTAGAACACTTCACAACCACTTTAACAGGACACATTTGGATACTTTCCTTTTAACAGTCTGGCTGGTCATGTAACAATAGGGCAAGGAGTAACATGTCCTCATATCAATTGGGTCTGAGTAAAGTGTGTAGCAAGCTCTACCCACAATTTCACCATGTGAGGCAACACTGTAATACCTCAATATGGAAAGAAAAGGAAACAAATTAGCACTCAAATTGAAATCGTGTACTGCAGACAACTTAAAAGAGATAGGGCCAACTGCTCTAAGGTCTTGGTTTCATTTCCCAACTGTGGACCTTAAAATAGACAATAAAGCACCGCTTCCAAAAAAAAAAAAAAAAAAAAAAAAAAAAAAAGGTAAGATATTTCAATGGTAGCTCTAGCGATCCTTATTAAGCAAAAATTTGCTCTTAAATCTTATCTCCTCAACTTCTAAAGCCACAGAATACACGCTGTGTTAGGAAATCAACTTCAGATTGCCAGCATTTCCTTCACAAGCAAATTAGCAGGATTGTGCACTTGGAATACTGTTTGACAAGAATGAAAAGGAAACTATTCAAAATAGATTTAAGGAATGGACAATTAGATGAGGAACTGCAGATTTAATTCTCAATCAGCACTGTGATTAATCTGATTCCCTGCTTTTCCCCAGCGTAATTATACAACACAGATGAAAGGATGAGCATTTGGACTGTCAGTTCTATATTCTAGACCAGCCCGGTGACTCAAAGCAGACGGCTCTACCACGCTAACCACCATCCCAACAACAGTCGAGGGGAGCCTCGAGCACTGATTGAACAGTCATTGCATAACGAAGCATTAAAAATTCGAATGCCCCCAACTCTTTCCACGTTCATGTACACCAGGAGGGAATGTGCTGAAACTGAACGCACCCGGTCTTAAATGATCCCCTCCAATCCGGGCATGGGGTGTACACAAAGGCATCTGTCTAATATCCCGCACAATAGACACACACCCCACAATTAAAACCCTGGACTCACTCTCTCTCTCTTACCACACAAGCAAAGGAAATGCAAGCTGCTCTTTTCAAAAATGGTCTATGGCACATGCAAGGTAACAAAAACCCCAACTGAAGCAACTATAAAATCGGCTGTGCCACGTCCCTGTGCAACCGTCAGATAAAATGCAGGCAGCCGGCCCCACGCCTTACGGGGTGGCCAGCCTCGGCTCGGTGGCCTCAATGGACCGCTGAGAACCCCCAGGCCCCTGCCTGGCAGGAGCTCCAGGTACACGTCTATAAATACTCCAAGATGAGAAGGACGAGAGGGGAAGAGGGGAAGAGGGGAAGGAGAGAGGGCAGGGGGCAGGCCCGGAGCGGGTGCGGGAAGACCGGGGCATCACTGAAATGCATTTTTCCACACTCCCGCTCCCTCGCGTGGAGACTCACTTTCCGATCACCTCGCACAGCTCGTACACATCCTCGAACAGCACGTCGTCGTCGGCCATGGTCCGGAGGGGATAGCGGCCGCAGCGTGGAGGGCTTCGAAAACGGGGGTGGGGGCGCCCAAGAGCTCAGTGCCCAGCCCCGGGATCGCCTCCTCCCCTCAGGACCCGCGAGCCCTCGGTGCCGAGGACGCTCGAGTGGTGCCGCGAGGCCCAGAGACTGCGGCGCCTTCCTCTGCAGGCGACCGCCCCGGCGCGGGCGGCGGGGCCGGGGCGTGGGAGCGAGGGCGGCCCGGGCCCGGCGCCGCCCGCCCGCCCGCTGCTCCTCGCGCTGCTCGGGCCGCGCTGCCCGGCGTGCGGATCCTCGGGGACCGCGCGGCGTCGCCCTCTCCGCTCGTCAGCCCGCGCGGGCTGCGAGGCCGCGACCGCTCCCTCTGTCCGAGGCCGGCTCCGTCGCGTCGCGGAGCAGCTCGGGCTATAGAGGGGGCCGCGGCAGGACCATGGAGGGAGGATCGCCGCGGAGGGAGGTGGCGGCGGCGGATCGGCGCTGGGGACCAGGAGGCGGTGGCAGAGACGCTCCCTCCTACTTCTCCTCCTCCCGCAGCCGCCACCGCCCGCCCGGGAGTGGGAGGGGGCTTCGCGGGACTGGCGCTCTGTGCGGGCGGGAGCCGCGGCCGCCGCCTTCTGCTCCGCCCCTCCGCCTCAGCAGCCGACCGGCTAGCCAGCCCCGCGCACCCGCCTCGCGCAGACACGCCCTCCTCCCCCGTCGGCGGCGCGGCTTCCAGAACCACAGACTCCGCCCACTCTAGCCCGTCGGGAGGCGGTGGCCCAGGGAAAGGGGAGCGGGCTGAGCGGCGCATGCGCGCGGCGCGGGCCGCGTCACGGCAAACGGGCGGGCACCGGGATTCTAGAGGGCGCGGGGGGTTGAGCGGGGCGCGCCGGCTGCAGCTGCCGAGGCGGGGCTGGTTGGGGTCGTCGCCTCCGCGCCTAGCGGCGACCAAGCCGCGAAAGGGGCTGGAGACAAAAGGTCCACGGCTGTACGCTCGTTGTCCCGCAAGAGGCTCGAAACTCTGGCCGCTCCCCTTTCCTTCTTTTGTAATCACAGGGAGCCTTTCCCAGCTTTTTGCTGGGAAAAGAGGCAGGGATAGGGTGCTAATGAATGAGAAATCTAAAAGAGAGGTGGAGAGAGGTTGTCACTGAATCCGTGCTTGGCAGCGGATGCTTTTAGTGCTACCCTGTCATTCCTTAATGAAGATGAGGGCTGGGGGCAAGGGGAGGTCGTCCGAGAAAAGGACTAAACAAAAACTGCCTAGGAAGGTGTGCGACAGCAAACGGTCATCTATAGAGACAGCTTCTCCCACGTTCTGCCCCAAACTCAACAAATACCTATCCAGCGCCTACCCTCACTAGAGACCAACCTAGAGAGAAGCCAGGAAGACAGGGACAAACCGCGACTTTAAGCTCCTTTGTATATTGCCCTCAAACTCCCAGCACCTACTCTGCTCTGTATACTCCCTATACATGTTAGACTTGTCAGGAACAAAATGCAACTAGAGGCAGTGCAGGCACAGGAGCAGCCAGGGAGTGAGGTTCTGGGTGTTGCCGCTGTGCTAGGTTGCATTCAATATGAAGATTTCTGTTCAACTGAGCATGTGCGGAATGAGCCAACGCCATCAGACAGGTATATGCCTCAGTTGAAGACCAATAGAGTCTTTGTTCCTCCGCATAGCAAAAGTGCCCAATTAGTTCATAAGTCAGTTTCCAGAAATCGTCTGGTAAATTTCTCAGTGTGGTAATTTTTTTTAAAAAGTATTTATTAATACCAAAGTGGAGGGGGTGATGTGGAGACTCACAGCCTATTTTCTCTTCAGAAACGTTTCGTGCAAACCCTTGACCACTCCCTCAAAAGGCTGAGAGATTTGCCTGCTAAGGATTTGGGTACTAAACCTTTAAAAAAAAAAAAAAAAAAAAAAAAGACCAGAGGACAAGTGTAATTGCACACGGTTTTCCTCCTTTCTCAAAGAGCTTGTGCATTCTCTAGAGATGGGGGCTTCAGAACTTGAGAAACATTGCCTCCTTTAAGGGTCCAAGAGTAACTCACCACAAGTTGGCATGTCCAGCTCATGTCTAATGAATAAGGCGTCACTCCATTCTGCCCTGAAGTGCACAGGGACCCTCTCAAGTCACCTTGTCAGCTTCACTTCTTTTCCCCAGCCCAAGACTGAGCTATACCAACACTTGTCGACTTCATTTTGGGGTTTCTTATCTTCCACAGGGACCTATGCTCAGAGGTAGAAAAGGACAATTATAAAGTAAAACAGAAAAGAAAGTGCAGGTGAATAAAAGAGAGAGACGATTGCAAAAATAAGTAAGCGCTCTGCTCATGGGATCACAGTTGGTTTGGATCTGGAAAGAGCTCCCTCATTTACAGATGGAAGAATGCGGTGGTTGCTCTCCCAAAAACCATCCCACCCCTCTCCCCCACCATAGGGTAGCAGCTCTGAGCTTGAGGTGAGATTGTAACCATCTTAACTGGAGAGGTGGGCTCTGATTAATTAAACTAACACATCCAGCCCCCTTCCTACAGCCATAAGCCTAATTTAATCAGCTCTTGGCACTCCCTGGCCACAAGCTTTGAGTGGTTCGAGGTCTGCCAATCAGCACAAAGCTCAGGACTTCTTTTCCTAATCTGTACTTAGATCTCCCAGTTCCCAGTGTGATATTTAGTCATACAGAAATTCTCTGCAATACACATCCCTCAGAAGTTGTACCATGTATGATGGCTAGAGGTAGATCCTCTCTGCCTTGGGGACTAAAATAACCAAACCTTTTAAATTAATTTTTCTCTGAATGTCTTCCAAAAATCCAACACTGTTCCAACAACTAAGCCCATGTATTAGTGAGTCAGGTGTCAATAATTTGGTTCTGTTTTCGTTTCCACAAAGAAAATGTTAAAGTGTGTGCATCTATTAGATTGTATTCAGATGTTAGTAACTGAATATTCAACTAACAGTGGTTTAAACAAATGCAAGGGGGCGTGTTGCTGTTTTCCATGTAGCAAGGAGCCTGGAGATGTATGGTTACTAACATTGATCAGCTATTCAACTGTATCATCGGTGACCTAGGTTTGTTCGTTCCACTCTGCCATTCTTGTAATGTTAGCATCTCATCCTCAGGCTTGTTGCCTCATCATTATGAGATGACTGCTGCAATTTCAGACATTAAAGGGAGGAAGAAGGAGGGCAGTAAGGACAGGAGCGGCCTTTCTGCTCCCTCTCTCATCTATTCGGGAAAGAAAATATCTTTTTCTCAAATCATGGGTCAGGACAGAGTCACAGGCAGCAACACTTACCTGCAAGGGAAGCTGGGGACACAGGTATTTGTCTTCTCCTGCCTCCTCTTGGGAAGTAGACAAGGGAGAAGTAGGGGGAAAATGGGCTTCGGCAGCAGGCTGGAGTGCAGTGGCACAATCTTGGCTCACTGCAACCTCCACCTCCTGGGTTCAAGAAATTCTTCTGCTTCAGCCTCCCAAGTAACTGGGATTACAGGCGCTTAACACCATACCTGGCTAATTTTTGTATTTTTAGTAGAAGCAGGGTTTCACCATGTTGGCCAGGCTAGTCTTGAACTCCTGACCTCAAGGGATCCACCCTCCTCGGCCTCCCAAAGTGCTGGGATTACAGGCTTGAGTCACTGTGCCCGGCCAATTTCTAATGCTAGGAAAATTACCAATAAAACAGAACTACGTCTCCATCATAATATAG
The DNA here is from genome assembly GCF_043159975.1 of Macaca nemestrina. Taxonomy (NCBI): domain Eukaryota; kingdom Metazoa; phylum Chordata; class Mammalia; order Primates; family Cercopithecidae; genus Macaca; species Macaca nemestrina. The sequence goes on along the minus strand of NC_092145.1, from coordinate 118,595,818 downwards.
CTATACCTCTAGTATATAACTGATAGGCCTTAAAAAAATGTAGAAACATCTAAAACCCCACAAGAATGGAGTTGGTGCTAAACAAATTTGATTCTCAGATGTCAGTGCAAATTTTCAGTGACTTTGAGGTCTTGGACTTCCGTCACAACTGCACTAGACATTCTCAGGTTGTCGGGCTCCCACATCATTTCAGCATGACACAGATATACAAGGGAAAAACACACTCCAGAGAAATAATAGCATGAGGGCCACACACAGAGGTCAGTGTGGCACAGGGCTAATTTAGGCAATTTAGAGTTCAGCCTCACTCTGTAGTATGATTGTTTAAGGATATAAATTATTACTGAATTAATGAATAAAATTAAGAATGACACTGTTCTCAACTGGAATAGTTATTGCCTCATGGTATAAACAGGATGTTCTAAGCTAAAATGAAAGACATCCTCCCTCTCTCCAGAAAAAGCTACATATATCAGACTTATACTCTGACATCACTTTGCAAGTTATTTATTTTATATTCATTCAATGAATGTCTGTGTTAGCCATGGGGGCTATAGCTGCAAATGATTCCTGCCTTTTCTGAACTTCATTCTAAAAGAAAACAAGTTGTTGGCAAGTAATTACACTGAAGAGTGATGTTTGTTAAGGTTTGGGAAGTACGGGGAACACATATTGAGAGGACTTATGGGTTGGGGAAGGCCCAGTTGAAAAAACGTTTAGACCAAGACTAAAGAAAATATAGAAATTAATCAGGTGAAGGGAGTAGGGGCCAGTTGATTATCAGTAGAGAAAACAGCATTTGTGAAGTCTTGGAGGTGAGCAAGAATATGCTCTTCTAGAAGAAGAATATGCTCTTTTGGAGAAGTAGGTCATGGCTAGATCATAGCCTATAGGAAGAAAGAGGCCAGAGGGAGTTAGAGAAATAGTCAGGGGCCAGATACTGAAAGGCATCGATTACCATTTTAAAGAGTTCACTCACTGAAAGATTACAGATTTCAGTGGTACTGGAGTCTTATGTGTAGACTGAGTTACCCTGAAATCCCAAGCATGAACAGAATTCTACTTTTAAGTAATCATTCCCTTTGCACTGGGTGCATGTTGTTCTCTCCCTTACTTTTAAAAATCCAGATACCCTTGTAGTAAATATGAAATCCTTTAAATTGTTTCAGCAGACACTGTAGGTGCTTCACTCAAGTTCCCTCGGATCCCCTTTACCATTTCTGTGTGCCTCACTCCAGCTTCAGTGTATTTTTGCTTCCAAAGTCCGTGCCTGTGACTCCAGAGGACTTCCCGCAAGCTACTGGAATCATTTTGCCCACGTAGAAGTGCCTGGGAGTTTAGGTTGATTAGCCGTTAGCCAATGACCCATAGTGCAAGAATATGAAAGCCTTGACTGGGGAAGAGAGGACAACTCTGAGGGGTTACTTACACTCCAGAAGTCCTCCCTGGGATCAGGCTGAAGGTACCCTTCCTAGGGTTTTCCCTGAAATCCGACCCTTGTTTGGTTCCCTTTCCTACTTCTCTCATTACCTACCAAGTTTCTCCTGGGAGCACTTCCTTACTAAATCACTTGTTCATGAATACCCTATCAGGATCAGCTTTTGGGGAATCCATTCTAAGACAATGGTGTTTCTCCAAGTGATAACTGCCTCAGAATCACCTGGAAGCTTATGAAAAATGTTAAAAATGTTGATTCCTGGGCCCCACCCAAGACATACTGAACCTGAATCTCCTGGAACATGTTGCAGGGATCTGTATTTATTTTTATTTATTGAGACGGAGTTTTGGTCTCGTTGCCCAGGCTGGAGTGCAATGGCACAATCTCGGCTCACTGCAACCTCCGCCTCCCGGGTTCAAGCAATTCTCCTGCCTCACCCTCCCAAGGGATCTGTATTTTTATGAGCTCCTCAAGTAAGTCTAGTACACCTAAAAATTAAGAACCACTGTCCTAACACTGGCTGCTGAATAAGCTCTCTGGAAAAAAGGATCCAGGGTTGACCTCATCACTAGGGTGAAGAAGATGTAAGAAATACAAAAGAACACTCCAGGGAGCAGAAGAGGACCTGACTACAAATGTGATTCCTTCCCAATTTCTTCTGGTGCCAGTCCTGTAAACCTCTGTCTAAAGATTCATTTTGTGTGGTATATATACATACATATGCATACACACACAGTGGAATATTATTCAGTCATAAAAAGAATGAAATCATGTCTTTTGCAGCAACATGGATGAAACTGGAAAGCATTGTCTTACGTGAAACAACTCAGAAACAAAGTCAAATACTGCATGTTTTCACTTATAAGTCAGATCTAAATAATGTGTGCACATGGACATGGTATATAGAATAATAGACATTGGAGACTCAGAAGGGTGGGAGGGGGTCAGGGATGAGAAATTACTTAATGAGTACAATGTACATTACTCGGGTGATGGTTATGCTAAAAGCCCAGACTTCCCCACTGCCGCTATGTGATGTATCCATGTAACAAATTGTACTAGTACCATACAAATAAAAATGAGTCATTTTGCCCTTCTTTCTTTAATATCAATGAACAAGTCACTGGAAACTTTGACAGTGGAAACAACATTGCCTTTGGAAACAGCACAGTGTCAGATTCTTTGAGTTGCAAGTGACAGAAAACCTAAACAAGCTTAAAAATACAAATAATCTATTGGCTCACATAATTGAAAATTGAGATGTAGGCTAGCTTCAGGTGAGGCTTGATCAAGGACTCAAGTAATATCACTGAAGATCCACTTCGTCTCCCAGTCTCAACATTATGCATTCTGTGGTATTGGCTTTATCCTTACTTAGGTGCAGCAACGTAGTCCCCAGAGCTCCAGGCTCTCCCTTTGAGGTAGCAAACCAGCTGCCACTGTTTCAGACTTCATCTCCTTATACATCTAGGACAAGAGAAAAGGAGTCTTATCCAATAGATCCTGCCAATGTTCTAGGATTCACTTTCTTTCATCAGCTTGATAGTGGGGCACATGATTATCCCTGAACCAATCAACGTAGCTGGGAAATGAGAATCACTAAATAACTTAACCAATCAGGGTTAAGTTATTAAGCTGGGGGTGGGAATGGGGATAGGAAAAATCCACAAAGGAAAATCCAGACATTTTCAGCAGGAGAAGGGCAGAATGAATGGTGGGAAGGCTTCCTACTCTCCTAGTCATCCAAACACTGGTATTGGCTTTTTCTTAGCACTCTATTTTTTTCTACATGTTCAGCTAGTCACCACACCCTGTCAATTTGTTGTTTCAAAATTTCATTTAGATCCTCCTTTCTTTCCCCTTTCTTCAGTCTCCACCCCAATCCACTTCCCCATCAACCCATACTAAAATGTCACTCCACTTTACTAACTGGACCTCTTCCTCCAACTGCTTGTCCTATCCTACTCACCCCGGGGAGGCTCAATTCATGTCCATGAGAGAGGATTCTCAGCATCTAGAACAATGCCTGATGTGTAGTAAGCATTCTAAAGGCATTTGTTGAATGTGGAATGAATGGATGACTTCATATCCCTTATCACTTCTTGGAATTCCCTTTTATTCATTTTGTTTATATCCTTTTTTTTTTCCCCTTCACCACCAACTCCTAGAAAGTGTTTGAAGCATAGTGGGTACTCCATATATATTCAGTAAAGAAATAAACTACTATATATTTACTGAATTAGATAATTATGCATACTTAGGAAAAGAATGAGAAGTCAACAGAAACAAAATGGTTCAATTCTTGGGGAGAAAATGCCTAACAGAAGAAACAAGATTTTCTCAGGGGAGGGGAGAGTCAACAATATTAGAGCTAAAAAGGTATCAAAGAGAACAGAGACAGGAAAGAGGGCACAGGACTTGTTTCTACTAATTGAAAATTGTTCTACTAGCTATCTTTTATGTAGAAAAACAAAATCTCACACATCACTGGAATTTTTCCTTCTGTTTTTAGCTATGAAAGATTTCAAAGGTAAATGTGAGAAATTAAATCTCTCCCTTAAATTCTTTTATCTGTATTTCTTGGTGCTTTCTTTCCAAGCTGCCATGAAACTGTCACACCACATGGGAAAAACATGCAATCAGCTACAATATGTTCACTGGGTGACTTATATTGAGCCCAGCCCTGAGTAAGTTGCAAAGAGTCATGTAAGTCACCCAAGTCCCAATAGAAAAGAGTATAATTTGCTATGCTAAGTGCACTGTGGAAAAGGTCAAGTAATTAATAAGTCACCAATATGAGATACAAGCCTATCAACACTGGAAGGTTTAATCATTTACCCTCCTTGGGGCTTCAGTGAAGCAGATCCTTTCAGGGGGTCTTTTCTGGCAGTTTGAGTCTATAAAACTCTTAAGGAGGTATTTCCTTCTTAGCATACTTTCTCATAAAATGATATCTTCTTAAAAATGGAGGCGCTCTTCCTGAAAAATCTTTATTCACAGAGGTAATCTATAATGTCAGGATCTGCACTAATGAGATGTTTTCCATTTTGGTCAAGAGAAAAAATACATAGGCTGTTTGTGCTAATTTCCAGGTCTGTTAGGAACTCTTTAGTAATATTTTACCTTAAGTGTCCTAATCAAATATTTCCCATTCTGGCTTATTTACCCTTGTCATCGCTTTTAAATTGTCTTAAAAATGGAGACAATAGCCAAGAAAGTAGCATTTTTAGAGATGGTAGCAAAACCAAACTGAGGGGAAAAGATAGAGATTCTAACGATTCGTAAAGAAATAACAGAAGGATCATTTACTGGAGGCTTATTGTAAATGCCGGACACTATGCAAAGACATTACACATGTTTCATTCAACCCATATAACAAACTTATAAGATAAATATTATCACCTTCATTTTACAGATGAGGAAACTGAGACTTGGAGAGAGGTTGATTAATATGCCGAGGATCACACAACAAGAAAGAGATAGGACCAATGTTTGAACCAAATCTGCCAGATCTCAAAGGCTGAATCATTGTAAACTCTGCCTTTGGCTTTTGTGTATTTCTCTGAGGCAGTAAGTCTTATCTTCACTTTCTTCATATTAAGCAATGTATGCCCCAGGCAAAAGGTAAAACAGGTTGAATAACAACAGCAATGACAATAATCATTCCTGTCTACTGAAGTTTAATTTAGTGGCAGGCACTGCGCTAAGTGTTTTTCAAGTATTTATTGGCTCATTCAATAAAACTTTATCGAACCTTTATTATGTACTAGGGACTAAAGGTACAAAAGTGAGTAAAATCAACAAGATTCTTGCCCTCTTGGAGCTTATAGCTCAGTGAGGGAGGCAGACATTAATCAAATAATCACAAAAATAAATGTATAATTATTTTGGCAAGAGTGCCAAGACCATTCACTCGGTGGAAGGATAGTCTTTCCAACAAATGGTATTGGGAAAACTGGATATCCACATGCAAAAGAATGAAGTTGGAGCCAGCCTTACCTCATACCATACTCAAAAATCAATTCAAAATGGATCAAAGAACTAAATCTAAGACCTAAAATTATAAAACTCTTAGAAGAAAACATAGAAGAAAGTTTCATGATATTAGATTTCTCAATGATCTCTTGAATAGGACACCAAAAGCACAGGCAACAAAAGCAAAAACAGATACATTGAACTGCATCAAAAGTAAAACTTCTGTGCATCAAAAGAGTGAAATTTCTGTGCAATCAACACAGTGAAAAGGCCACCTACAGAATGGGAGAAAATATTTGCAAATCACATATCTGATAAGTGGTTAATATCCAGAATATACAAGGAGCTACAACTCAACCACAAAATGCCAAATAATCCAATCAAAAATGGATTTGAATATTCATTTCTCCAAAGAAGATAAACAAATGGCCAAAATGCTTATGCAAGGGTGGTCAACATTAGGGAAATGCAAATCAAAACCACAATGAAATATCACTTTATGCTAATCGGATGGCTGCTCTCCAAAACAAAACAACACAACAACAAAAACAGAAAATAATGTGTAGTGAGGATGTGGAGAAATTGGAACCCTTATGCACTACTGGTGGGGATATAAAATGGTGCAATTGCTATGGAAAACAGTATGGTGGGTGCCTCAAAAAGTTAAAAATAGAATTACCATATGATCCAGCAGTACCACATCTGGGTATATATCTAAAAGAATTGAAATCAGGATCTCAAAGAGATATTTGTACACAGATGTTCACAGCAGCATTATTCACTATAGCCAAAAAGTGTAAGCAACCCAAATGGCCATTGATGGATGAATGGTTAAACAAAATGTGGTATACACATACAATGAAATATTATTCAGCCTTAAAAAGGAAGGACATTCTGACACATGCTATGACATGGATGAACCTTGAGGATATTATGGTAAGTGAAAGAGGCCAGTCACAAAAAGGCAAACACTTTATGGTTTCCTTTATATGAGGCATCAAGAGAAGTCAAATTCATAGAAAGTAGGATGGTGGTTGACAGAAGCTAGGGGGATGGAAAAAGGAGAAGTTGTTTAATGACTTGTTTAATGAGTATACAGTTTCAATTTTGCAAAATGAAAAAGCTCTGGAGATTGGTTGCAAAATGTGAATATAATTAACATTACTGAACTGTACATTAAAAATAGTTAAGATGACCGAGTCCACTGGCTCATGCCTATAATCCTAGCACTTTGAGAGGCTGAGGCGAGAGAATCGTTTGAGGCCGGGAGTTGGAGATCAGCCTGGGCAATATAGTAAGACCTTGTCTTTACAAAAAATACAAAAAGTAGCCCAGTGTGGTGGTATGCACCTGTAATCCTAACTACTCGGAAGGCTGAAGTGGGAGGATCACTTGAGCCCAGGAATTCAAGGCTGCAGTGAACCATGATTTTTGCCTCTGCACTCCAGCCAGAGTGACAGAGCAACACCCTGTCTCAGAAAAACAAGAAAAAAACAAAAACAAAAACAAAAACTCACCAAGATGGTAAATTTTAAATGTGGTTTATTGCAATTATTGCAATTAAAAGCTTTTTAAAAATTTAAAATGTAAAATTAAAATAGTTATCTCCTTTGATCTTTAAACAACTCTGTGAGAGCTTTTTATTGTGTTCATTTTATAGAACAAACTCAGTTTTAGAAAGACCAAGTCACTTGCTCAAGGTGACATGATTAGTCATGGGTGGAGATAAAATTTGAGCCCATTTCCTGCTCTTAACATTCATGCTCTAAACTGTTACCCAGCTTAGATAACCAGGTCGTCAAATGAATGAACAAAGCCACCTCTTGTTGGGTTGAATCACTGCCATTAAAGAGATCACAGAGCAACAAGTTTAGAGTATGGGTACCAGTGGATATGAAGGGTGCTCATAAAGGGTTTATCTCTAATAATAATGACAGTCCTTCTACCTACCCCAACAATGAGAAATGCATCTACGTGGGGAATCAGGATAACAGTTTTTGGTTTCCTTTGTTGTTATTCCAATAATTTTCTTTCCTTCTGCACCAAAGATATAACACTTTTAAACGCTGGTGGAGGTAGAGCCTAGATTTTTTTTTTTTTTTTTTAAGTAGAGTAGCTGCCTTAAAAGCCTGTTGTTGGCAGGGCAGAGTGGCAACTGAGGGCATGACTTCCTAAGACAAAGCCCTTGATTACATGCCAGAGTTCCGGTTAAATCACAGATTGCTTTCACTTAAATAAGGTAGTTGGTGGGTGTGAGCTGGAGAGCGGTTCTCCCAGGGAAAAGAGAAAAAAATGCAGATGCCCTGGCTGGACAATCATGGGGACTGTGTGGGGGTTACGACCTGTTGGAGCTACTGAAGCACTTAAGACCGAAGCTACTGTGACATTAAAGAAAGCCATTCACACCCAGGCACGGTGGCTCACGCCTATAATCCCAGCACTTTGGGAGGTCGAGGTGGGCGAATCACCTGAGGTCAGGAGTTTGAGACCAGCCTGGCCAACATGGTGAAACACCATCTCTACTAAAAATACAAAAAAATTAGCTGAGCGTGGTGGCGTTCGCCTGTAATCCCAGGAGGCTGAGGCAGGAGAAACACTTGAATCTGGGAGGCGGAGGTTGCAGTGAGCCGAGATTGTGCCATTGCACTCCAGCTTGGGCAACAAGAGCAAAACTCCATCTCAAAAATAAATAAATAAATAAATGAAAAGAAAAAGAAAAAGCCATTCACACAAAGTTGTTGAGCAGAGCAAGGTTGATGGATGCTGTTGGGAGGACTGTGCTTTAGGCCAAAGGAGAAATACTGACAGGCAGCCTGGGATCAGGCAGTGGGTGTCAAGAATGGAGCTGGGGAGAGATGGACCTGCTACTGGCTTAAGTGGGACAAAACAGGGACAGAACTTGGGTCAAATGAAGGAACGTAGCCCTGCCGTTCCTCTACAAGCTCACAAATACTGGGGTAACATGGAGGTGGTAGATGGAGTTCACAATTGCACACGCAGGTTAGAACTTAATTCCCAGAAGGTCTGAATCTCTAGAAATTCTTTAGGGCCATGAACTTGAGGATATAAAAATGGCTGGAAGAAGAATCTGGGTGTGTCGAAAAAACAGCTTCTCTGTCAAATGTGATGCTTTTCAATAAGAAGAAAAACCTGGGCAAACTGTCCTCCCTTTAGCCTGTGAGCTATTTTCCTTACAATTGCTTTTTCTGAAAGCAATGTAAGAAACGTTAAAAAGAATGCTGAATCCACAATGGTTTGGAATAAATTTTTTTCTGGAGATAAGGCATCATTTGAGCAGATTTATCACATAAAAGATCATATAGAGTACTTGGAATAGTAAGTTGAGGCTCTCCAGCCAAAGTACATGATGCCCATTGCCTTATAAATATTTCAATTAAGGAAACTAAGTTGGCCTGGGCACGGTAGCTCACACCTGTAATCCCAGCACTTTGGGAAGCTGAGGTGAGTGGATCACCTGAGGTCAGGAGTTCAAGACCAGCCTGGCCAACATAGTGAAACCCCAGCTCTACCAAAAATACAAAAATTAGCTAGGTGTGGTGGCGGGCACCTGTAATCCCTCCTGCCCAGGCTGAAGCAGGAGAATTGCTTGAACCCAGGAGGCAGAGGCTGCAGTGAGCCAAGATCGTGCCACTGCATTCCAGCCAGAGTGAGGCTCTGTTTCCAAAACAAAACAAACAAACAAACAAAAAAAACCCTAAGAAACTAAATTAATACTAGGCTTGTGGAAAACCTGCTAAACTTGAATGTTTAGAATTTACAGACTTCTAAGACATAGGGGGTCATTTTTTTTAAGCCTGGGGTTATTGGAAGTCATAAAACCCACCATTAAAATTCATTACATATCAACATACACATAAATAATTATACCACCAAGTACTATGATCTCTTTTTATATCGGCCTTTAGATTGAGATGAATAAATACTGTAGCTGGTCTATAAGTTGAAATTTCCTGAGTCATGAATTCTTCTCCTTCATGACCTGAGAGGTAGGACAAATGCAGAGGAGGGAGGCAGGGAGAGGCTCCTGGTTAAGTCATCATTTATGTCTAGAACATGGAGGCAGTTTTATTGTACCTTACCAGGCACTTGTGGGAAGCATTGCCTCCTCTGGGAGACCAGGCGCTGAGGCTGTGCTGGAGAAAATGGTTGCAGGAGAATGATGGAAGGCATCATAGCTCTCAGAAATGAAGGGATGGAACACATTTTGGCAAGGAAAGAACTGCTTTCTTTAGCAGGTTCCTCTATAACTGGATTTTAAAGCTAATTTTCTTTCCCATATCCACTTTAGCTTCTGCTTGAATTCAAAGAAATTAACTCAATTTCAAGGTAATTTACTAATATTAGACTTTTTTTACATTTACATAATTTATTTAATATTAGTCTTTCATTCTTTTGTTTTTTTTTTTTCGTGCCTACTAAGTTCCTAGCACAGTGCTCAGCACAGGATACCTGTTGGATAACAAAACAGAGGAAGATAACTTCATCAAAGGATCACACCAAAGAGATAAAGAATTGCAACCTAAGAGAAGTACACTAAGGAAAGACACCATTGTGTATAAAACGGAAACTTAACCTAGAACTGGGGATATAACAGTGGGAGGTCAGGTAAGCCTTCCCCAGAGGAGGTGTTGGACTAGGCCAAGAGTTGGGTTGGGGAGTGGGGAAGTCCAGACAGAAAAAAATAGCACGTACAAAGGCCCTGGGGCTGGAAGATGCAAGACATATTGTAAGAACTGAAAGAAGGCCTGTGGTGACCGGAACAACGGGAGTGAGGAGAAAATAGACCCAAGATGAGATTGGGGATATACTGAGGATTTTGATCCTTTTGGAGAAGCCATTGATGGATTTTAAACAGGGATTTACTATAATCAGATTTGCATATTGGAAAGATCACTTCAGCTGCAGTTTGGAGTACATACTGGAGGGCAGCCAGCGTGGATGGTGAGAAACCATTTAGGCTTTCGTGTGGTGGAGGGATGGTGATCGATGGTATGAGGGGGCTGTGCTGGACATTCTCCATCCCCCCCACTCCGCATTTTGCTCTCCACCTTCTTCATCCTGCTTTATGCCCTGGGAAGCTGAACCGTATGAACTACAGAAACAGCATTCTGTGCCCTCTGGCTTCTCGCTGAGTTTGGCCAACAGGAAGCCCCTGTAGAAGAGAATGAGGTCAGGGTATTTATTTCCCCAGTTCCTTTCCTCCTGGGCTGCCTCTGGCTGGCTGTGTCCTTCAACAAGAGATGTATTCCTCTCAAATTTACCTCCTGCACATGACTCTCTTTCCAGGCTCTTGTAACTGCTCCCTCCTCAGGTCCCTTCAGGACTGGGGGTGGTAAAAGCTTTGCTCTTGTTGCCAAGGGTTTCTATATTTTCTATTTGGTGTGGTTTCTCTACACTCACACCTTTGTAAATAAACCTTTTTCCAATTCTCCTAATTTGAGTGTGTCACATGTTTCCACTTGGTACCTTCAGTGATGTAGGTGGTGGCAGGGTATGAAGGGAAATGAACAGATTATAGATGTAGTTAGGAGGTTAACAAATTTGCTGATCATAAAAAACGTTATTTATAGGCATAAAAATATTAAAGTAATAGTACTTCTGTTTTTATTACTAACAAAATAGATGCCATGGACAATTAGCTGAGAATAATATTTGCATTCATTGTCATATACAGGAATCATGATTTTCAAAAGCAGCAAGATTCTAATAGCAAAAGGGAGACGACAGTGATGGGATGGAAAAGTTCTATTTGGGAATTCCACTTCAACCCTCCCTTTTTTTCCTTTTTAATTTGCTTGTCTTCTCCTTCCACAAATCTGTTGTTGAATATCTTAACAGGAAAGTGAGTCATATAACTTTAGATCCAAATTCTAGGCACACATTTTCTCCAATTATTCTACCTGTTTTTGTAACACGTATTCCCTGGTAGCATCCCCTGGGCTTTGCTCCTAAACTCTTTCTAATCATAGAGAAATATAAGCAAATCTACTGCAAGGTCGCTTGTGATCTGCGCAACTCATAAATGTTTGGTGTTGATTCTGCTTTCAGCTGGATTGCACCTAAACCATACCAGAGTGGTAAATTAAACTCCCCCAGTGTTTAAGTTCCTTCTGAAGAAAACACTGCAATTTTCTTTGATGAATTAAAATGCCTAATGATGTTACAAATCTATGCCTCTTCCTGATTTCTGTGGGGATTAAGACTAGCTTGCCATTATACGATGAATAAAAAATGTTCATTTGCTTGAAAACTTGATCTTTCCAGAATTATCTGCTCCATTTCCTTGAGTTAACCTTTAGCTTCTGTAATGGTTTCTTATTGCTGCGGTAACAAATTACCACAAATTTAGTGTCTTAAAACAACATACTTTTTTTTTCCCTCTTACAGTTCTGGAGGTCAGAAGTCCTCAAATGAGTTGGGAAGGAGGTGTTTCTTTTGGAGGTTCTAGGGAACAATCTGTTTCCTTTACTTCTAGCTTCCTTGACTTCTGCATTGTTTGCTCACGGCCCTGTCCTCCATATTGAAAGCCAACAGTGTAGCATCTTCTTTCCCTCCCTCTCTCTCTGTTTCTCTGTCTCTCCTTCCATTATCACATTGCCTATTGTCTTCTGTGTCTGTGACCCTCCTGCCTCCCTCTTATAAACCCTTTGTGATTACATGGGACCCACCCAGATAATCCAGGATAGTCTCCCTGTCTCAAGATCTTTCCCTTAATCACATCTGGAAAGTCCCCTTTGCCATGTAAGGTAACATCTTCATAGGTTCCTGGGATAAGGATGTAGACATCTTGGTGGGGAGAGGGCATTATTTGACTTACCCCAGATTCATTCCTATTTGTCTATTCTAAACATACGTCATTTACCCAAATTCACCTCATTTGCTCCTATTGCATAAGTGTTCTGCTACTACCTCTCCATGTATCAAAATCTTCCTTCAATTCAATGGCAATTGAACAAATATTTTCTGAGTATAGTGCTAGATTTGGAGGTGCAGTGGTGAACAAGACACTGCTAATATGTTCATTCCCTCTGAAACCTCCCCACTGTGCTTATTCTTGGCAGGGAGTGCTAAGGATGAGAGGTGAGCTCTGGGTTTTAATACACATCTCCTCTTCAAGTTCTCACCACCCTAATCATTTCAGCATTTTTTTTTCTTTTTAATTTGAGAGAGAGAGAGAGAGAGAGAGAGAGAGAGAGAGAGAGAGAGAGAGGGAGAGAGAGACTAGGTCTACCTCCATTGCCCAGGCTGTAGTGCAGTGGGATGATCATAGCTCACTGTAACCTTGAACTGCTGGGCTCAAGTGATGTTCCAACCTGAGTCTGCTGAGGACTTCAGGCATCTGCCACTGCACCCTGGCTAATTAGAATTTGCATGGGTCTTCTTTTCCTCACCCCCTTTAGTTTTGGAACCTGGTACAAGACACACTTCTCCAGTAACGTTTTAAATGTTGCAGAAAACAATCAAAGAAAGATTAATCAATGACATGATTAATAATATCTTTGCAGTCACATGGGGCACGAGGAAGGTATATTTCTGAGTGATTTTGTTTATGCTTTATGTACTTACCAAATATTCTACAATAAACATAGTTATCTAATTTAAAAAATACAAAATAAAAACACAAAATATTTTCAGTTTCCAGATCTTAAAATTCAAATTTCCTAAAAGCAACTAACACTAGATTTTGCATAGACCCAGAAAACAGACCTGCTTCATAGTTTAAGCAGTTGTTTATAATCAGGACCGACCACACAATTTGTGGGGCCCAGTGTAAAATGAAACCTTGTTAAAAAAAATATTAAGAATTTCAAGTCAGCAACAGCAGAGCATTAAATGAAGTGTGGGCCCCTTCTAATTGCAGGGTCTTGTTCGACTGCATAGGAGGTCTGCCCAAGAAACCAGCCCTGGTTATATTTACTGTCACACATAGATACAATGTTTTATTCATTACGTTAGGCAAAATCTGAGAGCTGGAACTAAGTTTTGCAAATTTCAGTGATGAGAAACAAACTTTACCTGTGGTGATAATTACCTTTGCTAATTTTTGGTATTTTCCTCTTCTTTGTACCATTTTGATAATAATTACTAGTTTGGCTGTGTCTACCCGACACCAAAATTCATAAAAAATGTGAAACATTCAGGGCCGGGCGCGGTGGCTCACGCCTGTAATCCCAGGACTTTGGGAGGCCCAGGTGGGTGGATCACAAGGTCAGGAGATCGAGACCATCCTGGCTAACACACTGAAAGCCCGTCTCCACTAAAAATACCACACAAAAATAATAATAATAATAATAATCATCATCATCATCATAATAAAAATTAGCTGGGCGTGGTGGCACACACCTGTAGTCCCAGCTACCAGCTACTTGGGAGGCTGAGGCAGGAGAATTGCTTGAACCCAGTAGGCGGAGGTTGCAGTGAGCCAAGATCGCACCACTGCACTCCAGCCTGGGTGACAGAGTGAGACTCTGTCTTGAAAAACAACAATAACAACAACAATAAAAAACCAACAACAACAAAAGTGTGAAACATTCAGTTAGTTACCTGGATCTTTCCCCAGAGCTAGATACTTCATATTATGCAACAAACAAAGGGTGCTCAACCTTCAATAACTAGACTCAACCTCAGGGTATTGCCTCCTACCAAGCCTGCCAACAGATTGGACTATCTTCTTCAACTAACAAACACATTGGCCATCAAGTTAGTGGTTAAAATATGAGCTCCTAAGACTGCTGAAGTTTCTTTCTGGCTCTGTGTTTAAATGACTTTGAATAGCTTATTTCATCCCGCTGTGAAAGGGAAATAATTAAATTCTTCAAAGTCCCAATCCAGAGGAACCAAATGAAGCCAATGCTTAGAGAGTCTCAGATCAAATATGCTGTGAAAATGCAAATCTTCTTCCACTTCTTCAGCCCTGGCTACTTTTTAGCTGAGGGGTACCTCTCTCTAGAAGCCTTTTTTTTTTTTTTTTTTTTTTTTTTTTTTTTGAGACGGAGTCTCACTCTGTTGCCCAGGCTGGAGTGCAGTGGCGTGATCTCCACTCACTGCAAGCTCCACCTCCCGGGTTCACGCCATTCTCTTGCCTCAGCTTCCCGAATAGCTGGGATTACAGGTGCCTGCCACCACACACAGCAATTTTTTTTTTTTGTATTTTTTAGTAGAGATGGGGTTTCACCGTGTTAGCCAGGATGGCCTTCATCTCCTGACCTTGTGATCCACCTGCCTCGGCCTCCCAAAGTGCTGGGATTACAGGTGTGAGCCACCGCGCCCGGCCTAGAAGTCATCTTTTGATCCCCTCTCTGGCCCAGACTCTGCTCTGTATTTCTATAGCAACCTACACACACTCTATCATAGCTTTCCCCATATTGTGATTCGAATTATATTTGGGTTATGTCCTTTCCACCATACTATGATAGACACAGCGATGCACTGCCCAGATCCTCCTTTGAGGGAGGACTTGCTGTCCAGTTGCAGGGAGGATGGCCAGCCCCTTCAGGGTCTATTTCTGCTGTGGCGTTCCCTTGCCCTGGGTTCCTTCCTAGGCAGCCCACAATCAATGACTGATGAAGCTGCTGGTATTCAGCCTCACCCAGTTCAGCCAGATTCGTAACAACTTCAATGGACAATTCTTGCTCCAGAGCTCCCTGCTGGGTTGGGAGAGACTGTCAGACTTGGATTGTACTTCAACTTCTCTCTCGGCTCAATCCCAATTCCCCCATATTCCTTTCACAGGTGTTGATCACTAACAACCAAACCTTGTTAAGGCCACAGTACACACCCAATAAATGCTGGTTGAACTGAACGGTTTACTATGGACTTAAAAAAACAGTATTATTCTTGATTTTCTCTCCCCCGCCACAGAGCATCATATGATGAAAATCATTGTGAAGATTTTTAACATTGTTAAACATACAACCAATAAAGAAAAATGTAATAAAGTGGTACTGAAATATCTTTAAACAAATTATTCAGCCAATATAATCTTTATGTGTTATCTGTATAATTTTTAACATGATAACATCAGCATTTTAATATAGTATCAGACTTTGCCAGTCTCTTTATAGACTGTTAAAGCAGTGCCTTTGTTTAAGCCTTGGGAAAATGTTTATTTGTTGACAGAAATGAAGGCGATCCCCAAAGTGCTTTTTTAATATGAAGAATGCAGCATGAATTCTTAGCTGTGGGTTTTCCTTGTAATACATTTTTGTTTGTTTGTTTTTGAAAAAGATGCTTTAGAAGAGAAATCAGGTTGGAGGATCTGAAGGAAGCAATGAAGAAAAGAAATAAACAAGTTGTGAGCAACGTCAAGAGGCTGTGAGTGACGTTACACCTGCTATATCAGTTCCCATGGCATTTAGGTTAGGGAATAAAATTGAAGGGAAAATCAAAAGAAAACAAAGCAAGTGCCAAACAGCACCCCTACAACCATCCTCCTGAAGACACCTCTCCTAAAGCCACAAAAATGTACCTGCCCAATCATTTAACATCATACCAAGTACAGCAGATTTGATTTCCAGTTAATAGACAGTAAATTAATCCAAATGCCATGTGTTTGCAGCTTAAAAGATGCCAGAAATAGAGGGAGAGGGGTATTAAAGTGCACAAGAGTAAGAAGAGACAAATTGGGGTAAGACTAAATTTGCAAGAACACAACAGGATCTGATATATAGGTTGTCAAATTCAAAAAAGCAAGTTTATCAGTTTGTAAAATAATCTCCATTTCTTCCTTTGAAAACAATAGAAATTTTGATAACATAGAATATCATTTTCAAATCCTTTACAAGTGTTTGTTCAAAACAATGTTTCAGTCAACACTGTGGAGACAGTAAAAAGATCAATGGTTTCAGGGATGGGAGGAGGGAAGGAAAGGATGACTGGTGGGCACAGAGGATTTTTAGGGCAGTGAAACTATTCTGTATAATTCTGTAATGGTGAATACAGCCATTATACATTTGGCAAAACCCATAGAATATACAAAACCACAAGTGAACCCTAATGTAAACCATGGACTTTAGTAAATAATAATGTACCAATATTGATTCATCAGTTGCAACAAATGTACCACACTAACGCAAGATAGGGGAAATGGAAGGGGAAGAGAGGGAGTATATAGTATCTCTCTGTACTTTCTGCTCAATTTTCCTTTAACTGTTCTAAAAATAAAAACCAATTAATTTAAAAATAAACAAACCCTGTTTCTGTTTATGTTAATGACTGCTAAAATTGATAGGAACAGTTTTTGTTTTTGTTTGCCAAGAGCTCCTTCTTCCATACTTCCGCTGGTAGCCAGACCCCTTTCCCCATCTCTGTAAGTGGTTAAGTGACCCAGACCTGGCCACTCTTCTTTGGTCACAAGAATTGGTCCAGATCATATGAGTCAAAGCCAGACCTCTCAGACACCTTCCTTGGGATTTTTCAAACTGGAGCTGGGAGAAAGGAGTAAGCCCTCTTTCTACCAGCCGCCATGCCCCGAAACCTGATGAATGTTTCAAAGAACAAAGCAGAGTGAAGCAATGGGCAGAAAGAGGGTGTCCAAAGTCCCAGCATCCAGTAACCTGAGGCCAGCTTACCTATGTTCTTTGTTTGGTTCCATAGCCCAATACAAACCCCTTTCTGCTTAAGCTTGTTTGAATTGGGTTTCTGCCCATTGCAAGCAAAAGAAAACCAACTAATGCATGATGGGCTTAATGCCTAGGTGATGGGTTGATAAGTGCCACAAACCACTATGGCACACATTTACCTGTGTAACAAACCTGCACATCCTGCACATGTACCCTGGAACATAACATAAAAATAACATTTTAAAAAAAGAAAAAAGAAAAACAAAATTTTTGTTTCTTTCATTTTGAGCAAGTAGCCATTTATTTATTGGACACTTACTATGTGCCAGGCACTTGCTGCATGGTATCTCTTATGGTTTTCACAGGAAATTTATGAGGGAGCTAAATTCTACATGTGATGAAGTGGGAGTTCTGCGGGATTAGGGGATGTGCTAAACATTGCACACTAATAAGAGGCAGGATTTGAACCCAGGTCTGACTCAATCCAAAGCCGATACTCATAACCAGCATGCTAAATGTGTACAACAAACCTTTATTGTCTACTGAAGCACAGTTTATTCAACCCTGGGCCACACCTATTAGAACCACTTTGAATCCACAAGCTTTGTTCTCAATCTGGATTCAAACCTGCACTCTAATATTTACTATTAGTTTCAACCAGATAAAATTGTTGATATTTGACCATTTTGACCTGCAGAAACAACAGTTTCATTTAGTTTAACCTAGCAGCTATGTGGTGTGGTATGTGTTACCCATCCATTCAGAGTCTCAGTTTCTTAAGCTATTACATGGTGATGTTGTAGCCTAAGAAGAATCCTGAGATAAACATTTGGTCAGTAGGCTCCGAGACAAAGATTTAGGTGCAATTATTTTGTTTCGGAGAATTTTGCAGGAAACCCAGTGAAGGAGTGGGGAAAGTGAGACAAGGAAAGGAGAAAGCCAATAGAGAGTGTGTTGATGAGCAGACTACTGCTATGGGCAACTGGGGCTCAATCTTACTGTGGACATTCTAAGCGACTGTGTAGCACGCACCTTGAAAACATTGCCCGTGAAAGCCAAGGAAGCTAGGGTATTTATCCACCAACTCTTGTCACTCATTGGATGAGGGTCACTTCCTGGCACTTCTAGCCCACACCTCCTGCAAGTCCTGAAGGTTCCTGTACCCAGGGAATGTCCCCAGGCAAAGAGATGCAGGAAACAGGGCCTGTACTGGAATTTTCTGTAGGTCACCTCTGAGGTGGGTCATGGGATATGAAGAGGGCACTGACAGTGACTACTCTAGAGGATGCTATTGTCCAGTTTGTGGAGTTTTTGGTAAGGGCGAAGTATATATAATATATAGTTGTCAAAATAGCCGATCAATTTAGTTGGAGGGTAAGGGCCAGATTAAATAAAAAGATTCTATGATGTCTCATGGATTTGGAAACTCAGTGGTTTGATTTCTAGGTATTTTATCGGCACAAATAAGCATACCTATGTTGTGAATATCCAGCCTTCCCTTTGTTTTACACATATGGAATCATACGGAACATACTGTTTTGCAATTTGGTGTTTTGAAAAAAATATATATCTTGGACTTTTTTTCTGTCAGCCCATATGGCTATATCTCATTCCTTTTAATGCCTACATGCTATGTGCAGCATTTCATTCTATGGATTTACTAAATTTATTTAATCTTTACACTGTCGATAGTTAACTTATATTCTAGTTTGTCACTATTACAAAGGATGTTGCAATAGAAATCTTATATACATATTGTTGTACCCTTATGCAAGTATGTCTGTAAGATAAATTCCTACTAGCGTATTTGTTGGGTCCAAAAATATGTACATTTAACATTTTGATAAATATTGACAAATTGGCCTCCGAGAAGCTTGCTCCTATTTGCACGCTCACTAACAGTGTGCAAATTGCTATTTCCTCACACATTTGGCTGTGTTGCTTAGTTTTTTAGATGCTATTTTTGGAGTAGAGCACATTTGGAAAGAATCTTCAAATTGTGTGATGAGCTTTTGCTGTTTAAATATTGCACCAATAATAATAATAACGGATGGGATAAATCATTTGTTGATTCATTCAACCAATATGTTTTAGGAACTACACATAACAGCATGGTACAAAAGGCTGGGACTTGGAGGCCAGCAATCACATTGTTAAGGATTTATAAATACAGTTATGGTCATTACTTCAGTGGCAAATTGGAGTGTACAATGAGAGAGGGTAACGGTTGCTAATGGTACCCTGCCTGAATCCCCTCACCCTTACAACCTTAAAGCACATTGGCCTGAAAGTTTTCTCTGACCTCCAGGGCCTACTTTGCCATCCATACAGCAGGCCGGAAGTACAGGAAAACTAATGCTCCCCTGGGAGTATTGCTTATTCAATAAATAACAGGAATTGGTGTATAAATACCCCAGCTCTCTGGCCCCTTGTGTGGAACAACTCTCAGTGTATGTGCTCCATTGGCTACCAGGATTCCTCAGTGAACCTGAATTCAAGTCGCCAACAGTGAAAACAGGCAGTTTTATTGGCTCCTTTCCATTTCCTGTTTTACTTCTTCACTCTACTTTTGGGTATTTCATTTGCCTTCCGAATAAATGACTTGTACTCCAGTTCTTTTCTGAGTCTACTTTGGAGGGACCCCAAATTAAGGCCTATGCCTAGCCTACATTTTACCCTGATGAATTGTCCTGTAACTAACCCTTATTCCTAGATGTTGTTTTCATAATCTCTGCCATTTACAATCCATGAAACAATAGTAGAGTTGATTCCTAAGAGCTTACTTTCCAAATGTCTCTCAAACTCAGAGAGTTCATAATAAGCATTGGCGATTTTAGTTTCAAATGATTAAAGGAAACTTTTGAGAACAGTCATAATGCTGTTGATTCTTCCATAGCTCAAAAATAATCTTGCCCTGAAGTGTAGAGGTTGTTGTTCTCATTTGAATGTGGTGTTTTCTCCCTCTAGCATCTTGGATGTGACAGATGTCTGTGCCCTTTGTCTTCTGAGATTTTAAAATATGCAACAATTGGCACACATGGCCTCCAGTTTTACATCTTTACAACCCTTTATGGCCTTACCTGACTGCTCTTTTTTTTTTTTTTTTTTGCTATGGTCTTTTCTTTTGCTAATTCTGCCCAAGCAATGGGAGTGCAAATATTTAGGGTTCATTTGGATTCTCCAAACTTAAACCCATCACATAAGCAGTCAGTGACCAAACTGAAAAGATTTCTTTGTCCCTAGTGAATTGATTAAACATGGAATTTCATAAAGCTACTACTGTCCTGTGAACTGTGAGTTGACAATATGTTGAGTTAATTTGTTCCAACAAAACTTTATAGGCTTCATTATACGTCATGATTTTTAGATATAGTGCAGTGGCACTTTCTGCAGCAAAATAATTTCATTTTAAAGCTATAATGCAAATTAGACTTTTTCTTTCAGATTTTAATTACTTAAATTTCCACCCCTTGAGGGTTGTGAGGGAGAAGGGCCAAAAATAAAGAGAACGTTTCAGAAATTGAGGTCTTTAGAAACAGAGTAGGTGAAAAGGATGTACACAATTTCAGGAGCAAACAGACCTGAACTACTGTTGTCATAGCACCTACAGGAAAAGTTTTTATTTGCAAATGAAAAATAAATTTAAAAGGGAGACCTTCTCAAGGAAATGTTAGAGGAGGGTAATTTACCACCGACGATTCATGAAGGTGTACTGGGTGGCTTGGTTCTGGTGCAAAATGGAAATGCAGGGTTATGAGGACAGCATAGGCATAACAGAACAAGAAATGTTGCTTGCTAGATACTCTCTGGCGTCAGTCTAGGTACAGAAGGCATAATCCAGTTGCAGTTGAATCTCCCAGTTTCTTGACTGTGAAAGGAAGCAACAATTCCTTTAAGGACAGAGCAAGCAGGAGAAAGAGAAGTGTCTTATCTGACCTTCTGGGCTTGCTCCTTTCTCTATGCTTAGTTTCTCCCCCATCTGGCCCTTCCCCTGTAGCGTTAAATACCACCAGGCTGCCTCCGAGGAGAGGGGATCAAAGGGACTGTGATCTGCAGAAGTTTCTGTGTGTAAGTCCTGGAAGCATTTAATGCAGATGCTGTCTGGAAACCCCAAGCTTTGAAAACTTTTATGTTGAAGGTTTGAGGATAAACTTGGTTTCCTTGGCACTAAACAGACCCCATGTGGAGCATCATGACTGATATCTAAATTCTTTCTCTGTCCCATGTTCTGCCACCAAGTCTGTGACAGGATCCACACCTGATTCAGCTCCCAAAATTGTAGTTGTGTTAAGAAAACAGAGGATGGTTATTTACTATGTTATAGTTAAAAGTATAAAGATGTAAGTTACGTAGGAAATGACAAGTTTCAGGAGAATAAACTGAATCTACTCTACCTCCTTGGCATGGACAGAAAGCAGTAACTTCTTTCATTAAAGTGATTTTCTCATATTTCCAGTCCTGGTTCCATTAGACTTCTTATATTGCTTCGTTCTTCATTTATTTAAATTCTAAATGTTCTGTGCCTCATACTTCTCTTAGTGGCTTCTATTCACCTTTGTTTTTCTTTGCTATTAGCTTTTTGAACTTAATAGCCAGTGACATCATAAATTTCAACACTGGCCCCTCAAACAAAAATTTCAGAAATAGCTGCATGTCCCTTGTCAAATAAATACGTTTCTATATACAAATATCTTCCATGGCTCGAGCCTCTTCTTCCCTTTCCCTTGTATTCTTCCACCATGCAAGTAGACCACCTACTTGTGTGTGTGTGTGTGTGTGTGTGTGTGTGTGTATATATATATATATATATATATATATATATATATATATTCTTATCCACATGGTTCAGAAGTCAAATAGATACACAAGTCTACATAGCAAAATGTTTCCTTTTAATTCTTATTCTCACCCACTCGGTTCTCCTGCCTGGAGGTGATCATGTTAGCAGTTTGTGTGTATGTGTGTGTGTGTGTGTGTGTGTGTGTATTTCCAGATAACCAAGCATACACAAGTCACATGCACACACATATATACTTTATACACACAGACACCAACATGTATCTATGTTTCTTCCCCCATTTTTACAAAAATGGTAACGTGCCGTGCATACTGCTCTGCGTCTCACTTTTTTCCACTTAACAAAATGTGAAATAATCCCATTTTAATGCATAAAGAGCCACCTCATTCTTTTTTATGGATTTATAGCACTTTATTGCATGGATGTGTCATGGTTTATTTAACCAGCCGCTTACTGATGAAAAATTAAAATGTTTCCATTTGTTTGTTTGTTTGTTTTTTTCCTGAGATGGAGTCTCCCTCTGTTGCCCAGGCTGGAGTACAGTGGCACGATCTTGGCTCACTGCAGCCTCTGCCTCCCAGGTTCAAGTGATTCTCCTGCCTTAGCCTTCCAAGTAGCTGGGATTACAGGCATGCACCACCATGCCCTGCTAATTTTTTAAATATTTTTAGTAGAGATGGACTTTCACCATGTTGGCCAGTCTGGTCTTGAACTCCTGACCTCAGGTGATCTGCTCTCCTCAGCCTTCCAAAATGCTGGGATTACAGGTGTGAGCCACCATGCTCGGCCCCCATTCCTTTTTTTTATAACAAACAGTACTGAAAAGTATAACTTGGTATGTGCTTCATTTTTTCCATGAGGAAATCTATCTGTAGAAAAACAAATTAAATGATGCTAGTGTCAGGTTAAAAGACAGGAAATACTAGTTTTTGTTTTCCATGGCCTCTGTTCAATCTCATCACTGGTTTATCTCACAGACACAGGATTCATATCGTGCATTAGTTTTCTAGTGCTGCACTGTGAATTACCACACACTTTATTTTTAGAAGTAGGAAATCATTCTTAGAAGTAGAATTTCTAGGTTAAAGGTCATATACTTTTGTTGGGCTGGGGTGGTGGCTCACATCTGTAATCCCAGCACTTTGGGAGGCCGAGGTGGGTGGATCACCTGAGGTTGGGAGGTGGAGACCAGCCTGACCAACATGGAGAAACCCCGTCTCTACTAAACAAAATACAAAATCAGCCGGGTGTGGTGATACATGCCTGTAATCCCAGCTACTCGGGAGGCTGAGGCAGGAGAATTGCTTGAACCCAGGAGGCAGAGGTTGTGGTGAGCCGAGATTGCACCATTGCACTCCAGCCTGGGCAACAAGAGCAAAACTCCATCTCAAAAAAAAAAAAAAAAAGGTCATATACTTTTGTAATTTGGGTAGATGTGGTCCAATCGTCTTTCACAGAGTTATTCCCATTTGTTGGTGTTATATTGCCTTCTGAGCACCATCACTGTGTCTGAATCACACTTGCACATTTGCCCATGTTCTTTTCAACTGCCACACCCAGGACGCTCTTACATCAGTAACTCTTTTCTTCTTTTTGTCAAGCACACATCACACAAAATATTTTGTTCTCATTATGAATAACAATTTAAAAATAAAATGAAAAAAGGAAATTGGGATCAAAAGACTTGGGTGCAAGTCTTAGCTATATTTCTTACATGCCTTGTAACACTGGGCAAATTACTCATCTACTCTGAACCTAGTTTTTCTCATGTATAAAGCTGGATAAAGCCCTCATCTCAAAAGCTTTGTGAAAATTAAGAGGCACTACATAAGAAGCACCCAGTATTGTCCTGGAATTCAGTAGGAATTCCATAATTGATGATTCCTCCCCCTCTTTGTCCTATTCCTTTTTTTTTTTTTTTTTTTTTGAGACGGAGTCTCGCTGTGTCTCCCAGGCTGGAGGGCAGTGGCGTGATCTTGGCTCACTGCAAGCTCCGCCTCCCGGGTTCACGCCATTCTCCCGCCTCAGCCTCCCAAGTAGCTGAGACTACAGGCGCCCGCCACCACGCCCGGCTAGTTTTTTGTATTTTTTTTTAGTAGAGACGGGGTTTCACCATGTTAGCCAGGATAGTCTCGATCTCCTGACCTCGTGATCCACCCGCCTCGGCCTCCCAAAGTGCTGGGATTACAGGCTTGAGCCACCGCGCCCGGCTATCCTATTCCTATCTTGATTTTCTTATTTTTAAAAATAGGCATTAGGTTTCTGAGATTGTGAAGTAATAACTATATTGAAATGTTTTGTAGACTATGTATGATAGGCAGAACTCTTAAGATGACCCACAATGGCTCATACCTTTATATAATCTCCCCTTGAGAGTGGGAGGGAGCTATATATGTGATGGGATATCACTCCCATGATAACTTTATGTTATATGACACAGTTGACTGTAAGAAAGGGAGATTATCCTTAGTGGGGCTGGCCTAGTGCAGTGAGCCTTTTAGAGCCAAGAGTTTTCTCCAGATGGTCACAGAAGAGGAAGGCAGAGTGACACTGTCTGGCTGGCCCAGAAGAAAGCAAACATCCACATGAAGTGCCTAGGGGCTATATGGCAAGGAACTATGAGCAACCTCCAGAAGCTGCGCACCGTCCCCAGCCAACAGTTAGCAAGAAAACAGGGATCTAAATGATATAACTGCAAGGAAATAAATCCTGCTAACAACCAGTGATCCTGGAGGAGGACCCCAAGCTCCAGATGAGAGCCGCAGCCCTGGCCAATTCCTTGATGTCAGCCTGGTGAGACAGTAAGCAGAAAAATCCAGGTACCCTGTGCCCAGGCTTTAACCTACAGAACTGTGAGATAATATATTTGTGTTGTTTGAAACCACTGAATCTGTGGTAATTTGCAGTGCAGCAGTAGAACACTCATACATGATATGAATCCCGGGTCTGGGAGATAAACCAGTGATGAGATTTAATAGAGGCCATGGAAAACAAAAACTAGTATTTGCTGTATTTTAACATGACATTAGCATCATTTAGTTTGTGTTTCAGTTGATTCATTGCTTATTATCTTCTTTCTAGGAGCCAATTTCCCTAAGCAGAAGAATGTGCATGGCACCATAATAGTCCTTTTACATTTTTAGGGCCTTGCATTGACTAAATGCCCATTGCTTGCTTCTAAGAAAACTCTTTTTACTTTTCTTTTTCTTAACATAGTTTTTGATTAATTTGTAAGTTAACTGTACTGTGTTTCAAATGACAAAAATCTGACTTAAAATACACTGATGTGATTTTTGCTACGTTTCATTCTATTATTCAGGGATGGTAGAACTAACCCTCTCTGTCAAAGAGTAGGCTAAGGATTCCATGTTCTGATTTTGTTATTGTTCTTTAGTATCTATTCACTTTGTATTTGTTAGTGCATTTTCTATCTCTTACAAACATAATTGTACATTCTAAGTAAGATGAGCAGCTAGTTGTGCATTTTCTTAAGAGAAAGGCATTAGGTGACTAGACTTCAACTGATATCAGTAGTATCCATAAGAACAAAATTATGAATCAGGAGAGCATGTAGAAGCTTAATTTGAAAGTTTATGAGGGGTGTAAGACCAGCTATTATATAGATACAATTATCTGAAAGATAAAACTGATAGATCCTATAAATGTTTTAAGTATGCTGGCTAAGACTTCTTAACTTTTCAAATTATCACCTTAGTCTGGTTTTTTTAAACCCCAGAAAATTAAAACAATTATTATTCATTAAACATATATTTAATAAGAGCAATATAATAATCAGATATTTTTGTCTAATTTTGAAAATTGATTACATTTTAAGGCACAATGTATGAAATTTTATATTTATAATTTAGCATTCTGGGTCCACAGGTAACATGGAACCTTATGCTCTGAGCTATTTGGATGACTTAAAAAAGGATTTGGTGTGCGTGTGTCCTTGGATAATCTCTATCTCTTTTAGAGGGTTCAAAAGAAAAAAAAAAAGGGAGGGGGAGCAAATTTCTAGATGGCACATCTACTCCTGGTTGTTAACTTGATGAATTAACTGATTAGGAGTTTCTAACATAGATGTCTGTATCTGGCAATGATAGATGGTGCTTATGTTTGTTATTCTTTATTCTTAAAGCTATTGATTCTTTAAAAACGAGTTTTTGATGGCTTATCTTTCCTAAATAAGAGAATGAAAATGTCAACGCACAGGCCATCTGCTTCTATAGTGGTCTATTAGCATCTAGTTAATAGACTTCGACTGTTGTCTACGTACCTCACTGTTCCCTTTGGAGCTCAAGGGATTGTACAATTAATCCTCCTAACATCCATTTACACTTGATTAAGAACAGGTGGTAGTATCTTCATTTCACAAATAAGACTCGTACACATAAAGAGTTTAATGATTTGCTGACAAGCCAGGAACAAAACCAGTCCTCACGGCAGCTCTCCTAGCCCAGCATTCTCTGCTCCACGCCATCACACTTCTGCCTTTGCAGTCATACTTCCAGTGAAACTAGTTTTCATCATTAACCACATGCTTGCTTTGGGGATGAAAATAGAAAACCAGCCAAAGCAGACCTTTTATAATACTGTTTTTATCATATTGTTAAAATAGTCACTGGTCAATGTTTGTGTTTACAAAACCATTTTTGTTAAGACTTTGTCCCCTCTTTTGTTCATCTATGTGAAGATGTTAGAAAGAAATGAAGTGGTCTATCATATTTTTATTTTTGGCAAATGCCTCTGGAATGCTATTATAACAATATACAATTTTAAGGTGAAGGGCTGATGTGGGATTATCGTCCTCGTAACATCAACATAGCTGAATACCAAAGAAAATATTTTTTATTCCACCAGTATTTCATGAAGTGAGCTTCCTTTGTAGCCATGCTTGCTGCTGGAGGCACCGAGAGATTTTATACAGTCATGATTATAAAACAAGTCTTAGAATTTGAGGAAACATCAGAACACCTCAGGACCGCATTGTGCAATTTGAGCAGCCCTACCGTGTTTTAAGTTTTAAAATGGAAAGAAGTAATTGTAGGCCTCACTTTGAAGATATCAAACATGAAAATTTCACTCAAGCTGTCGTCCCTCTTTCCAGCTGGCAGCATCATCACCAGAATCACAAACAACAGCAGGTAATTTTAGCAGAATGTATCTCATCCAAAAGTGAAAAAAAGTTTAGTTGTACCAACAGATAAGTATATTCAATAATTTAGCAACAATTAACAAATAATGTGACATCAGTTCTATAAAGAATATTTGAAAATTGTAACTGAATGTGGGAAAATGCAAGTTAACTTTGTTGGGGAAAATTGATCCAAAATACAGAAAACTCACAGTTGTCTAATAGGGTCAGGAGATGGAATGTTCTTGTAAATCAACATTTTGATTAATAAAGGTAGTATGGCATTACATAAAGAATTTTATTCAATTATGGTTCAGAAGATCAACTCTGCTTCTGGGATAGCTGGGTGACATTTGTCCATTCATTTGACCTCTCCAAATTGTTTTTTTTTTTTTTTTAACCTGTAAAATGGGATAGTGGTGGAAATAATGCATACCCTTTCTATCTCACAGGATTATTGTAAGAAACAAATGTGATTGTAAATACAAGGTTTTTTCAACACCATATGCAGGGGGTCAGTTTTAAATGATTGGGCTAAAATAAACCGTGTATGGCATGAAAGCTAAACTGTATGTAAATGCCTCTTTGGTAAAGCAAGCGTGTAGCATTAATGAATGTCAGTCCACAAACCCATGTGTGCAAAAAATGACCTTTTGTAAATTTTTCTAAAATGTCACTTTCATCATTTTTGGGTTTGCCTTCCCTAAAGCCTATTTAATTCTCATGGCTGGGATCCTACCTCAAGTCAATATACTGTGTATGTGAAAGTGTCCATCTGGTGCTCTGTGATTGGTCCACACTGAGACATACTCTAACCTTGACTGTGTGGTGGCCATTAGTTTCTTAGGTGTTGCTCCCTCCCCAAGGGCATTGCTGAGAAGCAGGGCACCAATCCCTTTGCTCTAAGGTCCCATGAGCCCTTACTTCCGCCAGTTTGAGGAAATCTCTTTCTAGTCTGAGGGAAATTCTTTTCTTTACATGTTTCTTCAAGAAACTCTATATAGACCTATAAATCTTTTCCAAAAGAGTTAGGCTTTTAGAAAACAAAAGTCAGGAAGATTTGTAGGCTTTTTCCACTCTCTACCTTGAGGTTCAGAGCTGGCTATCTGATTGAAGGTGTGTATGAAAAAAAAAAAAAAGGAGAAATTCCAGATTATGAATTTGGAATTACGAAATTGCAAAATATCCATATTCATTTATTCATTTGACACATGGTTATTGAGTATCTACTATATACTAGGTACTGTGCTATGCCCTTGTAATATACAATTTGTAAACAAGTTAAGTACAATCTCTGTTTAGGTGCTTGCATTCTAGAGGAGACAGATATGAAAGAGTGACTTAAATGATTATACAGTTACACTTGTAGTAAGTGCTGGAAAGGACATGCTGAAGGTGTTAAGGATGGGTAGAAAGGGAACCCACTGAACCTGGGGGTGGATATTTCTTTGAGGAAGGGCCATTGAAGCTGAGCTTTGAAAGATAAATAGCAATCCATTTGGAGTGGGGAAGGAGCATTTGTGTAGAAGGAATGGTGTGTGTCTTACAGACAAGAAGGTAATAATGGTTCATTGAGCCAGGATCACATCACATATCATGGCACAAATGTGCAAATAAATATAACATCATTTTTTTGTTATCGAACTCAACTTTAGTTATGTATTAGTCTGTTTGCACACTTTTGATAAAGACATACCCAAGGTTGGGCAATTTACAAAAGAAAGAGGTTTAATTGGACTCACAGTTCCACATGGCTGGGGAGGCCTCACGATCATGGTGGAAGGCAAGGAGGAGCAAGTCTCGTCTTACATGGATGGCAGCAGGCAAAAAGAGAGAGCTTCTGCAGAGAAACTCCTGTTTTTAAAACCATCAGATCTTGAGAGACCCATTCACTATCACAAGAACAGCACGAGAAAGACCTGCCCCCATGATTCCATCATCTCGCACAGGGTCCCTCCCACAGCACATGGGGATTATGGGAGCTACAAGATGAGATTTGGGTGGGGACGCAGAGCCAAACCATATCAAGCTAGATCAAGGAAACTTTAGCTAAAGCAGATAACTTGTTTTTATCATTTTCCACTATGCTTGATCCAATTTATTAAATATTTCCCCAAATTCAACGACCATTATTTGTCACTACCCAATTCAAAAGGATGTCAATTATCATTATTTGCCACCATCCAACACCACTCCTGATATTCTTGGATTCTCACACAACTATCTGAGTTTCTACTGTTCATCCCAGATTTTGAGTCCAAGGTGGGGTGGGATCCTGGGTATTCCTGGGAAAACTTGTGTGTTAATTTTCCCTTTCTCAGTAGAATCCAGAATGGATGTAAGGGATGTGAAAGAGCACAGGAGACTACCTGCAGTGGTCCAGGTGAACAGTGGCAGTATTTGAATCAGAGAGATAGGAGCAATGATGAAAAACATAGATTAATTTAAGACATGTAGAGGAAGGAGAATAAATAGAGCTTGGTGGTTGACTGGATATGTGTGAGAGGAATATTTAGGGAAAAGATAGTGACTCCTGGGTTTCAGGATAGATGGTGTTGCCACTTACTGAGATACGGAACATTGGAGCAAGTTCAGCTTTGGAGGAAGAAAACTGGCAAGGAGTCTCTTGTAGGGAGATACATCATCAAAACGTATCTTTCTGGCAAGGGTTGGCATCCTTTGAATTGAAGCCTAGCAATTACTTGGCTAGACTGTCTGCTGTGTTGTTTCAGATCCTGAGAATTTTCTGATGATACAACAGCCTCCTTAACAGGTCCACTTGGGTGTGTAATTGGCATCTTACGCATAACATGTCCCAAACGGAGTTTCCAGTCTTCCTTCTAAACCTGCTCCTCCTGCAGTGTCCCTTACTCAGGAAATAGCTGTCTTTCCAGTTGCTCAGGCCAAATCCCCTGGAGTCATCCTTAATGCCTCTCTTCTACACCATACACATGCAATCAATCAGCAAATCCTATCGTTTGTACCTTCACAATATATCCAGAATCCAGTTACTTCTTCTCACTTCCACTGCTACCCCATTTGCTTCAAACCAATGTAATTTTAACCTTTCACTCCTGGACTGTTGCAACAAACTGCCACTGGCCTCCTTTCTTCCACTCAAGCTCCCCATCCACAGAGCAACCAGAGTGATCCTGATAAGCCAGATCATGTTACTCCTCTTATCAATCAAAACCCTCCCAGACTCCTCACTTTTGTCAAAGTCAAAGTCTTCATTGTGGCCTACAAGGCCCTACATGATCTGACTTTAGCTGCTTCTCTGATCTCATGTCCCACCCTTCTCCCTCTTGTAGACTCCTCTGTAGCCACATTGGCCTCTGGATGTTTCTTAAATTATGGTAAGCATGTTTCCATCTTAGGGTCTGTGCAGATTCTTTCTGCCTGGAATGCCTTTCCTCTCTCTATATGCATGGCTCACTTTCTTACCTCTACTCGAATGACACCTCAGTGAGACTTTCCCTGCCATCCTATTTAAAATTGAAGCCCTATTCCCAGTCATTTCTAGCCCCCTTCTGGGCTTCATTTTTTCCACAGCATTTATAACTGTTTAACATATAATATACTTGACCTTTTTATTATCTGTTTCCATCCCCCAACACCCTGCTAGAATGCATGCTCCATGAAGGCAAGGTTTTTCTTTTTCTCCCTTATTGCACCTTCAGTGCCTAGCTTGGTACTTGACACATAGAATGAACTTCAGTGGCTCCTGCTTGTAACCAGTCCAGCTGCATCTCAGGCTTGGTCTTATGTTTGGAGGAATCATCATATTTGTCCAGCTGGGAGGACTCAGAGGTTTGGAGGAGTCCCGGGGTTTGGACTTTTTCAGTTCCTTTGCCTCCTCCATGATATTCCCATTCTAATGACTAAAATTTGAGTCTTTTCCAAGTAGGGCATTCATTTTAATCCAAGGAATCCAGAACAGCATAGAAGCCAGATAGTGCTATTTGGCCTGGCGCATGCCCACTTGCGTCCAGCTAGGCTTGCAACTGTCTCCTCGTTTGAGTCCCAGTAGACTCAAACCTCCAGAATATT
The DNA here is from genome assembly GCF_043159975.1 of Macaca nemestrina. Taxonomy (NCBI): domain Eukaryota; kingdom Metazoa; phylum Chordata; class Mammalia; order Primates; family Cercopithecidae; genus Macaca; species Macaca nemestrina. Next base: position 118,564,838 of record NC_092145.1, on the reverse strand, counting down.
GGGTTAGTTGTGACTTAAAATCAATAGTGGAAGGTTTTGTAAGCCTTTTTTTATCCAAGTTATTTTCCTGTCTAACAAGTCTTTATGAAAATAGTGTTGGTCACAGAGACGGGAGCAACCAAAAGTGAAATCGTACTATGTCAGCTGGGTCCTCTGCAAAGTCAATGTGGAGATGGAGTTAGGAGGGCAGTAGGTTTATTGAGGGCAAAGCTTGTGAAAGATAAAAGGGAGTTGAAACAGGATTGGGTAGGGAAAACCTACAGATTGCTATGCAAATGTAGCTAAGAATCAACCCAACCATAAGCTATGGATCAAAGATTGCCATTAAAGGAGTCCTGCACTAAGCAGAAATGGTCAGTCCCTGGTCCTTCTGCCATGATGCGTCATTGGCTGGGGTTGCCTGAGCTGAGGCAGATCCTGAAGACATTACATCTGGGTGTGGTCAGCTGCCTGAGCTTCTTGCAGCTGAATGACAAGTTTCTTCTTGAAGGACAATCTGAGCAGCACACCTCTATGACTGCCACATATACTCACTTTATTGTTATTATTTTGACTACTCCCAGATCTCCAAATGGGTCCATGGTGGACTGGGGAAGAAAGAACAGGGAAGGCAGGCTTACATAATAATTCACTGTGTCTGGGGGTTGTAGGCCTGCCCTCAATTAACTGAGGAGGGGTTGGTGGCAAGATCTCTTTTCTTTTCTTTCTTCTTTTTTTCCCTCTTTGGTTGGGGGAGGCAAGAATCAATAACAATGGATTTTGTGAATTTGATTGAGAGAACTGCCTTAAAATAGGAGCTTTTGGGCATTAACCAAAGCCTTATCTTTTAGTGACAGATAGGGCAATCCAGGGCTATGGGAGACCGTCAATCCTGTTTACATATTTTAAAATATCTCTCACAATGAATGCAAATCAGATACCTTAAAATTTTAAATCATTCCCACCAGTGTGCACTTGAAACAGTGAACTAGCACTGGTAGTTACTACATCATCTTAAAAAAAAAAGCCACTCTCTTGTAATCAATTAAACTCATTAAACCTGAATAATCATTACCAATGATGTATCATTTAAATTATCTCTGCAAGATGATTTATTTATGACTATCAGGCCTACTAACAACTTTCCAAATCATCATTCAGTAAAGTATTATAAACTTTCCTGCTGAAGACATTTCAGATCTTAGAGAGTTTTCAGTATTTCCCTGGGACAAACTGTTACAGACAGGAAGAACAGCCTATGAAGATGACCTAAGTGTCTTGTTTTTCTTTATCTTCCCCCAGTTGGGCACTTTGGAAATAATTTGTCTTTTTCTTGATGTTCTTTACTTAAGTCACCAGATGTAGCTCAGTCACTCAGATATCCTTACATTTGGCTACCAAGTCCCCTAAACCCTCCTTCTTGATGGGTGTCCCTTCAGAGGCACTTAAGACTGCTGGCTATAACTTAAGCCATTGCTTTGCCACCTATACAAGTATTGCCATTTTCCCCAGCCCAGAGCCGGAGACACCTTATGACCACTGATTCTACCAGCACTCTATGGGTAGTTTCAGATGATCTCTCTATTGTATGCAACTTCACTCCTATTTAGGCATGTTTGATAGCAAGAGATAAAAATCTACTCAAGCTATCTAGAAGTAAAGCAGGATTTATTGTCACATAAAATGCTACAATCTCATAAGCACTCAAGGATAAGAACTGGACTGTGGCCACACCACAGAGGAATGGGAACTGGGACGTCAGGCCCTGAAGGGGGTCCTGCCAACTCTTGTGGAGCCACAGCACAATTTCTTCTCTTGGCAAGGTTGCTTGGTGCTGTCTTGCATGGCTTTTTTTATACATCCAGAACTTTAGCTCATGTGTGGCTTTAGCTTGCCATGGCACTGGCTCCTGCCCTGTCTCTACTCGATTTTCTATCCAAGATTCAGTCTCTCAGCACCCTGATTTCTGAATTCAGTTTCACCATGTTCCAATTCCAAATTTCCAGGAGAAAGTAACTGATTGTCTCAGATTGGGTAAGGTATAATCCCCGGTCCAATAAACTGTGACTAAGGATGGGGATGACATAACATGGGATGTAGTAAGCTTGCCATTTCTATGGTGGAAGATAAAGCAGGTTTTCAAAGAAGAGAATATAGGTGGCAAAGTAATGACTGGCATTACAACTGAAAGCTGATATTCAGTTTCTTGATTCTCAGAAAGTAATTAGGAAGAAGAAGAATCTGAATAAATGTTTAGAATAATTTTATCATCTAAACATCAAGAGACAGTGTAGCATAGTAATTAAGAACATGGACTCTGGAGTCAGACTTACAATCTATGTGACCTTGGACATGTTACTTAACTTCTCTGTACCTCAGTTTTTTCATCTCTAAAATGGAGATAATGATATCTATCTTATAGCGTTGTTGTCAGTTAATATATGTAAAACATAATGTATGTAATTAATTAATTAATTTGGAGTCACCAACACAGACTTCATTGGATGACTGGGTGTCATTGACTGGAAAATACGTCATAGGCCTATGGTGCCTGGCTCATATTAAGTGTTAAATAAGCATCAGTTATTGTGATCTTATATTTCTTAGGTTCCTTACTGAACTTAGTTTCCTGACTTAGCAGTCAAAAATTTATTTACACTTTACTGTTCAAATTCTGTTTATATAAAATATATATCATTCATGTTATCTTATTGGTGTCAACTGGTTGACAAACAGTTGGTGTGTGCAGACAGGTAAGTTCAGTTTTATGACTATTTGGAGGCATTTGCTTTATTTCACAGTACAGTATTTCACATTTTAGTCGTGTAAGTACTGACTTTTGTTTTATCTTACCACTTATCCTACTACTTAATATTTGTCTTCAAATTAACACGCTTAAATGAAGAAAAATATTAACTATATTACCTTAAAGGTGGAAACACTTCATTATCACCGTAAATGAATATCCTGTATCACTTGCCTTAAATAGAAGATTACCATAGAGAAAAATATAATGAAAACAGCACAATGTTACTGAATTCTAACTAGATACACTTGCTTGCTCAGGGCCTGAGGTCGACTTTCTGTTGAGAGAGAGAGAGAAAGAGAAAGTGTTACAGAGTATTATGGACTAGCTCACTGAATTGAAACTTTGGTAGTGATGTAATCAGAGGATTAAAAAGAATTGAACAAGGAATAATGCTGTCACTATGTGACTTAATGTTATTTAATGGTAGGTGTGAGGCCTGCCAAAAGCCATCTCTGAAATGATCTCTCCTACCACCATGAGTAGCACAAATTCCACACAATGGGAATCCACTGTTCTGAAGAGACTAAAAGCCTAGAATCAGGGAGAAGAATCAGAACAGTGCTTTATTATTTTTTTTACTCCATATTCCCTACAGGAGAATTATAACTCAAGGAATATCTCAAGTTGGGGGGTCTGGCATTAAAATCTTTTCTGTAACACTTACTAGTCTTGGAAGTGACTTATCATCTCTTAGTTCCTCACCTTTAACGTGGGGGGAAATAATAATGACCAATTTGTAGTGTTATTATGAAGATTAAATATGACAACACATGAGGAGTGCCTAGCATAGGATCTGGCTAAAATAAGTCCTAATAATATGTGTTTTGTATTACAAATTCGATCATGCATTACTGACTTGCTTTTTTTACTAGCAATAATAACTTATAATTATCTCTCCATGTGAATTCCTATAAATGTACCTCATTTTAAAAAACGGCTGCATAGAATCCCAAATTATGTATATTCCATATCTTCTTTAACCAGCCTTTTCTTGGGGTGTATTCAAGTTGTTTTGCATACATTTTTTTTTCTTTTTTTTGCAAGTGAGGGGATTGAGGTTGAAAGAGGTTAGAGAAGCCTGAGCATACCAAAAGTAACACCAATTTCTGTGCCTCTACACTTGGAAACATTGTCAATAGCAGTTTCATCCCCACCAGTGATGATGCCTTATCTACAGATTCCAGAAGTATCAGCTGCCCCTGAGTGTACAATTTCTAAACTGGAGTCAAGGTAGATTTGATTGACATGTAAGGGGCAAATGATATTACTTAAGGGGTATGGAAAAGATCTGCCTTAGGAAGGATCTTAACTGTATGGAGTGGAAGGGAAAGGGGGTAGCCAGAGGCTGGAGAGAATTGAGAAAGACTGGAAGGATACCTGGGAGGTGACAATACCAAGACTCACCAGAAGAAAAGTGAAGGAAAGAGGCAGGAAGAGCTTTCTACCCACATCTCAATTTCACATCTTCTTTTGTCACCTGTTGATGGTGTAGAGAAAACAACAAAGGACATGTCAGTGCCTGTCTAGCATGATGCCTCATCTTGCAGATGCTCAACAAATAGTTGCTGAGTGGATGAAGAGATGTACATTCCTGATTACCTAAGACCCAGGGAATCCGGGAGTGGCAGGGACGCCATCTGGGAATAAAGGCACCATTTGATTTGGCCCCACACAGATAAGCCAAGTCAGAGACTAGTGGGCAGAAACAAGTACTGACATTTACGGTTGCCACATGGAGTTAGACACAATTAATAATGTTGCTTCAGGGGCTACTGGAGGAAAAAATTTTTGAAAGAACCATTATAAGACTTCCCATGCCCTTTGTGCAGCACCATTAAAATAGGATAATCTCACCCAAGTTTATGATTCTAGTACAAAAGAAAAATAAAGCGATTCGTAAATCTGAGGAAAGTAATTGAGTACGTATCGCTTTGTCCAAGTTAGTTTGCAGAACATACTGAATTGGGCTATGTGGCCCCCCAAGGGCAAAATCTATGAGTTATTTTTGGTGGAATGAGAGCCTGTCTAAACAAGTACAAGCCCTGTCTGCCTTGGGTTGCTCGTTATGTGCAGCAATAGTATCCCCTCTATATACCGGTCAAGTTTTCAAGGTGCAATACTTATGAGCACAGGCAGGCTGCCTCCAGGTCGAATAGCTGTGAACTGAGTACTTACAGAACAGTGTCTTAAATTGATCAGAAGTAGTTCAAGTCAAACGTGGGCTATGGAGTTCGAATTCTGGTTGTACCTTGTCTCAGCTCTGTGTGTTATTCATGATTTTGCTAAACTAATACTGTGTAACAAATAACTATCAAATCTCCCTTATTTTTCTCACTAGTAAGCCATTGGGTTGACTGTGGTTCTCTTGAGCTCAGCTGGAATCAGCTGGGCTTAATTCCAGGGTACAGATTGGATTCAGGTCTGTTCCATGTGTCTCCGTATTCTGGAGAAGCAACTCAGGGCATGTTGCCCCATGGCAGATGGGCAGAAGTTTAAGAAAGAAAGCCAAACTACACAGGCACATTTAAAACCGTTACTTGTGTTACGCCAACTAACATTTCATTGGCCAAAGCCTATGTTAATAGAACAGGGAAGTATACTTCGCCTATGCAGGGGGGACATGGCAAGAAGCAAAAATTGCGAGCAAATAATGCAATCTAACACACCATGGGACTTTGGTTAATACGGCAAACCTCTTTGTGCCTCAGTGCCATCATCTGCAAAATGGGCATCATAATGTTATTTACTTTAGATTGCTGGTTGGAGACTTATGTGAGTGAATATATGTAAAGTAGTTGGAACAGTACCTTGCCCATAGTAAAAACTCAATAAATGTCAACTTTTCATACTTAAGCTATTTTCTAAGCAAGAAAAGTCAAAAGTTCTTGATTTCTAGTAATCTGAATTCCAATAAGTTTTTTCATAATTATATTGTTCATACTGGTGAACATAATAGCACATATTCAGAAAAATGATAAAATAGAGCTGGAATAAATACAACCCTGATTAATCAGAACTCAAGTAGCATGGCTGTAAAATTTTAGACTGTAGAAACTGCAGGAGACATTGAAGATCCTTTCTTCTGAAATAACATGGGATTGGGGTCTACAGATAAAGCTTAAGATTAAGTCTTTATTACTTGGGCATGTCCTTAAACCTAATCTGAAACATCTATAAAATTGGGATAATGAAGTCATTATTATGATCAATCAGCTGATATGCAAATATTGCACTGAAAAATGTAAAACACTACACAAACAGTATTGCCCTATTTTTTTTTTTTTTTTTTTGAGAAAGAGTCTCACTCTGTCACCCAGGCTGGAGTGCAGTGGCATGATCTCGGCTCACTGCAACCTCTGCCTCCTGGGTTCAAGTGATTCTCCTGCCAGGCTCCCGTGTAGCTGGGATTACAGGTGTGCGCCACCACACCCACCTTATTTTTGTATTTTTAATAGAGACAGAGTTTTGCCACGTTGGCCATGCTGGTCTCGAACTCCTGACCTCAGGTGATCTGCCAGCCTTGGCCTCCCAAAGTGCTGGGATTACAGGCGTGAGCCACTGTGCCTGGCCTAACAATATTCCTTTTAACCCAATCTCTTTTATATTAAAGAAGGCGGAATTGAGGCTTAAGAAAAGACCCGAGTTGTACGAAGTCATCTAACTTGTAGCAGAGCCAAGGCTAGAATGTAGTCTACTAACTCAGATGTACTAAAAATACAAAAATTAACTATTTGACCTGGAGGTAGCCTGCCTGTACTCAAAGTATTGCACCTTGAAAACATGTCTAGTATATACAGGGAATACTACTACTGTACATAAAGAGCAACCCAAGGCACTATTCTTATAAAAGCAGAAAAGCTAACCAATATATTTTTTAAAGGATGCCAAAAATAAGGTTGAAACAAATAAAAATTTTCTAGTTGATCTACAAATTACATGTACTTTAATACATGCAGTTGTTATCATTCATCAAGGTTTTAATCCATTGATAAAATGTGACAGTTTTGGTGTTGAGAAATTTTGTGCTGGAAAATGTGAGCTACTGACTACAGTGAGACCATGAGAGGTAGCTTGATTCAGTATAGAGAATATAATTGTTGGGGTCAGAGAATTAGGTTCAAATTCCAGCTCTGACACTTAATAGCTGTGTGGTTTGGGGCAGGTTACTTACGCTCTCTGGGCCCCGTTGCTTCTCTGTGCCTTGCTGAGTCATGCCAAGGATTGTAAGAGAGCATAAGCTCCTTTCAGGTAGGATCTTTGTTTTTTTCCCTGTTGTATCTTTAGGGCCAAAACAATGATTGGCAGAATAAGCATTAGAGATAAACTGTCAAGTATCCAGCACAATATCCAACACATAGTAGATGTCAATACAAAGTAGCCTCTTTTATTATCATGAGGAGAGGAATAACGTTTTTGGGAAGACTGTATAATCTCAGTTTCGAGCCAAGCAGGAGGTACGGGGCTCAAACCCAGGGTAGAATTTCAGGAAGTTGAGGAAAGATAGGCATGCAGCCAAAGGCCTTCAAAAAAACTACAACCAGGGCCAGAGCTGGAGCAGACAATTAAAGAGCTAGCTCCAGGGAAATACCACTCCAAAGCAACTTGGCAGAGAATAGAAAATTCCAGCATCAAATTCAGTGCCTGGCATATAGAAGGATTTCACAAATATTTGTTAAATGAATGAATGAGTGAATGAAGCAATGAGTCTTTAACTTGAGGCCACAAGATGGAACCCATTACTGGGAGAAGAATGAGAGGCAGGGTCTGGAAAGGTTCTTTGATCTAGTTCTGACAATCTGTAACAAAGGATGGGGTGGGGGTGCTTATAAAAAACTATTGAAAGAGGAGTAGGAGGACAATTTACAAACTGCCTGTCCATAGGACATTATCTGCTAGGGGAGAATTATACGACAGTATAGAGGGACTTGGGGACAGACCAGGTGAACTGAGCACTGCTCACTGAAAGAAACAGCCTTGACCTTAGTTCACAGAAATCACTGTGATATTCTGAGGACAGGATCAACTAAACTAATGAGGATAGAGGGAAAAATTAAAGAAGCAACAAATAACGATTACCCTATAAAAATTGCTCAAGAAATAGAGAAATATTGAATTCATTTTCAACAAGGAAGTCAATGCAATTCAATGGAAGAAGAGCAATCTCTTCAACAAATGGCACTGGAGCTGGTAAATATCCACATGTAAAATAATGAAGTCAGACCCTTATCTGACATCATACACAAAAATTAACTCAAAGTGGATCGAAGGCCTAAGGATAAGAGCTAAAACTTAAAACTCTTAGAAGAAAACATAATGGCAAGCTCTGCATAACCCAGATTTGGCAATGGTTTCTAAAATATGACACCAAAAGCACAGGTGACAAAAGAAAAAAGAGATACATTGAACTTCATCAAAATTAAAAACTTCTGTGTGTCAAAGGACACTATTCAGAGAGTATAAAGGCAACCTACAGAATGGGAGAAAATATTTGCATATGCTGTGGACTGAATATTCATGCATACCTGAAGTTTGCATGGCAAAGCCCTATCCCCACTGTGATATATTTGGAGGTGGGGCCTTTGCAAAGTAATTGGGTTTAGATGAAATCAGGAGGGTGGAAACTCATAATGGGATTAATGTTCATATAAGAAGAGGAAGAGAGAACAGAGCATGTTTGCTTTCTGTGCTGCACAAAGAAAAGAAGTGGGATGGTAGCTACCTGCAAGCCAAACAAAGAGGCCTCAGAATGAAACCTATCTTGCCAGCACCTTGATTTTGGACTTTTAAGCCTTCAGAAATGTGAGAATTTTTTTTTTTTTTTTTTTTTTTTTAAAGACAGAGCCTTGCTCTGCCTACCAGGCTGGACTGCAATGGTACAATCTTGGCGCACTGCAACCTCCGCTTCCTGGGCTCATTCTGCCTCAGCCTCCTGAGTAGCTGGGACTACAGGAGTGCACCACCATGCCGGGCTAAGTTTTGTAATTTTTGTAGGGATGGGGTTTTGCTATGTTGTTCAGGCTGGTCTTGAACTCCTGAGCTCAGGTGATTCCCTCGCCTCAGCCTCCCAAAGGACTGGGATTACAGGCGTGAGTCACCACATCCGGCCAAGTTTCTATTGTTAAAGCCACCCAATTTATGGTATTTTGTTATGGCAGCCTGAGCAGACTAAAACATCATATATCTGATAAGCATTTAATATCCAGAATATATGAAAAACTCATGTAACTCCACAACCAAAAGACAAACAACTTAAATTTTAAAATGGGCAAAGGATTCTAATAGACATTTCTCCAAAGAAGGTATACAAATGGCCAATAAGTGCATGAAGACGTGCTCAACATCATTAGTCATTAGAGAAATGCAAACAAAACCACAATGAGATATCACTTTGCACCTATTAGGATAATTAAAAAACAAAAACCAAAAAACAGAAAATAACAAGTGTTGGCGAGGATGTTGAGAAATAGGAACCCTCATACATTGCTGATATGAATGTAAAATGGTGAAGTTGCTGTGGAAAACAATTTGGCATTTTTTTTTCCAAAAGTTAAACATAGAACTATTGGTTCCTGCATAAAATTATATGTTCCTGTAATTCTACGCCTTGGTATTTACCCAAAAGAATTGATATCAAGGACTCATGCAGGTACTTGTATACTAATGTCCATGGCAGCATCATTTGCAAACTAAAAGGCGAAAACAACCCAAGTATCCAACAACAGATGAATGGATAAATAAAATGTGGTATATACATATGTCAGAATATTATTCAGCCATGCACAGAAATAAAGTGAAATAAGCCAGACGCAAGAGGGTAAATTGTATATGATTCCACTTACATGAAATATCCAGAGTAGGCAAATCTGTAGAGCCAAAAAGTAGATTATTGGTTACCGGGTAGAGAGAGGAATGGAGAGTTATTGATGAACAGTTATAGAGCTTTGGTTTGGGATGGTGAAAGGATTTTGGAAACGGATAGTGGGGATGATTGCACAACATTGTGAACATACTTAATGCCACCAAATTGTACATTTAAAATGGTTAAAATGGCAAATTTTTTGTTACGTATATTTTACAACAACAATAATAATAAAAAGAGAAACAGAGGCAATGCTCTCATGTGGAGTCACTGCCGTAGGCTGAATAAGGCCCTCCTCCCCCAAAGATGTCTATATCCTAATCCCTACTGTTATGCCTGTATGTGTTATATTATCTGGCAAAAGGGACTTTGCAGATGGAATTAAGGTTAGGGATCCTAAGATAAGGGGATTATCCTGGATTACCTAGGTGGACCCAATGTAATCACGAGGGGCCTTAAAGGTAGAAGACGAAGGCGGAAGAGTAGGTCAGAGAGATGTCACGGAAGAAGAGGCAGGAGAGAAAGGCAGTGTGAGAGAGACGTGCCTCAACCACTGTTGGCTTTGAAGCTAGAGAAAAGGGGCCATGAGCCAAGGAATTCAGAGACCTCTAGAAGCTGAGAACAGCCCTCAGCTGACAGCCAGCAAGGAAATGGGACCTTAGTCCCACAACTATAAGGAACTTAATTCTGCCAACAACCTGAATGAACAAAGAAACAGATTCTCCTTTAGAGCCTTGTGGAAAGGAACGCAGCACTGCTGACACCCTGATTTTATCTGGTGAGACCTGTGTTGGTCTTCCAGAACTGTAAAATAATAAATTTGTGTTTAAAAAAGAAAATAAATATAGAAGCTATTGCAGAGGAGGCTTTTACTGTGTGATTGGAAGATAGCCAGGGCTCAGACGAGGGGTTTTGCTGAGTTGTTACAAAACAGAGAGCAAAAATGACCATCAAAAGTGTTGTAGCAGATTGTATTTTCCAAAGATGGCTACAACAATATCTCCCATCCCACATGCTCTTCTGCAGTGAGAACTTGCCACTTCTCCGTCAAGGGACCCCTCCCCTTCAATATGGGGTGGCCATAGTGACTTGCTTGTAACCAATGGAATGTAATGAAAGTGATGCTGCATGATATCTGAGGCTATGTCAGAAAAGACCAGGCAGTTTCTACCTGCTTCCCTTGAAATACTAATTCTGTACATGCTACTTTTCAGGACACTGCCTCTTGGAAGTGAGGCTCTACTCTGTAAGGAACCCCAAGCCACACAGAGAGGCCACATGTAGGTGCCCTGGTCAACAGTCCCAACCAAGCCCAGCCTTGAAGTCATCCCAGTCCAGGTGCCAGATGGGTGAATGAAGAAGCCTTCAGATAATTCCAGCTCCCAGTCATTTGAGCCACTTGCAGCTAAATCTGAATCTGTGTCCCCCAAATTATAGCACATAGACAAGCCATCCTTTCTGGGCCCAGTCTAAATTTCTAATCCACAGAATCTGTAAGCATTAAATGGTTGTTGTTTTATGCTACTGAGTTTGAGGTGTGTATTAGTGTATTAGCCAGGATACTCCAGAGAAACAGAATAGGGTGTGTGTGTGTGTGTGTGTGTGTGTGTGTGTGTGTGTGGTTTTGCTTCATAATTATGGAGACTGAGAAGTCCCATAATCTTCTGTCTGCAAGCTGGGGAAGCAGGAAAGCTGGTGGTGTAGTTTAAAGGCCTGAGAGCTGGAAAGCTAATGGGGTAGATTCCAGTTTGAGTCTGAAGGCCTGTTCAACCAGGAGGGCAGAAGACTGATGTCTTAGTTCAAGCAGTCAGGCAGAGTAGCTTGAATCCAACCTCCCTCCACCTTTTTGTTCTGTTCAAGTCCTCAATAGGTTGGATGATGTCTACCCACACTGGGGAGGGCCATCTGCTTGACTCGGTCCACCAATTCAAATGCTTATCTCATCCAGGAACACTCTCACAGAAACACCCAGAAATAACGTTTCACCAGCTACCTGGGCATCCTGTGGTCCAGTCAGGTTGAAACATAAAACAAACTATTGCAGGGTGTTTTGTTACCCATTAATAGTAACTAGAATGTGTGTGAAAGAAGAAAAAACAGACTTTAATAACACCCACAGGGAGGCATGAGAGTGAAGAGGCAAAGATCATTCCTGAGTCTCTTGCTTGAGGGCTAAAGGAATGGTGGTCCTCATTACTCATGACATGCAGATTGCCAACGATAGCAAATAATCAGGGAAGGCGAGAAACGTGATCATCCCTTATCCCTTAGAAGCAGCATCAAAATGAGGGATCCCTTCTGTTTTGATAAAAATCTCCCCATTGCCATTCTCAGTACTATGAGGAACACCACAGAAATTCTCATAAGTATTAAAGTTTCAATTCATTGCAGCAAGGATGACCCTGAGTAAGGATTGACCGCCTACAAGAATTATTGTCAGTTGGGTAGAGTATAGACTTGCATATTGAAGTGCCAGTGAGGAATGCATTCCAACATATTGAATTCTTATGAAAACTGTTAAATAATGAAAACTACCACTGATGCTTGCTGCAGGCCTTTTCAAATATATTATGACTGTTCAATAAATATAAAACTGAAAAAATTATGAAATTGAAGAATTATGTCCAGAATCGAGCCATCTTCAGAAGATACAACAAAAATGCTTTAATAGCCTCTTAGTATTCCACAAACATAACTATACTAAGAAATCAAGCTGTGATGCAGATTAAAATAGGAGAGCCTTTAGCTGAACTAGAGATTCATCAAATTGGTACCCATAACCTTGGCTAGAGGACAAATTAAGGAAAAAGTAGACTACGGGTAATTGAGGTTGAACAAAAGATTCCTTGAAAAGAACCTCATGAAAAGCAGACTTTTTTCTTTTTTAATTAGTAAAGATCCCAATAGGTGGCCACACCTATGTTCTTTAGAATCCTCTGGAATCTGCATTACCATTCTTTAGAACTGTATCATTTAAGAGCGCCATTAAAACCATTTGGCCAAAGCCAGTGGCACAAATTTACCTTTCATTCTTAACTACTCAGCTGTGCTACATTAACTACTTGAATCTCTTTAAATGTCTCTGTTAAATTCTGACATTGGTTGTGTTTTTTCTTATCTTTTTGACTCTCCTGTGTCTTTGCTAATTTTTCTCCTCTGTTAATGATAGTTGGCTTCTAAGCCCCATCCTGTGGTTTCTGTTCTTTTCACTTTGGGCTTCGTACCTTCAGGAAGCTTATCCACACATACAATGTCAGTACTCCTTCAAGAACTACTTACTGATTCTTACATCTGTAGCTGCCAGTTCTTTCTTTTATCCCACTCTTCACTTCTGTCCCTCCACTGAGCTGTTTTTCCCAGTTAAAACATGAAAACACATTATGTAAAGTGGCTGGAAGGATTTTTAAGTGGAAATGGTCATCAAACCATTTTATTTTAATCTAATTCATTTGCTTTGTGAATCCTGTTTGCAGTAGTAAGCATTCAAGTAAAAACCCAGTCAGCCACTCTGAATAATTCTGATCCAAATTATGAGGATTTTTAAAAACAAAGATAAAGTCAATGTTTGATAACATGGTATGATTTTGTAGATTTTGGGGGAGAAAAGTTGGAATTCTCTCTCCCCATTAGCAAGAGAAGGCTGGAGTAGATGACTGCTTGTTAAATTGGGTCAAATGAACACTAGGGGTTTTCTGACCTTCTCTCGAGGGTGCCAGTGGGATGTGAGGGAGGGGGCACTCAAAAAAGATACAACCCCTCAACTTTTGCCCTGTCACAAGTGTCAACTTGGACAACTCCACTTTCAGCTGTTTTTGCTATCGTAAGATTTTGTTTGCAGAAAGATTTGAATCTGATTTTTTTTTTTTTTTGAAAACTTGCAAACAAGTTGATCTCTTAGATGTTCTCTAGTTCTTATTTTCTGTGATTCTGTCAAGTCACTGGAAAGAGGGTATAGGATCAGAACTATAAACAAAATAGTTTAAATATATCTTCATAATATACCTTCAGGCATTCGACAAGTTCAGACAGCAAGTGCAAAGGGAGCGTTATTGTGTTGTATTGTGCAACTCTGCCGTGGCTCTTGATTTACCAAGGCAATAGTACTCTTGGTTCACTGCAATTGTTTTTTTTTTTCTTGAGACAGAGTCTCGCCCAGGCTAGAGTGCATTGGTGCGATCTCGGCTCACTGTAACCTCTGCCTCCTGGGTTCAAGCGATTCACCTGCCTCAGTCTCCCGAGTAGCTGGGATTACAGGCACGCGCCACCATGCCTGGCTAACTTTTTTCTATCTTTAGCAGAGACAGGGTTTCAACATGTTGGCCAGGCTGGTCTCGAACTCCTGACCTCGTGATCCGCCTGCCTCAGCCTCCCAAAGTGCTGGGATTACAGGCGTGAGCCACTGTACCCGGCCACTTCAGTACAATTCTTTAGGTAAAATAAAAGGTGCTCACATTTCATAATTTCCTGTGCCACTTAAGGCAACTTTAGGCTTTGAATAGCTAGACCTTGAAGACTTAACAATCAATGTAGCAGATGCTGTTGGTACTCACCTATCTTTTTGTCCTCACCATTCCTGCATATGACCATATATATGTCTGGTGCTGGTGTCTTAGTGTCTTTTTCTCTAAAAGTCTCACCAGGTCTGGACCCAGACCCATGAGAAAGGGGTACTGGCTGCCTGCGTGTCTCTGAGAAGGGAACATAATGAGACTGGTTCTTGCCATAAGTATCTGTGACTCTGCCTGAGGGCTTTCTCTGACCATAGGAGCATGCTTAGTCTCTGCACAAAGAAGACTGGAGGTGCTAGGGAGTTAATGTCTCCAGGACTAGCTCTCCAGTAATGAAGGACAGGAGCTGGTGGATAAATACCCTAGCTTCATCATCCCTTCAGTAGGACAATTCTGAGGCATGTTCTACAGAGTCACTCAGAGGTCCCCAGGAGGGTTAAACCCTAATTGCCCATAGCAGTAACTTCATTAACTCACCCTGTATTGCCTTCCTTCCTTTCCTTGTCTCTGCTACTGGTTATTCTTGGTATCACCTCCAAAATAAACTACTCCCCAGTAAACTACATCCCAAATGAACTACTTGGAAAAGAAAGGGAAAATGGCAGATAGGAGGCAGGACTAGATTGCAGCTCCCACTCAGACAGACAGAGCAGCATGTGGAGACACACATTGTGAACTTTTGCTCCAGAACTACTGCAGAAATATACGAGGAAAGCTGAGAGAATCCACAGAGTGGACTGTTCCTACAGGATACAGGAGACAACTCAAATACTGTGAGTACTCAAGCTGTGAAAGTGGGAAAGGGGGATTGTTCGCCCCCAAACACACACCCTCACTGGGGACCCTGAAGGTCTAGATCACAGGAGAAGGATTCAACCTTAACTGGAGCTGAGTCAATTTAGAGAGCTGAGTGAAATACAGGGGTAGAGGAAGCAGCAGGAAAAGCCCTGTGGGCTCTCTGGGTCCCCAGGGAACCTATTTCTGACTTGTCTTACAGGGGTCCTTGGGAAGGGCTGCCAGAGGTACTGGGAAAAGACCACAGGGAGAAGGAAACCTCCAGCTGCACTTTGTAACAATTCCGACTGATTGCCAAGTCTCCTGGCCAGAACTCTGGGGAGGGCGTGAATCCAGTTTGCAGACTTGACAGGCAGGGAGGCGCAAAAGCCCTGCTTGCTTTCTCAGCTGGGAGGCTGGTAGCCTGGGGCAAGTTCTCAGCCCTGGTCCCCCACCGCCTGGAAACCAAATAAACTACTTACATTCACATCCTTTTTTCAGGGTCTGCTTCTGGAGGGAATCCCAAGTATCAGCCCGGGTCTAGTCAGGAGACAGAAATCCCACCACTTATTATTATTATTATTATTATTTTGAGACAGAGTCTTACTCTATCACCCAGGCTGGAGTGTAGTGGCATGATCTCGGCTTATTGAAACTTCTGCCTTCTGGGTTCAAGTGATTTCCAGCTAATTTTTGTATTTGTAGTAGAGATGGGGTCTCACCATATCGGCCAGGCTGGTCTCAAACTCCTGACCTCAAGTGATCTGCCTGCCTCAGCCTCCTAAAGTGCTAGGATTAAAGGCATGAGCCACTGTACCTGGCCCCCCACCACTTATTTTAACATAGAGAATTTACTGTAAAAATTGTTAATTAGGTGTAAAGTTGTCAACTTAGTATTTATATTCGTTTCTTGGGGCTGCCATAACAAAGTACCACAAACTGGATGGCTTACATAATGAGAAATTTATTGTCTCACATCCTTGGAGGTCAGAAATCTAAGATCAAGGTGTTGGCAGCATTGGTTCTTTCTGAGGGCTATGAGGGAGAATCTGTTCCAAGTCTCTCTCTCTTAGTTTCTGGTAGCTTCAGGCTTTCCTTGGCTTGTAGATGGTCTTCTCCCTGTGTCTTCATATTGCCTTCTCTCTATATAGGTTTGTCCCTGTGCCTCAATTTCCCCTTTTTGTAAGGACACCCGTCAAATTGAATTAGAGCCTATCCCAATGACCTAATCTTAACTCGATCATCTACAAAGACCTTATTTCCAAGTAAAGTCATGTTCACAGGTACTGAGGGCTAGGACTTCAACATCTTTTTAGGGGACACAGTTCAACCAAAAAAATACTTAAAGAGGCAAAGAGAAAATTCTAACATATCGTGTAGGTAGCAACTTTAGGAAACAGCTACCATCCCTATGGCTGAAAAAACAAAGGGAGGAAGTTGAAATCATTAAAACTTAAAGGCCTGGAGGAGGGACTACATGAGGCTGAGATGCAGGTGCTTGAGGAAGGGACACCAGCCAGTTGACTGGTGCTGGTGTCTTTGTGCTGAGAGAAGAGGTTTCATGGGGCCTGGACCCAGCTCCTGAGGAGGGGGTACTGGCTGGCTGGGTGTCTCTGGGATGGGGGCATGATGAGACTGGTTCTATAAGTGTGGGAAAAGCTGCAAACTGGATTCAGCTGCTGCTACAGGTAGGGACTGTCACTGCTGGAATTAGGAAGTGAGGTTGGGGTGACTCTCACAGAAGCAAGAAGCAGATAGAAAATCCCAAGAAGAGGAAGTAAACCGGAAGGAGCATGTCTCTTTTTCCTCTTCTAATCTTGCATCTCTCTCTAGCGTTCCCTATAGGCAGTGCCTAACAGGGAGCAGTTAACAAAGCATAAATGTGGTTTGTATTTGTTTGCATCATAAAACAAAGTATAGAAGGCTGGATTTGGAGCTGAGAGAGAATAGCTTAACGACTGGCACAACAACTTTTGACAATAAGGCAACTCAGAAAAGTTAAGATTTCTATCCCAAGGAAAGTAAAGATTAGGCCTAAGAACATTAACATGAATGCTTGATTAATGGCAATTAATGAGGCAGTATGTGAGTGAGAAAGAAACACCTCATGTAGAGGTGTGTCTATAAAGTAATGTGATTGAATTTTTAACAACACACTAGAACTTCAGCATACAAATGAGAACCATTCTCTTCAAAGTAGTTTCATGGGAATTTTTTCAACTCATTCTTTCAATATGGCCATGGTTCAAAGAACCTTTGAAACTCCTACTTAGGGAGCCTGTGGCCTGAACTTTTGAATTTGTCTCTGTTGTCACTTGTTTGTCTTTTGAGGATGAATTAACTTTTTGGAAATAACTTAATGTCATTCCAAGATAAACAAGGTAAATACAAGTTATATATTTAGGTTTGATTTTACTTTTTTTTGGACAGGTTGGGAAGAGGGATATTGGAGGTGATGTGTCAAAATTAAGGTGTAATTTTTGTCTTAAGATGGTATCTGGTTGGTGGTTTCTGCTGCTATAATTCTTGTCAGTAAAATAATCATGAACACAGAAAAAGATGAAGGCTCATAATAACAAAGAAAATCAAGACTGACATTTTGTCGTTTGCCAACTCTGTAGAATTTCACTTAATTACAAGGGTGATATACTTGTTTGAAAAGTACAATTTGTGATCTGGTACTTTGCCATCAATTTCAGAAAACAGAATCTGCCAGTGTTATAAAGGAGGTTATTTCATGCTTCCTTCACTGTCTGTTCTGTGACTCAGAATCATCAGGCATGGACCTACCAGAAAACATGGCAGCCATTCATTTGCTAGTGGGGAGATTTTATGAGACAGCCAGAGCATTCTTTCTTGTATATCTACTTTTATATTAGTATATCTCTTTTTATATTTAGTAGAGACCAAAAATCTTTCAGAAAACAATTAATAATACCTCATTGCAGTTGAAGAGACCAAAAGAACCCTTACATGTATATAAGGGTTGCACTTTTGATTCAATCTATGTTGTCGTTTGTCTTTTGGGGGTGAAGCAATTTTTTGGAAACAACTTAATGTCATTATAGTTTTCCATGTTCTTTATTGACTTAGAGCATTACAAAACCAAGCCATAGGGGTGGGAGAAAGTTCCAACTTAGTATATCAGAGTTGCCCAAAATGAATATCTTCTGGACAGTGAAAATTGGATTGAGAACAGTGAATATCAACACAATTGAACCCTCAGAAGGTGAACTGAGCAATACCCAAAGGAAAATGAGAACAACCAAAGTTGTCTTTTTGTCAAGAACTGGGCCAGGCTAGATCTCTCCTTATTTTTGGAATGTGCAAATAGAAAAGAGGTACATAGGAACCTATGAAAAAAACCTTGCAAAACAAGAGAAACACCACAGTGAAGACTCAGGAGAAAAATAGGACTGTGGAAATGATTTACTACTGAAACTAGTAGAAAATTATATCTTGTAGGTGTGCAGTCTTAAATTAGTTCAGCCATTGTGGAAGACAGTGTGGCAATTCCTCAAAGACCTAAAGACAGAAATACCATTTGACCCAGCAATCCCATTACTGGGTATATACCCAAAGGAATATAAATAATTCTATTATAAAGGTACATGCTTGCATATGTTCATTGCAGCACTATTCACAATAGCAAAGATATGGAATCAGCCTAAATGCCCATCAATGATAGACTGGATAAAGAAAATGTGGTACATATATACTGTGGAATACTATGCAACCATGAAAAAGAACAAGATCATGTCCTTTGCATGGATATGCATGGAGCCAGAGGCCATTATCCTTAGCAAACTAACACAGGAACAGAAAACCAAATACCGCATGTTCTCACTTATAAATGGAAACTAAATGAAGACAACACATGGACACATAGAGGGGAACAACACACACTGGGACCTATCAGAGGGTAGAGGGTAGTAGGAGGGAAAGGATCAGGAAAAACAACCAATGAGTACTAGGCTTAGTACCTGGGTGGCAAAATAATCTGTATAACAATCCCCCATGACACGAGTTTACCTATATTACACACCTGCACTTGTACCTTTGAACCTAAAAGTTAAAAAAAGAAAATTATATCTTTAAGGCTAGAAGAAGATGTGACTTCTATAAAAGAGGATCAGAAAGCTTAGGGAAACTGTAGCAGAAATGAAGAAAATTGTAAGAGAATAACAGAAAAACAATTGAGGTAAAGAAAAAAATTTAAAAAAGAAACCATGAGAGAGCTAAAAATTCAATAGTAGAATCAAAAATCCTTTCTGGTGATGGAGAAGAACAGAATTGACACTAAAAATTGAAGTGGTAATTCAGAAAACAAACACATTTTTTTTCCCCCAGAATGTATGGAACAAATAGAAAAAAGTGAAAAGGCATGAGTAAGAACAATTATCAAACCTAAAAATTACAGATATACTAGAGAAAGAGATCAGAATGATTAGAATACAAGCAATAATCAGATATAATTGCAAAAAATGCTCATGAGTAGAAAAAGATCTGATTGTGCAGACTGAAAGAGTCTAGGAATCTTCCAGACATGGAAAATAAAAAGAATTTCCTATGTAGACATATTTTATATCCTAAAGATTTAAACATATTCTATAAGTGTCTAGATATTTAATTAATTTACATATAAAAGAAAAAATAAGGCTAACACCTGCATTTTCCACTAAAGCAAGTGCTAAAAGATTACAAAGCAGTGACTAAAATGTTTGGACAGAAAAATATTTGGTTCAAGTAGTCAATTTTCTTTTAGGAATGAAGGCAACAGAAAGACATGAATAGCAGGGACTCAGAAAATAGTCCATCCATGTTACTTCTTGAAAAATAAGTTGAAGATATATTCCTTCTGTGTAAACATTTACTACATGGATTATACATATGTACACACACACACTTCCTGAAAGTGAAGACAAATTATTAAGATTATATGACTACCAACAAATAATAAAAGTTGGAAAATGGCATAGCAAGTGAGGGCAAGTTAAGTGGAAGAGCCAGAGGATATCATAAGACCATTTTTAACTTGGAAGACTAAAGTACTAGGTTAAAGACTATTCTTTAAAAATTACATATTCTCTTTAATACAAACAAAGTTTATATTTTCTAAATGACCAAATGAGGTAAGCACAATGTGTAGAGCATATGTGGCTTTAAAGGAACAATGAGAACATGAAAAATGTCATAAAAGCAACAAAACATCAGTTATAACAATAAACATAAATTGCTAAAACTTCTTGTTAAAATAGAAATACTCTGTGATTAGATTGTAATATAAAATAGACCTATATATTACAAAATAGCATACAAAAAGACACTAAATCTTAAA
This sequence comes from Macaca nemestrina, assembly GCF_043159975.1. Classification (NCBI taxonomy): domain Eukaryota; kingdom Metazoa; phylum Chordata; class Mammalia; order Primates; family Cercopithecidae; genus Macaca; species Macaca nemestrina. The sequence goes on along the minus strand of NC_092145.1, from coordinate 118,544,571 downwards.
AAGAAAGAGATGGACAAAAATTTATCTTTTCTGCAAATGCAAGCAAAAAGAAAGCAAAGGTGGCAATATTAATTTCAGGTGAAGTGGAATTCAAGACAAAAAGCATTATACAGAGCAAAGGTATAATAAACTATATATGCTAAATTACTTAGTGTCACTATTATAAAGCAGAAACTGTTAGAAACTCATTGACAAATTCACATAAATCTAATAGCTTTGAGACTTTGATACAATCCTATTATTTATAAAAACAAAAGGATGTGTAGAATTTGAATAACATAATTAATAAGATTAATTTAATAAAAAATTGAACTTCATACCTTACAGAGAAAATATTTTCTTTCTAATTAGCCACACCATAATTACAAAATTGATTTTACTATGCCTTAAGGAAAACTTAAAAAAGCGAAATTGTGCAGGCACTGCACTATGATCTGGGGATAAAATGGTGAACAAGATAGACACAATTCTTATCCTCGTGGAGCTTATAGTCTGGTGAAGGATCAATCCACATAGTTATCCTGCAATGCAGTGTAATACCCTATGGTATGAACAAGTTATTTTTGAGAAACTGAAAGAAGCTCAGTATTCCTGGAGCACAGGGTTTGAAGGGCTGACTGGTGAGAGATAAATTAGGAAGAGGTTAGCAGGGGCCCCTAACATACAGGACCTTTTAAGCCCAAGGAATCTGAAATTTATGTTAAATGCAATGGGGATCCATTACAAGATTTCAGGCAGAAGAGGTTTATAACCAGATTTTCATTTTGGGAAAATTACTGTGGTCGCAATATAGAGAATGGTTTGAAGAGGAGAAAATTGAAGTATAGTTTGCAGACAATTTTAATAATCTATTTGGAAGTATATCTTCTGAATCCAGGGGGATGGAAAAGGTGGGTGGATTTGGGAGATATATAAGAGACAGACATTACAGGACTTTGTAACTGATTAGACCTGGGGAGTGAGGTAGAGAGAAGAGTCACAGATGATGCCAAGCTTTCTGGTTTGTACAACTGAGTGGATGGTAATGCCTTTCACTGAAGCGGGGATTCAGGAAGGGCAGGATTTAAGGAGCACATCACCAATTCTGTTCTGGATACATGCAGGTTGAGAGAATTGTGGGGCTTCCAAGTAGAATAACACCTAGACAATTGGATATATGGATGTGAAGCTTAGAAGAAAACTCTGGGCTACAGATACAGATTTGGAAACTGTCAGCATGTAGAGATGGTAATCAGAGCTATGGACATCCATGAGAGTGCCCTGGAAATAGATGAGAGTGAAAATGGAACTTGCTACTTGGTTAAATCATAATAGCTGCTGAGGTGCCTCAGTTTACCTATCCAAATGAGCAGATTGAAGGAAATAGTAATTTCATATAGAGAGTGGACACTTATTTACTAACTAGACTAATGCTCTAAATTGTAAGGCTTTTTTTCTGGGCAAGTGAGCCAAACCATTCCATCCCTAGAGACAGTCATATCCCTATTTCCTTCAGTGAAGAAAGTCTATTCTATGTGATCGACAGGAGGCTTCACCTTGAAAGCAACCAACTTCTTTGAGTTTTAATTCTTGGTTTTCAAGATGAAGTTCACTTTTCTACTTTTTGGTCCACTGCATGGTCCAAGATGATTTTATGAACCATTGCAAGGACAGTGGAACAGTCTTTCTGTAGAATTACTGAACTATATCAGTGTATTGTAAAACCATATGAAACAGTATTCTTTTAACCCCAGCAAAACTCAAATATGTACCCATCTTGCCATTATTCTAATTTCCCCTACTCATAGGAGAATGCTGAATCCTCCACTGGAAATATTTGAGACAGAAACTCAGATACTGACTTGCTTCAAGGACTTCAGATAGCTATTTCTCATGTGTCAATAGATGCTCAAGGTTGTTGGTCTAGAAAGGAACAGGTACATATATTCTTCAGAAGGAAAGCCAAGATTTTGTTCAATTCATCAGAGCCTACCAGACTAAAGTTGCCAGAATCAAAACACAATTTTGAAGAAGATCCCCGTTGCATTTATTAATTGTCAAATAAGAAGTGAGATTTTTGATTAGAATATGTAAATATTTCATAATCTTTGGACTTTCATTGAAAAATAATAGCCTTTGGAGGTTGAGAAGGAATTGCAAGTGACTATAGAAAAGCATAGCCTCACTTTTCTTAACTAATTTGTTTACTGAGAGAAATATGTGGAATAAAGATAAATCGGGATCATTAGGCAAATTGGCTAGTTTCCTTTGTTTTTAATGAAAATTCAAATAAAGAAAGTTGGTTAAACAGAACAATGGACACCCATATACCATATACCTAGAATCACCAATTATTTATGCTTTCTCATATTTGGTTCTCTTTCTCTCTCCCTCTTTCTCTGTATACATAAAAATTTCCCCCAAACCATTTGAAAGTAAATTGTAGCCGTTATGACTCTTCACATGCTAAATACTTCAGCATGTATTTCTTAAGAACATGGCTATAATGAGAATACATAATGAGATATCATTTTTACACCAAAGAAATTAATATTGTTATAATATCTATTTTGAAATCTGTATTTAAAATATCCCCATTGTCCCTAGTAACAGCTTTTATCACTATTTTTTAAAAGTCCAGGATGCTTTTGAGCACCGCATATTGCACTTAACTATGGTATCTTTCATTTTTTTTAATCTAGAACAATTTTTGAAGTTATTTTCCGGGAAGGCCGAGGAGGGAACTTTTACGACAATGACAGTTTTGAAGTAGTCCAGACAAGTTGTTTTGTTGTCTCACAATTCAAATTTGTCCAACTATTTGCTTATGATTAGATTCAGTTACACATTGTTTGCAAGAATCGCTAGTGTATAGTGTTCAGTGCATCACATCGGGATGCATATTGTCTCAGGCTTTCTCATCATTGCACTAAATTTGAGCAATTGGCTAACTAAGGTAAGTGTTGAGTGGATTTCTCCATTGGACCTTTTCTCCTTTGTGCCTAGAAAGTGTTCTGTGGTCAGACGAGATCGGGCATGCTCAAGACGGTATGGAGAGGGAGAGCCTTAGGACAAATACCTAATGCATGTGGGGCTTAAAACCTAGATGACGGGTTGATAGGTGCAGCAAACCACCATGGCACATGTATGCCTATGTAACAAACCTGCACATTCTGCACTTGTATCCCGGAACTTAAAGTAAAATAAAAACAACAACAACAAAAAAGAAAAACAGAAAGTGGTCTATGGTGAAGAAAGCAAGACTGTGTGTAAATATCTTGTGCTTCAACAAGCTTTTCACCAAAGTTTGAATCAATTATTACAGTGGTGGTTGCAAAATGATAACGTATTAGTCGGTTCTGGCGCTGCTATAAAGAAATACCTGAGACTGGGTAATTTATAAAGAAAAGAGGTTTAATTGGCTCATGGTTCTGCAGGCTGTACAGGAAGCATGGTGGCATCTCCTCCCAGGAAAGACTCAGGGAGTTTTTTACGCATGGTGTAAGGCGAAGAAGGAGAAGGGGTCTTACGTGGCGGGAGCAGAAGGAAGAGAAAGAGGAAGGAGGTACTACGCACTTTTAAATAACTAGATCTCATGAGAACTCAGAATTCACCTACTATCAAGAGAGCAGCATCAAGAGGGAAATCAGATCCCATGATCCAATCCCCTTCCACCAGGCCCCACCTCCAACATTGGGGAGTATAATTTGACATGACATTTGGGCAGAGACACAGATCCAAACCATATCAGATAATGTTCTAATTTCTATCATTTTCTTATGGTTGTTAACTGGCATTCTTCTGAGAAAAAAGACTTTGCCTCCCACCTCTTTTCTAGAGTATCACTGTAGATTTATGAATATTTCTTGTAAAAGTCAACGTGTTATAATGTATTACCATTATTATTTACTTTGATGTTCAAATTTACCCAAAGTTGTCCACTCTGGCCATTTTTGTTTGAGAAGGAATACAGGTAGAAGTCAAGGGAATACAGTTACTCACACAGTAAAGAAGGGAATGATCAGAGATGAAATGCTGGAATATTAGGATGCATTCCAATCTCATTATGCCACAGGGCTTAGGAACATCTCTTTCTTTTCTCCTCTGGAAGCAACAAGGACTCTGGCTTCCACACTTCTCAGCTTTTCTAAGGAAAGGTTTTAATATCCCTGCTTACAGAGACTGCTGGCAACTACTTTCCTCCAAGGTCATTTGCTCCTGCCTCTAGGCCTGGTCTTGGTCCATCCATCTAAGATAATACCTTGTCTTATCCTTATTTGCTGCTATGACTGAGCATGGTGTGGTCTAATCTCAAATTCTGTTTTTCTGCCTGCTACAGAGTTGATTTTGCTTACAAAAAAAAGAGAAAGTATCTATGCTAGTTAGGATATTGCTACAGCTGTTGTAACAGAGAAACCCAAACTAATAGTGGCTTAAACAACATGGAAGTTTTTAATTTCCTTTTAATATAAAAATCTAGGTAGACCATTCAAGGCTGGTATGTTGGTTCCATAATCATCATGGACTCAAGCACCTTCTATCTTGTTTGTTTCTCCTCTACATTTAATTCCTTGCTTCCAACTTAGGTTGAAGATGTTTGCTTCAGTTCCCACCATCATGCCAGCATTCTAGTATTAAATACGAATGAGTCAAGTGCAAGGTGAGGGCAGGCCTTTGCTCCATAAGGGCACAATCTGAAAGTTGAACATACTACTTCCATTCACATTCCTTTGGCCAGAACTGGATAATTTATTATACCTAGCTGCAAAGGTGATTGGGTAATGTATTCTGGGTGGTCATGTGCCATTGCCGTCACTATGAAAGTCAAGGAGAACGGACTTAGGAGGGCAACAAGCAGTCTCAGCCACAGCCTCTTGTTTAAATTCTCAGAAATAAATTCTCAGAAAATTTACACAGCAATAATTTTAACCATGCAAAAACCAGTGTCAGTTTTCAACTGAGCCTCACACCCTCCTGTACAAACCAGTATAGAAGGGATGCAAGAGGGAAAGTGTCAGATGGCATTGGTAGGCTTCTGACATGTTCTGTTTTCTTGCCATAGGGCTGTGTGTACGCCTAAAACCCACTAGAGGAATCTACTTGGAGAAATTGGATCAAACACATCTGGGGATAGAAGATCCATTAATATATAGTATCCCAACTTTAGAGATGTTTGATCCTAATTTCTTTAAGATTTTATAGCAGTTTGGGTTTCATAAACAGAAACTGCTGAGTCACAGTGCAGGCAACCCAAACTATCTTGCCATAAATCCTTTTTTTTTTTTTTTTTTGAGCTGGAAAAATAAGTGGGTGGGAGCTTAATTAGTGTACACTATGTAGGAATGAGTCACGATCAGTTAAAAACCTTTTCTTTTTTCTTGGCCACACCTACCTAATATTCAGGCTGATGTAGGCATGAGCACATCACTCCAAGCAAAATGTCTGGGCAGCCACCTCCTTCTATCCTTGATTCCCTGTCTTCCTTATAACAATTAGAAAGACACTTACTTCCCTTTACTCTTTTCTTTCTTTCCAACCTACCACTGCTTTATTGGAAAGCATTAGGATTGGAGTAGGTGGTTGGAACAGTGAAGATAAGTTGTTAGATGGTAGAAATAAAGCCTCATGACAGTTCTCAGGATTGATGGCATTAATAGTAACAAATATCATGTGCCTCACTCTTAATTGCCAGTGGCCTTGTTTAGCAATTCATCATCCCTACTGGGAAAGGAACAGTTGTGATACTACTAAAAGGCAGTTGGGTGGAGAGAACCTATGTTGTCTTTCAGTAAATGCCTGAGAAGGCCAAGGACTTTACAGATTAAAATTCTTTGTACAAGTTACGCTCAATAAAAAAAACTAACATTGATGAAGATTTTGTTCAACGTATTATTTCCTAGAATAGTGAATTTTAATCAGAAGCAGTAATTATGAAATGAGTCAACTTAAAAAAAGAACTTAGTATGAATATATCAAATTTTCTACATCTAAGGGATGGTTTCCTTCAAAGAAAGATGGAGATCTAGTCAGTGAAATAATTGGTTTAGGTTTAAAAATCTACAGTGACCCCTAGACCTTTGCACTCAGGCTGTGTACTTAATGAATGCAGCCCTCAAACTTAGATTTCAGGGACTGTCTTGTGACTAAATATCTAGCTAAATTAACAGCAACCTGAGTAAGTCTGTAATGACCTAGTGAGCCAGCCTAAAAAGAAAGAAAACTCACAGTATGGTTCCAACACCACAAGGCAAGTATGTGCCAGATAATTTCTGGTTGGACATGGGTCATTATAGGGAGAGAACTCTGTTTTGTCAGAAACATGGAAGTAGAAAACGTGGACATGTATTCATTCAATTGTCCTTTCATCTAACATTTATTGAGCTCCTATTGGCAGTCAGACATTGTGTTAGGCTGTGGGGATAGATCAAAACCCTTTTCAGTCCAGCCAGGGGAAACAGACATATAATCACACACATCACATGTGATAAATGTTGGGCCAGTGCTTCTTAAATGTTAATATGCATAAGAATCACCTGGAGAGCTTGATGAAACACATGTCCAGATGGAAGCACATGAAGGACATGGTAGGTACATGAAGAGGGAGTCATCTGTTTTATCTGAAGGCAGTGCTTGAAGGGAGTCTCAAAAATTAAAATATGTAGATATTCATCAGGCAAAAAAGGGGAAGTGGATAGAATTCAGAAACACAATTTGCTGTGTTCGGGGCACAATGTGTGACAGATAAGAATGTAGAGATAGGTGTGGGTCACATCATGGGTCTTAAGTGCCATGCTGAGGAGTTGAAATTTTATCCTGTGTGCAATGGAGAGCCACTGATAGTTTTAAGCAAGGGAATAAGCCGTGCAAGTATTTAGTGAAAAATATTCCCATGAGAGGAAACATTAAGGGTTAAGACTTTGAAGTTGAAGTATCTTTGGCCTGTTCATGGGCAAGAAAGGAGGCCAGTGTAGGTGGAATACAACGAGTGAGGAAGGCAATACTAGGTGATGAGGTCAGAGAAGTTATCAAGGGGCCAGATCATGTAGGGCCATAGGGATCATGGTAAGAACATTGGATTTTATTTTAAGCCTGTTGAGCATGGGTATGACATGATATGACTTAGGTCTGAAAGTATCATTCTGGCTACCATATGCACTGTAAAAGGGCAATACTGGAGGCAAAAGAGCAGTTAGGAGACCACCATAGGAGTCTAGGGCAGAGTTGATGATGGCTTGGACCAGGAGGGTTTTGACAAATTTATAAATTCACATATCCACCACCAAAGTCATGGTATAAAACAGTTTCACATTCTAAACATTGCCGCATACTGCCTCTTTGTAGTCATACTAGTCCCTCAAGCCCAATAGCTGGTAACCACTGACGTGTTTTCTGCCCCCATGGGCAGAAATTCTTTTCCAGAATTTTACATAAATTGAATCATATGGTTTGTAGACTTTTGTGTCTGGCTTCTTTCTCTAAGCAAAATGCATTTGACATTCATCTATGATGTATGAATCAAAGTTTATTTATTTTATTAATAACTGCTGAGTAGAATTCCACTGTATAGATGCACCTCAGTTTGTTTTTCTGTTCACCACCTGAAGGACATTTGGGTTGTTTCCAGTTTTTGGTGATTACGAATAAAGTGTCTATAAATATTTGTGCACAGTCTTTTGTATGAACATAAGTTCTCATTTTTTGGTAAATATCTGGGAATATGATTGGTATATGTGGTAAGTGCATGTTCAACTTTATAGAAACTGCCAAACTGCTTTCCATCGCAGCTGCATCATTTTGCATTCCTGCCAGCAATGCAAGAGAGTTCCAGTTGCTCTGTAACCTTGTCAGTATTGAATATTGTTGGTACTTTTTACTTTAGTCATTCTCTTAGACATGAAGTGGTATCTCATCGTGATTTTAATTTGTATTTTCCTAACGACTAATGATGTTGAGCCAAGTAGAGCCAGATTTACTGATGTGATGGATGTGGAATGTGAAAGAGAGTGAGGAGTTAAGGATGATTTCAAGGACTTTGGCTTGAGCGAAATAACAGTGAAAGAGGTGGATAGAATTTAGAAACAGGGTTAAATGTGACATGATCTCAGTGGTTCTGGAAAAACTCGGGAATAGTCATTAGGAAAGAGAAAATAGGTGCTGTTATTGGGCAAAGGAAAAGTGATAGCATACTTCTATCCCACATGCCCATCGGGAACTGTGAATAAGATTTATTCAGAGCAAATAGAACTGAAGATGATTAAAGAACTTTTATGGGTGGTGTGTGGGTGGAAAATGAAAGGTGTTACCCTCAAGGAAAGACATGTCAGTCGGGGAAAAGCAGGTTCCTGTTAACATCACAGGGATGTGATTCACTATGAAAACCTGAAACCGGTTTTATAGCCTGGGTGGGTGGTGGCTGGGGCACGGTTGTTTTAACTGACACAGAGTAGGCAGAAGGTGACCGTTTGGATAATGGAACCTGGTACCTGAGTATAATGGACCATGGCGTCATCTCGAATAAGCAAATCTAAGGAAACAGTTACACTGGCCCATACCAAGCAGAATCACAGGAAAGCTGACAAAGTAAGGAGGATTGCCAGAAATATTATGCCCTGGTTTCTTCTTCTGGCTTCTCAGAGGGACCCAGGCTAATTATTCATGGTTGGATTGTCAGTCATCTCTGCTTCAGATATTGGTGATGGTCATTTAAGAAACAACAAAAGAGAGATTATCTGGAATCCCCTGACTGGTGCCGTGGTGACAGGTTCCACTAAAAGAAGACACAGAGAGTTTTTCTCGCCATGTTTCTGGGATGCTTCATTGCCCAATTTCTAATTCTACTTTGACTTTTCCCTCCTTTCAGCTTTCTACCTTTATTTCTACTTATTGTTTTACCAATGAAAATAGCTTTTAAAAAATTGTTGCTTTTCAAAAAATTCAAACTATTTAGGAAAACAGGTATGGAAGAAAGTAAAAGTTTTCTGAAATCTCACCACCCCAAGATCCTCACCATTAATGTTTTGGGAGACTACCCTTTCACGTTGATGCATGCATATTTATATGAGTACTTTTACTTAAAAGAGAAAATATGATACATACTATCTTTTAAATTGTGGATAACTTTTTTTGAAAATGATTTTTCTTTTTAAAAAATTAAAATTTTTTTATTTTTAATTTTTGTGGGTACATAGTAGGTGTATATATTTATGGGGGTACATGAAATGTTTTGATACAGACATGCATTGAAAACATGAATTTTGTTTAATTTTTTATTGATACTTTAACCTCCCACCGACACCTCCACTAACCTGTATGACTTGGTGTTTATTTTTCCAGACCTTTTCTCAAGATCATAGAATTTCTCTCTCTCTCTCTCTCTCTCTCTCTCTCTCTCTCTCTCTCTCTCTCACACACACACACACACACACACACACACACACACACAGAGTTAAGAATCATTTAACAGAAACAGGATCTAGATATGTAAGCACTATACTTCAATACAATGAAAGCCATATATCACAAGCACACAGCTAACATCATATGCAATGGTAAAACGTTGAAAGCCTTTCCAATAAGAGCAAGAACAAGACAAGGATGCTCACTTTTGCCACTTCTATTCAACATAATATTTGAAGTCCTAGCCAGAACAATTAGGCAAGGAAAATAAATAAAAGGCATCCAAATTGAAAAGTAAGAAGTTAAATTGTCTCTCTCTGCAGACAACATGATCTTCCATATAGAAAACCCTAAAGACTCCACTACGAATTGTTAGAACTGACAAATGAATTCAGTAAAGTTGCAGGGTACAAAATCAACATACAAAAATCAGTAGCATTTCTATACACTAACAACAAATTGAGAAAGAAATCAAGAAAACAATCCATTTACAGTAGTATCAAAAAATAGTTAGGAATGCATTTAACCATGGAGGTGAAAGATCTGTACACTGAAAACTATAAAACCTTGATAAAAGGAATTGAAGGAGACACAAAAAAATGGAAAGATACCCCATGTTCATGGATTAGAAGAATTAATATTGTTAAAATGTCCATACTACCCAAAGTGGTCTACAGATTTCATGCAATTCCTAACAAAATTCCAATGACATTTTTTACAGAAATAGAAAAAACAATCCTAAAATTTGTGTGGAACCACAAAAGACCGTGAATAGCCATAGCAATCTTGAGCAAAAAGAACAAAGCTGGAGGCGGCTGAGCGCGGTGGCTCACGCCTGTAATCTCAGCACTTTGGGAGACTGAGGCAGGCGGATCACGAGGTCAAAGGTTCGAGACCAGCCTGACCAACATGGTGAAGCCCTGTCTCTACTAAAAATACAAAAATTAGCCGGGCGTGGTGGTGTGTGCTTGTAATCCCAGCTACTCAGGAGGCTGAGGCAGAAGAATTGCTTGAACCCGGGAGGCGGAGATTACAGTGAGCCGAGATCGCACTACTGCACTCCAGCCTAAGTAAGAGTAAGACTCTGTCAAAAAAAAAAAAAAAAAAAAAAAAAAAAAAAAAAGAGCACAGGCAACAAAAGCATGAGTAAACAAGTGAGATTATTTCAAACTAAAAAGCTGCACAGCAAAGGAAACAGTCAACAGAGTAAAGAGACAACCTATGGAATGGGGGAAAATCTTTGCAAGCCATACATCTGATAAGGGGTTAATATGCAAAATATGTAATGAACTCAACTCAATAGTAAGAAAATATATAGTCTGATTTAAAAAATGAACAAAGGACCTGAATAGACATTTCTGAAGAGAAGATATACAATTGGCCAACAGATATATAAAAATATGCTCAACATCAGTAATCATTAAGGAAATGCAAATTAAAGCCACAGTGAGATATCACTGCAAAGCTGTTAGAATGGCTATTATCAAAAAGATGAAAGATAAGAAGTGTTGGTGAGGATGTGGAGAAAAGAGAACACTTGTATACTGTTGGTGGAATTTAAATTAGTACAGCAATTATGAAAAAATTATATGGAGGCTCTTAAAAACTTAAAAACAGAACTACAACATGATCCAGTTATCCCACTACTAGGTATATATCCAAAGGAAATGAAATCAGTATATCAAAAACAGATCTGCCCTCCTGTATTCATTGCAGCATTATTCACAATAGCTAAGCTATGGAACCAACCTAAGTTCCATCAACAAATGAATGAAGAAAACGCGGTATTCTATACAATGAAATACTATTCAGCTCTAAAAAATCTGTAATTTATAGCAACATGGATGAACCTGGAGGAAATTATGTTAAGTGAAATAAGCTAGACACAGAAGGACAAATACTGCGGTCTCACTTACATGCGGAAACAAAAAACGGTGAAACCTATAGAAGCAAAGAGTAAAACAGGAGTTACAAGAAGCTGGGGGAGTGGGAAATGTTGGTGAAAGGGTACAAAGTTTCCGTTAGAAAGTTAGAATGAATAAGTTTTGGAGATCTTCTGTGATCTATTGTGCAGCATGATGACTATTATAGTTAATAATAATGTATTACATATTCGAAATTGCTAATAGTAAATTTTAAATGTTCTCACCACAAAAATGGTATGTGAGGTGATGAATATGTTAATTAGCTTGATTTACTCATCCCACAATGTATACATATATCAAAATCTCACATCGTACATCATAAATATATGATTTTTATTCATCAATTTTAAAATAAATTAATTAAAATGGAAAAACCCAAATCCCAGAATCTTTGTAATGTATCTTCCTTTTCTCATTGTACATTTTTTTTTTTGCCTCATTCTTTCCTATATCTGCCTAATATTCCATTCTCCAACTAGTTTGCATTGATTTTTATTTTCATGGGTTTTTTTGGGATTACTTACATTGCTGCAATAAATGTCTTTGGATATATTCCATATACATGGGAGATTTGTTTCTCAATTGGTGTTTTTATTTCTATGCGTTAGAGTTCAAGGAGTAGGATTTCTGAGTTGAAAAGTATATGTAATTACAGTTTTAATAAATATTGCTAAATTACTTTGTAAAAAATTATTCATGATATCTTATTATATTTTTAATGTCTTTTGGATCTGTAATGATGTCCTCTTTTTCATTTCCCATGTTGGTAACTGATAATTCTGTTCTCTTTATTTCTTGATCAGTTTTGCTAGGAGTTTATTGGTTATATTCATCTTTTTAGGAAATATTTTTTGGCCGTGGTAATTTTCTTTCTTGCACAATTGTTTTTTATACTATGATGCTCTACTCTTATCTTTATGATTTATTTCCTTCTTTCTTTGGATTTGATTTGCTGCTTTTTTCTTAGCTTTCTGTAATGGAAATTTAGATGACTTATTATTCAGCCTTGTTTATTTTCTAGTTTGTGCATTTATGGTTACATGTTTCTCTCTAAGCACTGTATTCTATAAACTTTTGATATGTTGTATCTTCATTACCATATGGTTCATATATTTTCTAAAATCCCTTGTAATTTCTTCTTTGTCCCATGGATTATTCAGAAGCATACTGATTAATTCTAACACATTTGGGGATTTTATTTCAAGTTTAATTCACCTGTTTAGGTAATTCAATTTATGTCTGATTTTAACCATTTGAAATTTGTTGAGATTTGACTAATGGCTCTACCTTATGTTCAATTTTGGCAAAAGTTCCATATTCACTTGAAAAGAATGTTTATTCTGCAGTTTATTGCAATGTTCTATATATGTCTATTAGGGCAAGTTTTTTAGTCCTGTTGTTCAATTCTTCTACATTCTTAATGATATCATTAGTTACTAAAAAAGAGATATATTAAAATTTGCAAATATTATTTCTGATTTCCCTATAATTTTCCTCTAAGTTTTGCCAATTTTGCTATACATATTTTATTAGTCACATACAAATCTAGGATTGTTATAGCTTACTGTTGAATTGAATGCTTTATTATTATAAAATATCATTCTTTATCTCAAATAATGTTTCTTGCTTTAAATAATACTCTATCTAATATTATAGTTGTACCAGTTTTCCTTTGGTTAGTATTTTTCCTTCCTTTTAGTTTCTTACTTTCTGTGTCATCATATATAAAGCATGTCTCTTGTGAACAGCATATAGTTGATTTAAAAATTCCAGTCTGATAAATTTGTCTTTTATTTTCTATTTTACTTTTTTGGTTATTATGTTTAATTGATACATAATCATTGTATATATTTTGGAGATACAGTGTAATATTTCAATACATGTATATAATACATAATGATCAAATCAGGGTAATTAGGATAGCCATTACCTCAAACCTTTATCTTTTCTTTGTATTGGGAACATTTAAAAACCTCTCTTCCAGCTGTTTGGAAATATGCAGTAAATTATTAACTATAGTCACCCTACCAAACTATCAAACACTAGCTTTTACTTCTTCTATCTAATTGCATTTTTGTACCTATTAATCAACCTCTTTTCATCCTCCCTCTCCCCTGTCTTTCCCAGTCTCTGGTAAACACTAATCTACTCTGTAGCTTGATGAGATCCACTTTTTTAGCTTTTGCATATGAATGAGAAGATGCAGTATCTGTCTTTCTGTGCCTAGCTTATCTCACCTAACACAATGTTCTCCAGACTCATCCATATTGACATGAATAACAGAATTTCATTCTCTTCTATGACTAAATAATGTTCCATTGTGTATATATACCACATTTTCTTTATTCACTCATCTATTGATGGAAACTTTGGTTGATTACATATATTGAATTGTGAATAGTGCTGCAATAAACATGGGAGTGCATATATCTATTGGACATAGGGACTTCCTTTCCTTATGATATATACCCAGCAGTGGGATTGCTGGATCATATGGTAGTTCTATTGTTAGTTTTCTGAAGAATTTTTATATTGTTTTCCATAATGGTTGTACTAGTTTACATTCCTACCAACAGTGTGCAAGAGTTCCCTTTTTCCACATCCTCACCAGCATTTATTTTATGTCTTTTTTTTATAATAATCATTTTGACTGGAGTGAGATGACATCTCATTGTGGTTTTTATTTGCATTTCCCCGACCTTTTTTTTTTTTTTTTTTTTTTTTTTTACATTTATTCCAGCCATTTAGGCACCGAGATCATACACTGGGTTAAGAACAGTTTTCAATATATGGTGCTGGGAACACCGGATGTACACATGCAAAAGAATAAAATTAGAACTCTATCCCTCACCATATACAAAAATCAACCCCAGATGGATTAAAGACTTAAATGTAAGACCTGAAACTCTGAAGTTACTAGAAGAAAACCTAGGGAAAATGCTTCAGGACATTGGTCTGGGAAAAGATTTTATGGATAGGACCTCAAAAGCACAGGCAACAAAAGCAAAAATAGAAAAATAGATTATATCAAATTGAAAAGCTTCTGCATAGCAAAAGAAACAATCAACAGAGTGGAGAGACAACCTACATAATGGGAGGGACTATTTTCAAACTATACATCTGACAGGGGGTTTATAACGAAAGTGTATAAGGAACTGAAACAACTCACTAGCAAAAAACCCAAATAATCTGATTTAAAACTGAGTAAAAGATGTAAAGAAAGATTTTTCAAAAGAAGATGTACAAATAGCCAACAGGTACATGAAAAAATGCTCAATACTACTAATCATCAGGGAAATGCAAATCAAAACTAAAATGAGATATCATCTCACCCCAGTTAAAAGAATTTTTATCAAAAAGACAAAAATAATGGATACTGGTAAGAATGCAAATTAAGGTGCAGAACCCTTGTACACTGTCGGTGGGAATATAAATTAGTACAACCACTATGGCAAACAGCAATGAGATTAATCAAAAAACTAAAAATAGAACTACTATATGATCCAGCAATCTCACTGCTAGGTGTATATCTAAAAGAAAGGAAATTAGTATATCAAAGAAATATCTGCACTCCTATGTTTATTGCAGCACTATTCATAATATTCAAGATGTGGAATCAACCTAAGTGTTTATAAATGATGAATGAACAAAGAAAATGTGATATATAGACACAATGGAATATTATTCAGCCATAAAAAAGAATGGAATTCTACCCTTTGCAGCAACACAAATGAACTGGGAATACATTAGTGAAATAATCCAGGCACAGAAAGGCAAATATCACATGTTCTCACTCATATGTGGGAGCTAAATAAGTGGATCTCATTGAGATAGGGAGTAGATTGGTGGTTACCAGAGGCTGGGAAGAGTAGGGGAAGGGGAGGATGAAGAGATGTTGATTAATAGGTACAAAAATACAGTTAGATAAAGGAATAAAATCTAGTGTTTGATAGTTCAGTAGGGTGACTATAGCTAACGATCATTTACTGTGCATTTCAAAATAGCTAGAAGAATTAGAATGTTCCCAACACAAAGATGAATGTTTGAGGTGATGCATATCCTAATTACATTGATTTGATCATTACATATTGTATGCATGTATCAAAACATCACATGTACCCCCAAATATGTACAACTATTATGCATCAATTAAAACAAAACAAAACAAAACAATCTGATTTAAAAGTGAGCAAATGATTTGAATAGACATTCTCAGAAGAAGATAATCGAATGATAACTGTGTTTTGAGTATTTAGTTCATTCAGTTTTAATGTAATTAATGATAGAGTTGATTTTGTCTATTATTTTACTTATATATTTGTCTAATCTGTTCTTGTTTCCTTTTTCTTCCTTTATTTCCTTCTCATACACTATTGAATTATTTCTTATTATTTCATCTTCTGTTAGCTTATTAGTTATATAGTTTACAATTTTATTTTAGTAGTTGCACTTCCAGTATGATAGTGCGACAAGCTCTGTCATACTGTGCTGGTTCAGTGGCCCTATGGACACACAGCAAATGACTAAACATATATTTAAGAAAATCTTCTAAAACTTGGTAAGAATTGCAAGAGTCTTTGGTATTTGAACCAATATCTGTGCCATCCTTCCCCTTCCCACTTTGGTGAGATGGAAGCTCCATTCTAGACTGGTAAACCAAGAACGTAAGGCTCTCTCTCCCTAGCTCCTAGATAAAAGGCTAGTTTCCAAGGAGAGGCAGAATGTTAACATTTCTCAACTTGCTCCTAGCTACCTGTTGCTGAGACTAAGTTTAGTATGAGTGGGGCTGAGAGACTCATATGAAAGTCTCTCATATGACTTTCTGCTCCTTCTGCCCAACACTACTTGTGAGATGAAGGCTCTACCTTGGGCATGGTGCTGCTTAGAATACTGGGGTCCAGAGTGCCCTTGCACCCAGCCCGTGGGGCAGGGGCTCCATGCTGAATGCTCTCTCCTCCCCGATCCATTGAGTGCTCAGTTTCTAAGGCAGTGGTGTCACTGGAAAAGAAGCATGCTCTCTGTGTACTCAGTGCTAGAACCTTGGCTCAAAGGTTTGAGCTGGGGAGAGAAAGCAGACTGTAGAACATAGAGCTACAAATCTCTACTCCCAAAAACTAATTTAATTTCAACAGACCTGGAGCAATTCAAGCCTAAGAAGCTCACAGAAACAGTGGAAATGGTAGTGAAAGGCAACTGTAAAAAGATTGATTGATTTATTAGACATATAGGCCATATTGTAAGTTGACTAGTTTGCTAGAGAGAAACAGGAAAGAGACAGTTGGGGAGGCCTCCTGGTGTCAGAACAAATTTCAAACCCTGACCTCAGGAACTATCTCTTCAAAGGAGCTAGAACTGCAATTAATGGAGCTTAAAAATGTGGTGTGGTCAGAAAATGAGTTAGTCAAAGAGAGCTGTGGAATACCACTGTCATCCTAGAGTAACTCTGGGCATATCCAAGGCTGTATCCCTGAGGAGCAACATCAGAGATTTCACACTACAGGGGAGACAGGAATAGAGTTCCTTAAAACAAGCCATTCACTAAACTAGTAAACAAGCAAATAACAATGACCAGGCCCAGAAAGGGAGAATGAGTACCCAGAATTGCTACAATATATTATTTAAAATGCTTGATTTTCAACAAAAATTATGAGATATGCAGAGAAACAAGAAAGTATGGTCCCTACACCAGAAACAAACAAAAATAAAAGCAGGCAGCTGAAGTGTTTGTGTAAGTGACCAGGTGTCAGAATTAACAAAGATTTCAAAATGGCCATTATAAATATGTTCAAAAAACTAAGGGAAATCAATATTAAACAAGTAAAATAATGTATAATGACAATGTCACATCAAGTAGAGAAAATTATAAAGAGAAATTAAAAAAATAGAAATTCTGGAATTGAAAAGTACAGTAATTTAAATGAAAAATTTACTAGAGGGGCTCATAATGTATTAGTACTGGCAGAAGAAAGAATCAGCAAACTGAAAGACAGAGTGAAAGAGATTATGCAATCTAAACAACTGAGAAGAAATAATGATGATAAACGGAGTCTTAGAGAAATGTGGGGCACTGTTAAGCATGCTGCCAGTGAATGGATTAAATAATCCAATAAGAAAGGCAGTGATTTTCAGACTGGGTCGGAAAACAATATCCAATCATACGCTGTCTATAGGAGAAACACTTTGGATGCAAATATACAAATAAATCAAAAGTAAAGGTATGGAAGAAGATATATCATGCAAACAACAACCACAAGAAAGCTGGAGAAACTGTACTAACATGAGAAAACATAGACCCTAAGAGAATGAATATTACTAGAGATAAATAGGGACATTTTGTAATAATGAAAGGGTCAACCATCAGGAAGATATAAGAATGATAAACATATGTATATCTAATGGCAGAACACCAAAATACATAAAGTAGGAACTGACAGAAATAAAGGGAAAAAAACAAACAAGCAGGCAATTCTACAGTAATAGTGCCTTCAATGAATGGAAAGAACGACCAGGAAGAAAATGAGCAAGCAAATAGAAGAACTGAAAAACACTACAAACCATCTAGACCTAACAAACATCCCTGCATCTAATGCAGGAGAATAAACATTCTTCTCAAGAGCAGATGGAGCATTCTCCAGGATAGACCATATATTACATACATTGACTGAATACATTTAAAGTGATAGAAAAATACAAAGTATGTTTTCTAACCATAATGGAACAAAATTGGAAATCAGTAACAGAAAGAAATTTTGGAAACTCACAAATGTGGAAATTAATATATACTCCTAAGTAACCAATAGATCAAAGAAGAAATAAAAAATGAAATTAGAAATACTTTGAGATGAATAAAAATGAAGACACAAGATGCTAAAATCCTTGGGATGCAGCTAAAACAGTGCTAGTGGGAAATTTATACCTGTAAATACCTATATTAAAAAAGAAGAAAATGTCAAATCAATAACCTAACCTTCCACCTTAAGAAACTGGAAAAAGCAGAGCAAAGGCAACAGAAGGCAAGAAATAATAAACATTAGAAAAGAAATTAATGATACAGAGACTAAAATGATATAAAGACTACATAACAGAGAAAATGATTTTTGACAAGGGTACAAAGACCATTTAATGGGAAAGAAGAGTGTTTTCAACAAATGATGCTGGAACAACTGGTTGAAAAAGAATATAGTTAGACCCTTATCTTCATACCATATACAATTATTACCTCAAAATGGATCAAAGACCTTAAAGTGAGAGCTCAAGCTATAAAATTCCTGGAGGAAAACATAGGGGTAATTCTGCAAAAGTACAAAAAAAAAATAGGTAAATTGGATTTTATCAGAATAAAAAACTGCTATGCCTCAAAGGTCACTATCAAGAAAAAGAATAAATATCTCATAGAATGGAAGAAAATATCCACAAATTATATATCTGATAAGGGATTTGTTTCTAGAAAGTATGGTAATCTCCCCCTCTTACCTGCAGGGCATATATTTCAAGACCCTCAGTGGATGCCTGAAACCACAGATAGTACTGAATTCTATATGTACTATGTTATTTTTAAAATCTGGTAACTGAGATGGCTACTAAGTGACGTTGGTTAGTATACACAGCATTGATATGCTGGATAAAGGGATGTTTCACATTCTGGGTGGGATGGAGGAAGATTTCATGCAACTCAGAATAGAGTGCAACTTAAAATGTAGATTATGTCTGGAATTTTCCATTTAATACTTTTCAACTGCAATTAACCATGGGTAACTGAAACTGTGGAAAGTGAAACTGCAAATAAAGGGGGAACTAGTCTATAAAGAACAATTATAATTCAATAATAAAAAAATGATTCAAAATGGGCAAATTATCTAAATAGATATTTCTGTAAAAAAGAAGATATATAAATGGCTAATAAGCACATGAAGAAATGCTCAACCTCATTGGTTGTCAGGGAAATGCAAATCAAAACCACATGGTGAGATACCTCTTCATACCCACTATATGACTATAATTAAAAAGGAAGATAATAACACGTGTTAGTGAGGATGTAGAGAATTTGGAACTCTTATACACTGCTTGTGGGAATGCAAAATGGTGCCACCACTTTTGAAAACAGTCTGACAGTTCCTCAAATGGTTAAACATAGAGTTAACCTATGATTCAGGAATTCAACTCCTAGGTATATACACACAGGAAATGGAAACATATGTCAATGCAAAAACATATTCATGAGAAACATTATTTATAACAGCCAAAAGGTGGAAACTACTCATTTTTTTTCAACCAAACACAGGATTAAAAATTGTGATATATCCTTAGACTGTAATATTTTTTAGCCATAAAAGGGAATGAAGTACTGGTATATGCTGCAACATGGATAAACCTTGAAAATATTATGCTAAGTGAAACAGACCAGTCACTAAAGTTGTATGATTCCATTTGTAAGAAACATCACAGATAGACAAATCTGCTTAGAGCTGACTGGGATGGGGAGATTGGGCAATAGCTAAAGAGTACAGGGTTTTGGTTCTTTTTTGAGGTGACAAAAATGCTCAAAATTGAATGTAGTTATGGTTGCCCATATCTGTGAATATACAAAAAGCCACTGAACTGTGCACTTTACATGCATGAATTGCATGGTATGTGAACTATATCTTAATGAAGCTGGTATAAACTTTTTATTTTAGTGCCCATTCTATAGATTATAACATGCTTAATCAACATATTGCAGTTTAGTTTAAATGAATACTTTTATCATTTCTTGAGCAACCTAATAACTTCATAACCTTTTTTTGAGACAGGGTCTCACTCTGTCGCCCAGGCTGTATTGCAGTGGTGTGATCACAGCTCACTGCACCTTTGACCTCTTGGGCTTAAGTGGTCCTCCCACCTCAGCCTCCTGACTAGCTAGGACTACAAATGCACACCATCATGCCTGGCTAATTTTTGTAGATGCAGGATCTCACTATATTGCCCAGGCTGGTCTCAAACTCCTGGATTCAAGCAATCCATCTGCTTCAGCCTCTCAAAGTGCTGGGATTACAGGTGTAAGCCATTTCGCCTGGTTCTTTCTAACTCAACTCCATTTGTTCTCCTTCACATTTTTGTGTTACTAATGTCAATATTTACTTCTTCATATATTTAAAATTTTACAATGATATATTAAAGTTATAATTTTAAACCCTAAGGAAAGTACACATTTAGATTTAGTCACATATTTATTCTTCCCAGTGCTTTTAATTTCTTCTTGAATTATTCTATCTGAGATTATTCTCCTTCCATCTGAAAAACTCCCTTTAGTATTTCTTTTGGTGGAGGTTTGCTGGAATTGTCTTATTTTTATTTGTTAGAACATTTAGGTTTTGAAATAGTTTCACTGACTGTAGCATTCTATGTTGGCACTTTTCTCTTAAAGCATTTAAAGATGTAATTCCATTGTCTTGTGGATTCTACAGTTTCTTCGGAAAAGACAGTTGTTGGTATTATTACTATTTTGATGGTTATATGTCATTTTTCTCCTCTGGAAGCTTTAAATGTCTTCTATTTGTGTTGAGTTTTTAGGAAGCTTATTATAAAGTATCCTGTTAGGAGTCTCTTGAATTGATATTTTTATTATTGATTTTTTCTTTTTAGTTTTGGGAAATCTTAGCCAGCATTTCTTTGATCATTGTTTTTGTTTCCTTTCTCTTCCTGGGACTCAATTACATATCTTAGATCCTTTAATTTTGTCCCATATGTTTATTTTCTGCATTTTCCATCTTTTTATTTTCTCTCAATTATGGATATTTTCTATTGATCTATTTTTCAGTTTGCCAGTTCTCTCTTCTACTATCAAATTCATCTACTGAATTCTTCATTTCAATAAATGTGTTTTTCAGTTCTTGAGTTTTATATATATATATATAAAATTTCTTGAGTTATATATATATAATTTCTTGAATTATATATAATGAAGTTCTTGAATTATATATATATATAAAATTTCAGTTTTCTGGTGAGATTCTTCATTCTTTGCTTTCTTAAACATATTGTTTATAATTATTTTAAGTTCCATGTCTGATAACACCAATATTTGAATCGTCGATTTTTATTATCTGGTTTATCTCTTGATTTTCAGGCATCTATTTATGTTTCTTGATGTGTCAAGAAATTCTTATTAATTGGATGCAGGACACTGTGCATGAAAAATTGTGCTGCTTCAACTCATGTTAGCTGTTTCCTCGTAGGCACACAGCATTTGAAGATCGCCTTGATTCAATTGATGGCAGGTGTTAGCCTTTGTCATGGCTGGTCTATTTCCAGTTTGTTGTTACTGGCAGAATATTACCTTACACTTAGGAATTTTCCCTTCTGGAGTCCCAACTTAAACCCTTGTAGGCTTAAAAGGACCATCCCACTTTGCTGAGCTTGAACTTCATTCTCTGATTCCCTAGCGCTATTAGACTGCTGAAGTTCTTTAATAACTCTTTAGCCTCCCAGATGTGACTTTCGTCTTGGCTTCTGGGACTCTCACTTAAGCATGCACATAACTTAGGAATTAGAAAACATCTCAAGGTGAAGTTGATTCTAGAATTTTTTTAGTTTACTTCTCTCCTCTTATTTGAGACATTGGTCCCCTGGGCAACACCAAACTAACTCTTCTCTGCAGCCCAAAGAGATTTCCACAAGCCCCTGACCACCAATTTCTGCTAGGCTCCAACTTTCAGTGCAGTGAACTAGCAAATGTCCTAAAGGAAAAGTCACAGGTGAATGTGGGGCTCACCTCAATGTACCTCCCAACTGTAACATTTTGACCCTTGCAATTTTGCTTGTCTTGTTGTTCTCCAATAATGTTAAACAGATACTTGATGTATCCAACAACTTTTATAATGGTTGTTGGCAAGAAGATTATTCCCAGAAATGTTGCTCCTTTGTGGCTGGAAGTTGAAATTCTTTGCATTGTGTTTTGTAATATTTTTCCCTTTTGATCTTTCATACCGTCACTATGAGTCTTAAAAGTGTTCATTTTCTCTTTCATTTCATCCACTGATTTTCTTAAAAGTGAAAAAATAATCATGTTTATTGGCCTCAGAAACTCTTATTTTGAACTGTTTGACCCTCATTAGGTGTTTTTTTTTTCCTTTATGATGTCCTTTAGGAAATCTGTTTTAGTACTGCAGATCCTCTTGGGCAAGTTGTTTGCTGCACTGCTCACTGTCTTTTCAGAGTGAAGACCAGATTCTCGCAATCTCTCTGGCAGGGAGGACTTACCTTCAGATTTAGCTCCCCCACAGCTCCTCTCTGGACCACTCCCAGTGGCTTTCACTACCCTGCCTCTGGGTGGGGTGAGTTCTGAGATTTTTAGGGAGCAAACGTATCTCTAGGAATTGAGAAGCTCTGGTTCTCAATCCTAGAGTTTCTTGCCACAGGAATTTCCCAGACTCTAGTTCAGTCTGGAGGGAAGCAAAATTGTGTGAAAGTTCCTTCCTCAGAACTCCAAGATGTCTGACCAGGCCTTCCTCACACTTTTCAGCCTCCACCTGCTCTCTGGGCCCTGTGGCTGCCCCTGTGCAGGAGAGGTAAAAGGCATTCAGATTGGCGATGTGAGACATTGGGCAGCAGGGATGTGTGTTTCTGTTGACATCTTTCTAGAATCCTTTTTAACCCTCTTTCCACCTCTGAGTATAGGGAATTCCCATAGAAAGTTAGGTCAAGGCCATTGGTGCATAGAAAGTCATGTGAGCTGAGATTCTGAACAGTATTGAACATTACTTAGGTTAAGGCATTCAAAAATCAATCTGCCATCATTAGCAAACAACTGAAAATATATTTGAAAGAAATGAAAATTTGGCTTAAAACTCTGAATATCTGCACACTAGCAAACATGTTTCAATTTGGCTCTGGGTCTCTATGAAAGAAGAGTACGTTTCATTAAAATTAGACATGCATCAATATGAATTCCAGCACTTCCCAAACTTGCTTTAACTGGGAGGCTAACAAAGGTGCCAAATAAGTTTGGTTAACTCTGAAACAATGTTAAAGAGGTTTTGGTTTTGCCACTTGCCTTTTTTTTTTTTTTTTTTTTTTTTTGAGATGGTGTTTCGCTCTTGTCACCCAGGCTGGAGTACAATGGCGTGATCTTGGCTCACCATAACCTCTGCCTCCTGGGTTCAAGCAATTCTCCTGGCTTAGCCTCCCAAATAGCTGGAACTACAGGTGCACTTTTTGTATTTTTAGTAGAGATACAGGTGCATTTTTTTAATTTTTAGTAGAGATGGGGTTTCACCATGTTGGTCAGGCTGGTCTCGAACTCCCGACCTTAGGTGATTCACCTGCTTCGGCCTCTCAAAGTGCTGGGATTAAAGGTGTGACTCATCATGCCCGGCATGCCACTGGACTTTTTAATGTTGTCCTTATCCTAATGTGTATTGTAAATCTCCAAGAAGAGCAAATCAGTGGTCACGGATATCCTGTGGATGTCTGTTTGGGGAAATGCCGCTCTATTCCAGTGACTTGTGAAATAACAGATCATTCTGTCAGTCATCAGTAACATTCCCACTTGGCTGAGTTTTTGTGTTTTAGTTTGGATTCCCCAAAAAGCTGATCTTATGAGTAGTCTGAGTGAAGAATTTTACATGGGAGGTAATGTTGGGAAGCACTTCTAGGGACATAGGGAAGTTAGACAAGGAAGGAAAAATAGCCAATACATGGTCTATTAATGTGGGTAATTGGGTTTTATTCTGCTGGGGATCTCTAGGAGAGTGTACAGTACATCCTACTTGAGAGGTGAAGAAGCAGAGGAATTGATTAACCAGCTTTCATGCTTCTGCGTCTGAGGGCAGTGTGCAGGGAACAGAGAGTTACAAGGGGATACGGGCTGAGTGTCAATAGTGTCTGCTACATATCGTAAATAATATCACAAAAGCTCATGCATTTACACTGTATATTTTCTGCCTTTTTCCCTTTATTCCTGGTACTACTGCTTCTTGAAATCCTAACCAACTTTACATTCTATGTCAAATACTATGTCTTCTCTTGTGTAATTTCCTGCTATTGCATTATAGTTATTCATACGTAAATTCTATCTCTCCTACCAAGACACTTTTGGAGAGATGGATGTATTTCATTCATGTTTCTAGACTTGGAGCACAGTGGCTTGTGCTGGACAGGTGTCCAATCAATGTGTGTTGACTAAAGGTCTTCAAATTCTAGAATAGAAACAGTGTTAGCACAGTATGAATTAAAGTATGAAGAATTCAGTTGTTACTTCTACAAGCAAGCGGATGGTTTGAACCACTTATTTTTGGAATGGTAGTTCTTATTTGTGGATAAAGTTTGTATCTGGACAGCCAAACATTTAAATACATGCCAGGAGGGTCTTGGAAGTTTCATCATTCCATCTGGACTGCAAGACACGTATATGGGTACGTCTGTTCTGAAAGCATGCTTAGAAGTAGTTAAGTATATCCTTGGGAATTTTCTGACTTTATTCAGACAGATGTTTTCTCTAACTAGTATTGGCCTTTGTTTAGACAAGTCTGAAAGTCAGGATAGTTCCATTTTGCTTTTTAAAAATAGAATAAACAGTGTTTCTTCTGCATTCATAATTAATGTTTATAGTCATTTATATATATTAAATGCTATTAAGAAAAGTAAATGAGTTAAGCTATTGTCCTAAATAAGTAAAAAATGGGAACATAATTGGAAATGGCTTCCCCTTTCCTATTTTTGTACTGTTCTACTTAATATTTAGCAGATGGAGTATGAATAGAAATGCTTAAGTTGGAATGCTTTATGGGGTTATAAACTATTGTTAATTAGTCATGAAATAATTTTAATTACTTAAAAATTCCATTATGACAGTGCTTCAAATATGTGCCACATATTGGCGTCCTATTACAGACCATCATTTTGTAAATCCAAACTGGAGTGCAGTGGTGAGATCACAGGTCACTGAATCCTTGACCTCCTGGGCTTAAGAGATTCTCCTATCTCAGCCTCCCGAGTAGCTGAGACCATAGGCGTGCGCCACCACATCCGGCTTTCTTTTAATTTTTTTTGTAGAGACAAGGTCTTTCCATGTTGCACAGGCTGGTCTCAAACTCCCAGCCTCAAGCAATCCTCTTGCCTTGGCCTTCCAAAGCACTGGGATTACAGGAGTGAGCCACTGCACCCAGCCCCTAAATCATTTTACTCACACTTATATTGATGGAAGGAAAATAAGGTGAATCTATTTGATATATTTATAGAGAAGAGATTTGACAGGGTAAAGAAAAATAGTTTACCTCAAATTGGGCTATAAAAATACCAAGCCTTTGGGATTTTATCAGTCATTCAAAGCAATTTCTTTTAAAAAAATGGAAAAAGTAATGTGAAAGAAAGAGGAAGATCAATTGGATCTAGCCCTCTTCTTCTAAACTCCTCTTTTTACTCTATTCTTTATTTTGTCTATTTGTAGTTTCACTCCTAGCCTAGAGGAAGAAGGTATCGGTCATGACTACCAAAAGTAGCCTATTTTATTTTTTTCCAGCTTTATTAAGGTATAATTGACAAATAAAAATTATATACATTCAGGTGCACAAAGTGATATTTTGATATATGTATACATTGTGAAATGATTATCACAATCAAGCTAATTAACATACTCATCACCTCACACAGCCACCTTTTTTTTGCAATGAGAATACTTAACCACAAATTGCAAGTATACAACACAGGATTATTAACTATTGTCACCATGCTGTACATTAGATATCCAAAACTTATTCGTTTTATAAGTGAAAGTTTGTACCCTTTGACCAACATCTCTCCATTTCCCCCACTCTCTGACCCCTGGTAACGACTCTCCTACTCTCTTTCTATAAGTTCAACTTTTAAAATTTGTGTGTATAAGTGAGATCATGCACTGTTTGTCTTTCTGTGCTTGGCTTATGTCACTTAGCAGAATGTCCTCCAGGTTCATCCATGTTGTCGCAAATGGCAAGGTTTCCTTCTTTTTAAGGTCAATAAAGTATTCTCTTTTTAATAGCTCTGGGAAGATTTTCTGAGGAAGGATGATGTTATATATAAGGCACTGGGGAATAGAGAGAGATTCATCCCTTAGTTCATTCAATCATTCAAATATTTGTTGAATGAATAAATGAAAGATTAAGAAGGCAGTTTTCAACTTTAAGGCATTTATTATCTAGTATGAGACAAAACATATGTAGTCAAATTATAAATTTATAGGTATTATAAATTATAGACTATGTAAGTACTCAAAGACAGGTTAAAAATGTTAAAAAAAAAAAAAAAAAGAAAAAAGAAAAAAGCCCGGGCACGGTGGCTCACACCTGTAATCCCAGCACTTTGGGAGGTCGAGGCAGGCAGATCACGAGGTCAAGAGATCAAGACCATCCTGGCCAACATGGTGAAACCTTGTCTCTACTAAAAATACAAAAATTAGCTGGATGTGGTGGCATGCGCCTGCAGTCCCAGCTACTTGGGAAGGTGAGGTGGGAGAATCGCTTGAACCCCGGAGGTGGAGGTTGCAGTGAGCTGAGATCGTGCCATTGCACTCCAGCCTGGGTTGCTGAGTGAGACTCCATCTAAAAAAAAAAAAAAAAAAAAAAAAAAAAAAAAAGTTAAAAAAACGTAAAAGAGGGAGACTTTTAACTAAATATACACTTACAGTTTGGGTTAATGGTGGTGGAGTCTGGGAAGACTTCTTTAAAGAGGCAGCATTTGTAGAAAACCCTAAAGTCTTGACTAAAAGGCTCCTATGGCTGATAAACAACTTCAGTAAAGTTTCAGAATGCAAAATAAATGTACAAAAATCAGTAGCATTTCTTTACACCAATAATGTTCAAGCTGAGAGCCAAATCAAGAATGGAATCTCACACTAGCCACATACACACACAAAGTACTTAGGAATACATCTAACCAAGAAGGTGAACAATCTCTACAAGGAGAACTACAAAACACTGGTGAAAGAAATCCAGATGACAGAAACAAATGGAAAAAACATTCCATGCTCATGGATTGAAAGAATCAATAATATTAAAATGGCAATGCTGCCCAAAACAATCTGCAGATTCAACACCATTTCTGTCAAACTACCAATGTCATTTTTCACAGAATTAGAAAAAAACAGTTCTAAAATTCATATGGAACCAAAACAGAGCCCAAATAGCTGAACCAATCCTAAGCAAAAAGAACAAAGCCAGAGACATCACATTACCCAACTTCAAACTATTCCACAAGGCTACAGTAAAAAAAAACAGCATGGTACTGGTACAAAAACAGGCACATAGACTAATGGAACAGAATAGAGAATACAGAAGTAAAGCCAGACACCTATAACCATCTGATCTTTGACAAAGGTGACAATAACAAGCAATAAGGAATGGTGAATTTATCCCTATTCAATAAATGGTGCTGGGATAACTGGCTAGCCATATACAGAAGGTTGAAACTGGACCCCTTTCTTTCACCATATACAAAAATTAACTCAAGATGGATTAAAGACTTTAATGTAACCTCAAACCATAAAAATCCTAGAAGAAAACTTAGGAAATACTATTCTGGACATCATCCTTGGCAAAGAATTTATGACTAAGTCCCCAAAAGCAATTGCAATGACAACAAAAATTGACATGTGGGACTTAATTAAACTAAAGGGCTTTTTGCACAGCAAAAGAAACTAACAGACAACCTACAGCATGGGAGCAGATATTCACAAACTATGCATTCAACAAAGGTCTAATATTCAGAATCTATAAGGAACTTAAAAAATTCAGCAAGCAAAAAGGAAATAACCCCATTAAAAATGGGCAAAGGGCATGAACAGACACTTCTTGAAAGAAGATATATAAGTAGCCAACAAACATGAAAAATAGCTCAACATCAGTAATCATCAGAGCAATGCAAATAAAAACCACAATGAGATATATCTCACACCAGTCAGAATGGCTATTATTAGAAAGTAAACAACAACAACAACAGATGTTAGTGAGGTTGCAGAGAAAAAAGGAATGTTTATACATTGTTGGTGGGAATGTAAATTAGTTCAACCACTGTAGAAAGCAGTCTGGAGATTTCTCAAAGAACTTAAGGCAAAACCACCACCATTTGACCCCACAATCCCATTACTGGATATATACCCAGAGGAAAAGAAATGGTTCTACCAAAAAGACACATGCACTCATATGTTCACTGCAGCATCTATTCACAATAGCAAAGACATGGTATCAACCTAGCTTCCCATCAGTGATGAACTGAATAAAAAATGTGGTACATATACACTATGGAATACTATGCAGCCATAAAAAGAATGAAATCATGTCCTTTCATCAACATAGATGAAGGTGGAGGCAGGTATCCCAAGTGAGTTAATGCAGGAATAGAAAACTAAATATCACATATTCTCACTTATAAGCGGGAGCTAAATATTGAGTAAACATGAATATAAATATGGGAACAATAGACACTGGGGACTATGGGGGAGAGAGTGGGAGAGAAGCAAGGGTTTAAAAATTACCTATTGGGTACTATGCTCACTACCTGGGTGACAGGATCATTTGTACACCAAACCTCAGTGACATGAAATTTACTCATGTGACAAACCTGCACATGTACCTCCTGAAACTAAAATAAAGGTTGAAAAAAATGTAAAGAGGTAGCATTTGAATCTTATCCTGACAGATTGGTAGAATTATTTCAATAGGCATGCAGGAGGACATTCACAAGAGACATATTACCCAGTCCCCTTCCTAATTGTACCCTACCCTTACAGCCCATGTATGTTGGAGAGAGCTGACCCCATTCCAGGCTCCTGGGATGGCCTCGGTTGACTTAAACAGATCTGCATCTTTTGTTCCATGGGCTGAGTTAGAAGAAAAGCCAGGGTAATTACTGGATCAGAAATTTATGTGAGGTCTCTGAATCAGAGACCTGGACTGAAGGAGGATGGACAGTGAGAAGTTGAAGTGATTGGGCAGTGGAGCTGTAAGAGTGTTAGGGAGTTGGGTTGAATAACAAATATCCAGGATCCATAGCTTAGGTCAGCAAAGTTGATTTGACTAACAGAGGGCAATTATTCCTGTGGTGTGTCTAGAACTCACTGCCTTTTTAACACACTGGCTCTGATGCACCAAACCATTCAGCTTGATTTTAGCTGGGCATCCCCCTGAATGCAGTGATTAAGTCTTCAGTTGTATCTTCATAAATTTTTCAGATCCATTCACTTTTCTCTGTCCCCACTGCAGCTGTCCCAGTTTCCCCTTCATTACTTCTCATCCATATGACTGCAATCCCCTCTTAATTGGTCTCCCTGGCTCCCATCTGACTTATTCCTATTGCAGAACGACCTTTTCAAGACAAAAACTGAATCATGATGGTATTCTCAAGCCTTGTCTTTCATCACTCCTCAACCTCTCTGTGTGTCCCACACATCTGAACATGTAAGAGCTTCCTAAATACAACAATGCTCCCTTCCTTTACACATGATGGTTCTTTGTCTATAACAATTGTGTCCCCTTCCCTCTGTCCCCAGATTATGCTCTAATTCTTCCCCAGAGTATGACTCCCCCTACCGCTCAATTCTCAACCCACAGGGACTCCAGGGCATTTTGCATTAGTCTCCTGTGACTATGGGGGTGAGCACTGGGCAGTAGAATGTCAGCTGGCTTGGGTGTGGTGTTTAAGGAAATGTGGTGCAGAACTGAGCCCCCTATTCTTGCTCCTGCCCCAACTCTCATGAAGCTAATAGTGAGTGAAGCCAGGGCATTGAACAGTCTGACCAAAACAGCCAGAAGTCAGAGTCTAGAGGAACACAGACTTTAGAGCAGTGTAGGGTTTTGAAACAAGACAGGTAGGGCAAAGAGTTGAAGGTCCTAGACTCTAATCCCTTATCTGTCCCTTGGTTTTGTCTTGCCTAGCCAGCCTTCACCATCCCCACCTCCTAAAGGTGGTTGATGAAAAATTATCTTGATGCTTAAGAAGGCTGTTTTGCGTTATTTTAAAGACACCTTATAAAATTTAACAAGAACTTCTAGGTTTTGAAACAGTTTACATTTGAAAAATTTTCCAGCAATATTCGTCTCTAAATTAATTTTGTCCTATAGGTAGAGAAGGCTAATTAAATCATTCATAAGAACAGGCATTTACAATAATTCCTCTCTTGCCTCATGCCCTGTGGAATTTTAACTAAGTACCAGATAAATTAGTTCTGCCTCTGTGGCATTTTCCATAACTAATGTTTTACAACTCTTCAAAAACATAATCAGTCATTGTAGGAGAGCAGCTTTTGCAGCTGCATTACAAAGAAAGTTGCATAGTCTAGATTTGTCATGTTTACCAATCTTAATGTTATTGCTATTAAACTCACATTAATAAAGATTAAATAAACTCAGTTATTCAACAACTGTTTATTGAGCCCTTAGTATAAACAACACATTGTTTTAGGCACTGGGAGGTATACAAAGATGTAGAAAATCCATTCCAGCTTTCAGGGAGAGGATCTGGTAGGGAATATAAGATACATAGAGAAAAAGTAAAATAGAAGGAAAGATGTAACATGTGTCACTAAAGAGATATAAAGTTCAATAGTCATTTCACTGGAATGATTGAAGAATAATTGAGTCTTTGATTATCTGTAGGGAGCAGAGATGGGGAGAGAGATAAATGTCAAGGGAGAGAGAATTCCATGAGTAAAACCTCAATGATAAGAAAGTATAGGGATTTCTCAGTGCAGTGATGAGCAAATATTTGGGAAATGTTGATTGGAACAGATTATGTAAGGCTTTTAAAACATACCAGTGTAACATGCTTACTTTTTTGACCAGTATTTCTTAAAATGGGATCTACAGACCTAGTCTCCAAGATCCATGTCTTTTCTTTTAGATTATTTTTACAACAAAGCGTTATTTCTAGCTCACATTACATCTACATTTTGGGTCAGTTGTGGCTCTGCTTTACCACAGGGCCCAAGCTTTTACAATGGCATCTATCTGGATCATTCCTGGTTGGCAGGGCAGAAGCAAAGACAACTATGGGAAGCCATACAATGTCCTTTGAAGCTTTTATTCAGAAGTGATGCATTTCATTGGCCAAATAATGCCTATGAGAATTGAAGAATTTTTTGTTTTTATCTAAATGACAATAAAAAAAATAAATTCAGTGTGTTCTGGATGACCCTTTAAACTGAGGACAGTCATAAGATTTCAGAGGCTGCATTGGCTTCAGTGATTAGATGGCACAAAATAATACCAACTGGGTTGTTTTATTAGGACTTCCTAGGCAATTAGAGACAGTCGGAAAAAGTAAATGATCCTGTTGTCTTTGCCCTAGTTGAAGCCAAATGACATCACCAGTGTTCAATGAAGATGTTCCAGGGCTTTGAATAAAGAAGTGGGAGGATTTAGTCATCACAGATGCATTGCAATATAGGTGTGCCAAAAATAACAGCAATAACCACCACCACCACCACCAAACTTGGGCCATAACATTCAGTTCCATACTTATGTTTAAGAGGATAATTTAGTGTAAGCCAGTTATTGTTACATTAAATTGTAGTTTGACTTTTGTTGATTTGGTGATTTTGTTTTATTTAATTAGTAAGTTACATCATCAGATCTACTTGGATTTATGGGTAAGTTTTATTGAAATTGTAAGCAACAGATCATCCTAATTTTACACAAAGTCTTATTCAAAGTCTTCTAGAAAAGTTAGCAATTGATACACTTCCAAATTTATTCTCTAAGCTTGTTACCAAAACCAGACAAGGACATTATAACAAGAAATTACAGACCAATCTTACTAGTGAATCTATGCAGACATCTTTAACAGATATTAGGAAACCCAATCCAGTCATGTAAAAGAAAGGTGAAAATAGGATTTATCCCATTAATGCAATGAGTAGCTCAGAAAGAGATCCATACATATATGGAACTATAATTCATGCTGTGGATGCCCTTGCAGATGAGTGGGAAAAAAAAGGGAATTCTTAAATAAATGGATATTAATATATATGAATATATTAAAAAGTGAGATTAGATCCCCACCCTACACCATACATAGAATTCAATTCCAGGTGGACAAACGAGAAAAAATGTAAAAAGCAAAAGCTAAAAACCTTTAACAGGAGATCTAGAAGAATATATTTCAGACCTAGGGGCATGGAAGGATTTCTTAAACAAGATAAAAAGTTTCAAACTACAACAAAATTGTTGATAAATTTGTCTACATTAAAATTAAGAACATCTGTTTATCAAATGACAGCTGAAAAGCAAATGAAAAATAGGCTACATATTGTGAAAAGATATTTATAACACGTAAAACTGACAGTATATGAAGAACTCCTAAAATTAATAAGAAAAGGAGAGCAACCCATTAGGAAAATAGGCAAAAGACATTAGTTAGCATTTTATTAAAAAAAAAAGAGAGAAAGAGACTATCTTAGGCTGGATTCTCTAGAAGCCTGAGACAGGGATTCTTGAGCGAGAGAGGAGTTCTGTAAGGAAAAACCTGTAAGGAAGTGAGGGAAGTAGGATAGAGCAGGAGAAGAAGCCAAACAAGAGATATGTTCTCAGACGGATGCCATGGTATGGCACTACAGATTTGTCCCACTAGAAGACAAGGGACTGGGCCTTTTTATTCCTATATGGCCAGTCATTGACTGTGAGCTGCCCCAGGCTTCTTCAGGTGAGATGACTCACATTGGCCAAGAGCATTTCTCCAGAGGAGAGAGAAGCTGTGAGCCACTAGCAGCCAATCTGGCAGTATCTGAGGGAAAAATGCACTGGCTCAATAAAGGAGATCCGCTCAGGGCACCAATAGTGTCTGCTACACTCACTCTTGTTAGTAGTCAGGGAAATGGAAATTGTGACCAAAATAAAATATTAAAAACATTTTGGCCTGGCACAGTACTCATG
This sequence comes from Macaca nemestrina, assembly GCF_043159975.1. NCBI lineage: Eukaryota > Metazoa > Chordata > Mammalia > Primates > Cercopithecidae > Macaca > Macaca nemestrina. Next base: position 118,511,393 of record NC_092145.1, on the reverse strand, counting down.
CCTGTAATCCCAGCACTTTGGGAGGCCGAGGAGGGGGTATCATGAGGTCAAGAGATCGAGACCATCCTGACCAACGTGGTGAAACCCCGTCTCTACTAAAAATACAAAAATTAGCTGGGTGTGGTGGTGCGCACCTGTAGTCCCAGCTACTCAGGAGGATGAGGCAGAAGAATTGCTTGAACCCAGGAAGCAGAGGTTGCAGTGAGCCGAGATTCTGCCACTGCACTCCAGCCTGGTGACAGAGCAAGACTCTGTCTCAAAACAAAAACAACAATAACAACAACAACAACAAGACAAAAAAAATTCTTAGCTTGTTAAGATACAATTTACATACAATAGAAGTCACTCATTTTAAGTGCAGTGTGATGAATTTTGGTAATTGCATACATTCATGTAACATCCACCACAATCAAGATAGAACAGTTCCATCATCTTTTTTTTTTTGTATTTATTTATTTTTATTGTTATACTTTAAGTCCTAGGGTACATGTGCACAATGTGCAGGTTTGTTACATATGCATACATGTGCCATGTTGGTGTGCCGCACCCATTAACTCGTCATTTACATTAGGTATATCTCCTAATGCTGTCCCTCCCCGCTCCCCCCTCTCCACAATAGGACCCGGTGTGTGATGTTCCCTTTCCTGTGTCCAAGTGATCTCATTGTTCAATTCCCACCTATGAGCAAGAACATGTGGTATTTGGTTTTCTGTTCTTGCGATAGTTTGCTCAGAATGATGGTTTCCAGCTGCATCCATGTCCCTACAAAGGACACGAACTCATCCTTTTTTATGGCTGCATAGTATTCCATGGTGTATATGTGCCACATTTTCTTAATCCAGTCTGTCACCAATGGACATTTGGGTTGATTCCAAGTCTTTGCTATTGTGAATAGTGCTGCAATAAACATACGTGTGTATGTGTCTTTATAGCAGCATGACTTATAATCCTTTGGGTATATTCCCAGTAATGGGATGGCTGGGTCAAATGGTATTTCTAGTTCTAGATCCTTGAGGAATCCCTACACTGTTTTCCACAATGGTTGAACTAGTTTATAGTCCCACCAACAGTGTAAAAGTGCTCCTATTTCTCCACATCCTCTCCAGCACCTGTTGTTTCCTGATTTTTTAATGATTGCCATTCTAAGTGGTGTGAGATGGTATCTCATTGTGGTTTTGATTTGCATTTCTCTGATGGCGAGTGATGATGAGCATTTTTTCATGTGTCCATTGGCTGCATGAATGTCTTCTTTTGAGAAGTGTCTATTCATATCCTTTGCCCACTTTTTGATGGGGTTGTTTATTTTGTAACTTTGATTGAGTTCTTTATAGGTTCTGGATATTAGCCCTTTGTCAGATAAGTAGATTGCAAAAATTTTCTCCCATTCTGTAGGTTGCCTGTTCACTCTGATGGTAGTTTCTTTTGCTGTGCAGAAGCTCTTTAGTTTGATTAGATCCCATTTGTCAATTTTGGCTTTTGTTGCCGTTGCTTTTGGTGTTTTAGACATGAAGTCCTTGCCCATGCCTATGTCCTGAATGGTATTACCTAGGTTTTCTTCTAGGGTTTTTATGGTTTTAGGTCTAACATTTAAGTCTCTAATCCATCTTGAATTAATTTTCGTATAAGGAGTGAGGAAAGGATCCAGTTTCAGCTTTCTACTTATGGCTAGCCAATTTTCCCAGCACCATTTATTAAATAGGGAATCCTTTCCCCATTTCTTGTTTTTGTCAGGTTTGTCAAAGATCAGATGGCTGTAGATGTGTGGTATTATTTCTGAGGGCTCTGTTCTGTTCCATTGGTCTATATCAGTTTCATCATCTTAATGCTCTCCTCTTCTGGCCCGAGCAAACACTGACCTATTTCCTATCACTAGAGTTTTGGTTTTTCTTGAATTTAATATAAATGGACTCATACAGTATTTATCCTTTTACATTTGGCTTTTTTCACTTAGCATGTATTAATATCTGAGATTACCCATGTTGTTTTGTGTATTAATGTGAAATAAGATTTTATACCCACTATATTTGTAATAATGATGCAGTCTGACAATAGCAAGTGCTGGAGAGGATTCGATTCATGGGAACTCATGTGTTGTTGATAGATTGCAAGTTGTTGCAACCATTCTTGAAAAAATTTTGGCATTTATGCTGTAGAGTTAAGCATTTGCTTACCGTATGAGCTAGTGATTCTTCTTTTTTAAATACCCAAAGTAAAATTTTTCCTGTATGTTCCAGGGAATATACACACATGGAAAAAATATAAAACAAAATCACTAAATGTTCCACAGAAGAATGTATCAAAATGTGCTGTATGTATAAAATTGAATATTGTACACAAATGAAAATCAATGAACTATATCTCCAAGTGACAACATGAATTATTTTGGGGAGCATAACATTTAGTGAAAAATCAAGCTATAAACATTTGTACTTTTTAGGTAATAAACTTTTCCTATGCCTAGAGTTTTGATTTTTCTTGAATTTCATATAAATGGAGTCATACAGTATTTAGCCCATATTACTTATTTAGTAATACACACTTTTATACTCAAAATAAGGAAGCTTAATAATATAGGGTTCAAACACACATACATATTTGATAAAACTGTAAAAAGGAATAGAATGATGAGTACAAAACCAAGATAGTAAGTACTTCTGTAGGGAGGTGGGAGACTTGGATAGGAAAGAACATATAAGTAGATACAAGTTATTTACAATGTTATAGTGCTTAGGTAAGGGTTTCGCTGACTTTTATTATATTCCTATGTTTTTAAACTTAAGTATTTCATTTATCCTTTCACATGGATAAAATATTATATAAAATAAAAAGAAAAGCACAATATTTGAAATTAATAATTTACAAGTTGGAAGTAATTTTTTTTCGAGTGAGCCATTTGATGACAATTTTTATTTAGATTCCTTGAGTAACCCATCTTTTCCTCAAATTATTTATTCATAGTAACTCATGCGTCATATTCTTTTTCTTTGGAAAAAGTTCCAGAGTAAATATTTGATCATAGTTGCTTAGCAGTTTCTCCTCAAAAAGTGTTGGTCACCTGAAACTGCCACAGATTTAAACAGTCCCAAATTGAAAAAATTTCATCCAAGTAAACCGTATCGGAATATGATGACTTGTGAACAAAAACCATATTATCTTCCTTCCTCTTTCAGATATAGCTGCTCTTTTTCTCTCCAATTCGGACATTCTAGAAAATAATTTTTCAAGAAGTACCTTCTGTTATGAAAATTTTGAGATGTTTCTGGGTTTCCCACTTAAACACTGAATCTGCTGATCTCTACTGAAGAAAATGAAGTAACCTTGGGGATAACATCACAAATAATAGCCTCTAACTTTAGCTGACTTACAGTGCTCATATCAATCCGCCTACCACACCTCTGCCCTTTAACTTTCAACAGATGAAATGAACCGACAATTTCAAGGAGAAGATAGATGCATGTTAGACACGAAGACACACAGTTTTGCAATCCATCTCTGTAAATTTAGGACTTTTCAGTGACGGAGTCTTGCTCTGTCGCCCTGGTTGGAGTGGATCTCGGCTCACTGCAACCTCCGCCTCCTGGGTTCAAGCGATTTTTCTGCTTCAGACTCCCGAGTATCTGGGACTACAGGCGTCCGCCACCACACCTGGCTAATTTTTGTATTTTTAGTAGAGACGGGGTTTCACCATATTGACCAGGCTGGTCTCAAACTCCTAACCTCGTGATCCGCCCGCCTCAGCCTCCCAAATGGAGGGATTACAAGGATGAGCCATTGCACCCGGCCTTGACTTTTCAGTTCTTATTTTACTTTAGCTCTCTGTAGCACTGACCATCCTGGGCAGGTAACTTAAGTAAGTGCAGTGAACAAGGGTAAGATACTAGGGAGGGTGGGGACTGGCTAAACTGAAGAGCTGATTTTTTGCTGTGTGAGAATGTGAACTGAGGTCTTCTGAGTTTTGAAGAGAATCTGGATTTATGGATGTTAACTAGCTATTGAAGCCCAAAAACATCTGTTCCTTGTGACTTCTCCATATGATGCAAACTTCGTCTCTTTCTCCATGCTGTATTCTGGTTTCTTAAAGAATCTATTGCTGCTTCAGCCACAATTGGACTACAATATATCCCCCACCTCACCTGCTGTAATCTCTGTTGAAATAGTGGAGGTGGGAGTGGCCCTTTTGTGAGTTAGAAACCAGATACATTTTCTTGTAAGAAATAGGACCCTTAGTACAATTTTTTCAGGTACTTGATGGGTTAAATAGACCAATAGCTCTGGTTGGCTTGGGAATCTAAATAACCTTTTATAACACTGCTCCTAAAGAAAAATGCACACAGTGTTCCAAATAATTGACTTAAAACATGATTTTAAAAACACAGTCAGTGCCTGATTTGGGAACTGCTTGTTTTGGAAGCTAGAGATGTAGTTGTTTTTAAAAAGTGACTCTTCCTCTTCTTTCCTTAAGTCAGCCATACTTTTCTGAATCTTGCTTTGTGTGTTTTACTACATCAATTAAAATAGTTTTCTTTGATATTATACTAGAACATCTGTTCATCCATCCATCAATATGTCCAGTTGCTCCTTTGGATAATATGCTCATTTTTGATGTGGTATTGATATAGTATTTTTAAAGCATCACTACTTTTGAACTGTCCTCCTACTTGCAAATAACTTTTCTCTTTGCATTAATTGTGTACAGTTTTAATGTATGAAAGTTAAATGGAAAGTTCCAATGGTCTATAAGCTTCTCTACTGGACTGTAAGATTCTCCAGAATGGGACTAAGTCTTATTCTTTTTTGTATGCCGTTTGCTTATCATAGGTCCTGGATGGTAGGTGCTGAAGAAACCTTTCTTACAGTGAACTGAAATACTATAGTAGTTCTGCTCCATTTTGAAATATGTTAGCATGACAACTGGCAATGAGGAAACTACCTCATTATAACTTTCTTGACTACTGAGATTAAACAGGTTAAAAATCTCAATTAGGTTATAGCATTTTCCGGAATAAGGAAATTATTTTGTATACTTGTGAGAAAGAGTGCCTGCTTGCTCATCAAACCCATTTTCTGGTCTTGGGTTCACAGCTAGAGTGCATTTCCTGAGATGCTTTGTAGTAAGAGGCAGACTAAATTCTAGGCAATGGAATGTGAGTAGAACATTTTCCATATATACCCTCCTATGCTCTTTCCCCATTTGTTGAGTGTGTGGAGTATTCTGAGGCCCCGTAGAAGGTGGATACCCAAGATGGAAGACCACCCAATCAAGAACACCACTTTCGGATTTCATATGAGTAAAAAACTTTTATTGAATCCAGCCATGAGATTGTGGGTCTCACTCCATCACCCAGGCTGTACAGTGGCATGATCTTGCCTCGCAGGAACTTCTGCCTCCCAGGCTCAAGCAATTCTCCCATCTCAGCCTCCCGAGTAGCTGGGACTACAGGCATGCACCACTAAACTCAGCTAATTCTTTTGTATTTTTAGTAGAGATGGGGTTTCGCCATGTTGCCCAGGCTGGTCTCAAACACCTGAGCTCAAGCGATCTGCCTGCCTCGGCCTCCCACAGTGCTGGGATTACAGGTGTGAGCCACTGCTCCCAGCTCTAAACATTCTTGAGTACTGTTTTTCCGTTTGTACATGTAGATGATAGTTTTGTTCTGACAGCAATTATCTGATACCAGATGGTTGTCCTGAGATTGAATTCAACTGTGACATTAACTACTCAGGAGTTAGTGCAGACCCCACAAGTTAAGGGTTTCTGTCTCACAAGGTGTCCCCTGCTTCAGATGCCAGTCACAAGTTCTGGGTGTTCCCAAGCCACCTGCACTTCTGCCCAGCCAGCTACATATTTGGGGGTTCTTATGACCACTCATCCTTTCAGGTCCATTAATTCATTAGAATGACTCAGAATTCACTGAAAGTGCTATATTTACGATTATAGTTTTATTATAAAAGATACAAAGCAGGGACAGTCAAATGGAAGAGGTGAATCGGGCAAGGTCTGGGTGGGAAATGTGTGTGGTGGGAGGCACAAAGCTTCTATGACCTGTCCTCATGAAATCAGGGCACACCACCTCCCAAGAACATCAGTGTATTAACCAACTAGAAGCTCTACTGAGACTCAAGGTCCAGTGATTTTACTGAGGTTTCATTATATAGAATGAATGATTAAATCACTGGCCACATGACTGAACCCAATCTCCAGTTCCCTTCCCCTTTCTTGGGACTGTCTTTCTGATGACCAGCTCTTGTCCTGAAGCTATCTAGGGAAGCCACCATAAGTCACTTCATTAGCATAAACTCAGATGTGAAGGAAAGGGACTTGTTATAAATAAAGATACTCTTATGGGGAATTCCAAGACTTTTGAAACTCTGTGCCAGGAACAGTGGACAAGACCAGATACATTCTTTATTATATCACAATGGTAAGTGACAAAGATCAACCTTGTATTTTTAGTAGAGATGGAGTTTTGCCATGTTGCCCAGGCTGATCTCAAACACCTGAGCTCAAGCGATCTGCCTGCCTTGGCCTCCCACAGTGCTGGGATTACAGATGTGAGCCACTGCACTCAGCTCTAAACATTCTTGAGTACTGTTTTGCCGTTTGTATATGTAGGTGATGGTTTTGTTCTGACAGCAATTATCTGACACCGACTGGTTGTCCTGCGATTTAATTCAATTGTGACATTAACTACTTGGGAATTAGTGCAGACCCCACAAACATTTGTTGTTTGAGCTTATTGACCAAAGAGTCTCTGAACTGAGGCTTGCCCATGAGACCTTTCCTCCTCAAGCTCTAACATTTTCTTCTTCATCCTGGATCTTCTTAGTTTCTCACCCCTATCGCAGCTTCAACATGCACTTGCTTTCAAGTCAGAAGGAAAGGTCACACACATTTGACAGACCAAGAGCCTGTTTACCTATTTTAACTTCAGTATTGGTTTGTATCATTTTGTGTCCAGAATTCTACTATGTTGTCAATTTACTTTATAGAAAATGACTCAAATACCTCAAAATAGACACATACGCTCATGAGCATGATACGTAGATGGAAGAAATGATGTGAGTATGCTGCTACTTGGAAATATGTATACAAAATAATGTTAAGTGACAAAAGGGGAAGGTATAGGAAGTATACACTGGCCAACTAAGAAAAAATATATTGCTGTATATTGATAAAAATTGAGAGAGGATTTAGAGTAACATCAATATTGGTTATTTAAGCGTATAAGAGCCTTTTTTGTAAGCTTGTTTAAGTGTTGTGCCAATTTATCTTTTAAGCTCACTCTTTCAAGTTACCTCAGGAGAAAGGAGGACTTATTATTTGGATGTCCACATGCTAGAAATAAAGAGTAGGAAGACATCAGCAATTGATGTGGTTCTAGAAATCAGTCTTTCTCCCTCAGTTCTGTGCATCATCTTTGCTTCACACAAGGATCTGCCCTGACTTGGCTTTGGTCTGTTCTTTTCTTTTTTTCTACCATCTGTTTGTTCTTCTTCTTCTTTTTTTTTTTTTTTTTTTGAGATGGAGTCTCGCTCTGTCTCCCAGGCTGGAGTGCAGTGGAGCGATCTCCGCTCATTGCAAGCTCCGCCTCCTGGGTTCACCTCATTCTCCTGCCTCAGCCTCCCGAGTACGTGGGACTACAGGCGCCCGCCACCACGCCTGGCTAATTTTTTTTGTATTTTTATTAGAGACGGGGTTTAACCATGTAAGCCAGGATGGTCTCGATCTCCTGGTCTCATGATCCGCCTGTCTTGGCCTCCCAAAGTGCTGGGACAGGCGTGAGCCACCACGCCCGGCCTACCGTCTGCTGCTTATAATCCTGTCAGGCACTCAGGATTATAAGTAACTCCAAGTTGCTTTATGGAGTGAGGTGCTCTGATTTTCTTGGGAAATGTTAACTTGAATGTTGGGGGTCTTGAGGATACTGACTAATCTTGGGCCCTCTGCCTAGTTCTGCCCAACTCATGCTACCAATAAATACATAGTACATGGCCACTTTGACTCACCTCTTCTGTGAAGCCACAGGCCATGTGGTTTCCTCCGAAGTTAAGGCAAGCACATTTAGCCTATAAAAGGGTATGTGTTTTTTTTTTAAGTAGTAAATGAGCCTTTAGGTGTTTGAAGTTTAGGTAATATAAAGAAGATATTTGAGAAAGACTTGCCCTTAGGTCACTGAATCACCAATTGGCTCCTTATAGCATAAATGAGTAAACAAGCAGTTCTTTAAATCCCACATGGGTTTTAATGACAGAGCCACACTACTTCATCAGATCCTCCTTGGGGCGAGATGTTAAGGTGGGAGATGGGAAGAAATACCTGGGTCAGAAAAAGATAGGAATGTCAATAGAGTAGCTTCTAGCTTTTCTCTATGCAAGGAAACTAGCTTTCCTGAAAGTGAAATCTATGATTTACAGTGTGTGAGCCTTGTATTGTAACTAAACCAAGTGTCCCTCGCTGAACATATTCCCATACCTTTAAAATTTCCCAGAGTATGAAAAAGGTCTGCGCTTCCATCTTATGGCTCAGCTGTATTATGGCTCCAAGAATGTCCTGGTGTCAAGGGGCTGGAAGATAGTGTCAAGAGAAAGCATGGAGGATCAACCATGTAACCACCAGACTTAGTCCATTTGTGTTGTTATAAAGGAATACTTGAGACTGGATAATTTGTAAAAAATAAAAACAAAGAGGTTTATTTGGCTCGTGGTTCTGCAGGCTGTACAAGAAGCATGGCTCTGATATCTGTATCTGGTGAGGTCTTCAGGCTGCTTTTGATCATGGCAGAAGGGGAAGTGGAACCACCATGTGCAGAGATCACATGGCAAGAGAGGAGGGAAGAGGTGGGGAGGTGCCAAGTTCTTTATAACAACCAACTCTCTGGGGGAACTAATAAAAAGAGAACTCACTAATTACGTTGAAGACAGCACCAAGCCCTTCATGAGGGATCCACCTCCATCACCCAAACACCTTCCATTATTAGGCCCCACCTCCAACATTTGTTATCAAATTTCAACATGAGATTTGGAGGGGACAAGCAAAGCAAACTATAGCACCACCTTAATCTGGAAGTAATGAGCATCAGTTCCACTGAATTCCATTGGCAAGAATTAATCACATAATCCCAAATCGTTGCAGCATAGGGGCAGGAGGAGCTGGTGAGTGTAGTCTGTCTGGATAACCACTCTCAAGCCCCAACTCCATACCAGAGAAGGGTGCATTTTTATTGGTCAGCTAGCTGTCTCTATTACACCCTCCTAACTTGTTTTCTGGTCTTCTCTATCTCCTTGATTAAATCTAGCCTACACATTGATAATGAATTAAGTAGCGCTAACTATAACAGTTAAATTGCTCAAAGAATCTGTGACATTCCACCATCTGCCAAATTAAGTACCAGCTCCTCACTCTGGTATTCAACCCCCAAAGAACATAATCCCAAGCTAATATCTTGGCTTCACCCCCCAATATTTCTCTAACTTTTAAAAATGTCTCAGCTAAAATGGACCACTTGCTGTTTTTCAAACACAAGATCTTTGATTCATCCTCTGTTCCCATCTGGTACCTGTTTACCTCACCATTCTTCCTCTCATGGGTGGCATGCATTTTAAATAAATTCAGATTATTACTTATTTTATGCCTTTCTGAGTCCTTGATTGAGGGAAGCCACCAAATTTTAAACTGTCAGGGTCAAAAATTGTGTCACTGTTTAATATTACAACACTTGGCATCAGTGGGAGGCTCGGCCCACCAGCCCAGGAAGCTGGGTCCTTTCCTTGACATGTCATGATTAACTCCCATGGAGACAGTCCCTTACATACAGCCTACTGCGCATAACTGCTGGTTGAAAATGTCACCGTGAAGTCATTTCCTAGGGTACACTGCTCACCATCTAGACATCAAAATTTTGTCTTCTTTATAAAGCAAAATCTAGGACATTTCCAGATGAGTACAAGGGCTCATTCAGAGTACAAGAGAAAACAAAGTGAAAGCAAGAGGCCTTATACAGAATACAAAAGACAATGAGGAGAGTGGTGCAATAAAGAAGCAGAAAAGTATATGAGAACTTCTAAAACCAGCTCTTTAAACTTATTAACCTAAGGTTCCCAGTACCAAAAAGCTAATCTAGCTGCTGACACTTCGTTACCTTCATGTTTAGTAACTCAGTTTACCAGGTTTTCCTGATGTTTCTGGTTTTTGAATATTCTGTAGAATATTGCCTCCAGGCATCCAGTCAAATCCATCCATCTATGCAGACCAATCTTTGCTGTAGTCACCATTTCCTTCCACTGGAATTACCTCTCTACTCCTCTCTGAGTTTCTCAGTCTTCTTCTGAAGATGTAGACATTATGTCTGTTAGCTGTCTGTTCAACATTTACTTTACTCAACCTGAATTCATTTGGACTTGGCAGGTTCAGAGTACCTACTCATTTTTGTAATAGGTAAGCTCCCCAGAAGTTTGCTTAATATTCAGTTGTTAGGCTGAGATGAATTTTTAAAATGATGATATAAAAAAAGTTACATTCGTAGTCTTCAAGATATGAAGTACCAGAACTGATATCCAGGTTCTCTAAACTAAATTATTAGGTAGAAAAAATGCTTTGACAGTGTCCCTTTCCCATCATTTCTTTTAACTACCCATTTCTCCATCCATTTGTTCATCTATTTACTGTGTGCTTATTCTGTGTAACCATTGTACTAGGTGCTCCTGCAATAAGACAGGAAGTTTCCTACTCTGTACTTACTCTATTTTCCTTTGGCAAACTTCCTGATATTGTTTGAGCTGTTTTATTTTTAGGTTTGATCATCACTAGACTAATAGCACTGACTGTGCTACTTCCATGATAAAAAAAATTTCAGTTCTTTTTTTTTTTTTTTTTTGAAATGGAGTCTCACTCCATCACCCAGGCTGGAGTGCAGTCGCACGATCTCGGCTCATTGCAACCTCTGCCTGCCAGGTTCAAATGATTTTCGTGCCTCAGCCTCCCAAGTAACTGGGATTACAGGCGCCCGCCACCACACCTGGCTAATTTCTTGTACTTTTAGTAGAGACAGGGTTTCACCATGTCGGCCAGGCTGGTCTCCTACTCCTGACCTCAGGTGATCCACCCACCTTGGCCTCCCAAAGTGCTGGGATTACAGGCGTGAGACACCATGCCCAGCCTAAAAATATTCAATTCTTTAAAAACAAGCAAAATGCCCCAAACCTACTAGGTAATGTAGAGGAAGTGAAGTATAAATCTCACAACTTGGCATTCAAAGCCCACTATCATCGGGGCTTTACCTTGTTTCCCCAGCTCATCTTTTGGTCAGTCCCCTTTGTTTCATCCCGACTGGACTCCTTGTAGTTCCTTGAAATTCTCTCCTGTATGCCCCTACCCCAAGATTTTTCCTAATATGATCCTTTTTCCCCTGATGCCCTTTTACTGAACTCTCCTGTCAAAATCCTAATCATCCTCAAAGGTGTTGTGCAAATGACGGAGTCTTAAAGTTTGGTTTTTAAATTTACACCAAATCCATTGATCCCTCCCTGTGAACACTGATAGGGTTCAGTATGTTATGTTATGTTATGTTGTGTTATGTTATGTTATGTTATGTTACGTTATGTTATGTGATGTGTGTGTGTGTCTTTGTGTATACTTCTCACAAGGCAGTTACACAAATAACACAAATACACAAATAACTTTAAGGACAATCATTTTTCCCCTCCAATTAAGGACTATCTCTTTCAATTATTGAATCTCAGAGAACACCTAGAATAGTGTTATGCACAATTAGGTTTGCAATAAATGTTTGTTGGCTTGAATAGGCAATGTTCAGTCATTTAAGGTCTGTGAGGAGGAGAGAGAGCACCTAGCCAGACTAGAAGAAAGAGATGATAAAGGACAACTAGGAAGCTTTTGTTATAATTGAGACATAAAAAACATCTGGGCCCCAACCAGGGTGGGAATGGAAACAAAGGGGTGAATGGATATGAATGTCTACACAGAGAATAGATTCTAGGAGAAGGGGAAATGAATAGATATAACATCAAGGATTGGAGCCTGGGTAACTGGGAGAATGGTGGCATCCTGAACAAAAATAAGAAACTCAGAGTGGAGTTGTTTGGGCAAAGGGGCAGGGTAGGTAGGAGATAATGAATTTAATGTTTTAGGTATTGAGTTAGAAGTGCAGGTGGAACCAGGTGGAAGGGTACAGCAGGTGGCTGGCGATGTGGCATTGCAGCCTTGGAGGGCCACCAGCTTGGAGGCGATGGTTGAAAATGAAAGAGTGAAAGAGATTTCACAAAAGAAAACCTTGTAGAGCCAAGGAAGAGGGTTATGAAGTAGACCCTAGTGAATGCCTGGATGCACAGAGCATTGCCATGGGAGACTCCTTTTTTTGTGACAAGATTTGCTGACATAAATTACATCCAGCACTTAGCCATCTGTCTCACTGTAGCTGTTGAGATTTCTCTGGTTGTTAGTTTTCTCTCCTTCACCTAGACCTTAAACTGAGGGAAGGAAGCTATTTACAAAACCCTCTGATCTTGCCTTTCAGAAGGCACCAGATAAAGCAGTTACTTTTTAACCAGAGATAATGAACTGAATTCTTCTGCATATCAGAATTAAATGTACTTTGAACTTGGAGTGGTGATCAAAGAGAAATACATAACTGGGATGGGAGCTGGATAAAACAGTCCTTGGGAATTCTATATTTTGGTAGAAGCCAACCCAGAAACTGTCAGCCTTTTTTTGTAAAACTTGGGAAAGCCTCCTAAACAGACTCCAGAAATATCTATTAAGCATCTAATTTGCTACAGGTCCTGTGATCATTTTTTAATTTTGGCATCATTTTCCCCAAACCCTGTGAAGTAGATATTCTCTTCATTTTCAGAAGAGAATGTATCCTGACATTTTAAAAATAGTGAACCTTGAACTATCTCTGCTAATACCGTTGCCAGGGGCACTGGTTGGTGTGCCCACTGCTCCCACCAAGTGATAGATCCCATTGCATCAGAGTCCTCAAATGCTGACTCAGACCTCTGATTGGCTAAGCCTGGGTCACGTGCCTGTGTCCTGGCTGCAGCCTTGTGGATTTTGTAGTTGCTTCCTCCAAGGTTCACACAACAGGATCTTCTCCCCTATGGGAAAGGAGATCAGATGCTGGGGAGCCTCCAAACCCCATTAGTAAATATCTACTCCAATGAGGAAAGCAGAGTTTATATGTCCAAGGACAATAGTAAGCACTGGAGCTGAACAAAACCGAGGTCTTCAAAGTCCGACTAATCTTTCCATTATACTATAGCTGTTTAACTGCAACTATATGAAAGAGGACAGATAATTCATTTCACTTTTCCAAAACTCTCCACAATTAACAAAACTTCCTTCTGTGTACTTTTAATGTACCAGACATTAAAAGTTAGGCACTTTACATACATTGTTTAATTTCTATGAAAACCTTTGGAGACAAAGATTATTAGGAGGAATTAGAATTCTTATGTTACAGATTAAGAAAACTGAGGTTTGAAGAGGTTATGTGGTTTGGTCCAAGATTGTCAGTAAATAAAGTGCTCTTTCTATCTAATTACAAAGTTAGAGGTCTTTATATATCATGGTGCTATCAGAAGCTGTCTGGGTAAGGGTTTGAGCTTTATTTATATTTGCTTTTTCTCCTACTTGCAGCTCCTAATTCGATGACTGGCACATATCAAGCTCTCCATCAATGCTTGTTGAATGAGTGAGTGGGTATGCCTGAACTAAGTGGAGAGGGGAGGGAAGAAAACTTTAAAGAGTGATAGTGACTATTAACAAGGAGGCATTTGGGATGCAGGGTGAGAGGAAATCACTCAATGAAGTAGAATTATCTCTCACTAGATTAAATCAAGGAAGGTAAATAGGTTAAGAGTTAAGGCACATTTAGAAAGCTTACCCTGTGGTGGTTCCACCTAGGAGTATCAAAGCCCAGCTGCCTTGCCTCAAGTCTGGACAACTCTGCAGTGTAACTTACACTCCAGAATTCTCCTCTTGGGGCCAGAATGCACTTCTCTCCAAGGGACTTCGCCCGAAATCACCCTCTTGCTTGCCTTCCTCTCAATCTCTGTCTTGCTTCCCCCACTCCCTTCCTGGCTTCCCTGGAGGGCAAGTTCTTATTAAATCTCTTGCACATGGATCTTCAACTCAGGGGTCTGACTCTGGGAAACCCAACCTAAGCCTGGCAGTCATTCTCGGAAAGTTTGTAGTGTGCCTGGAACTGGTAGACACTCAATAAACACATATTGAATGAATGAATGAATAAATGAATCCTAGAGCTGTCCCTCTCCCTCATGACAAATATCCATAGGGCCATAGCTCTCTCTTTTAAAACATTTTTTTTTTATTTTTAAATTTTTCCATACGTTATTGGGGTACAGGTGGTATGTGGTTAAATGAGTACGTTCTTTACTGGTGATTTTTGAGATTTTGGTGCACCCATCACCCGAGCAGTATGCACTGCCCCATAGTTATAGTCTTTTATCCCTCATCCTCCTCTCACTCTTCCCCTCAAGTCCCCAAAGTCCGTGGTATCATTCTTATGCCTTTGTGTCCTCATAGCTTAGTTCCCACATATCAGTGAGAACATACGATGTTTGGTTTTCCATTCCTGAGTTACTTCAATTAGAATGATAGTACCCAGTCTCATTCAGGTCACCTCAGATGCTGTTAATTCAATCCTTTTTTTTTTTTTTTTTTTTGAGACAAAGTCTCGCTCTGTCGCCCAGGCTGGAGTGTAGTGGCACCATCTTTGCTCACTGCAAGCTCTGCCTCCCAGGTTCACGCCATTCTCCTGCCTCAGCCTCCCAAGTAGCTGGGACTACAGGCACCCACCACCAGCCCGGCTAATTTTTTGTATTTTTAGTAGAGACGGGGGTTTCACCTTGTTAGCCGAGATGGTCTCGATCTCCTGACCTCGTGATCTGCCTGCCTCGGCCTCCCAAAGTGCTGGGATTACAGGTGTGAGCCACCGTGTCCGGCAATTCAATCCTTTTTATGGCTGCATGGTATTCATATGTGTGTGTGTGTGTGTGTGTGTGTGTGTGTGTGTGTGTGTGTATACCACAGTTTCTTTATCCACTTATTGATTGATGGGAATTTGGGTTGGTTCCACGATTTTGCAATTGTGAATTGTGCTTCTGTAAAAAAGCATGTGCAAGTATCTTTTTTGAATAATGACTTCTTTTCCTCTTGGTAGATACCCAGTAGTGGAATGGCTGGATCAAATGGTAGTTCTATTCTTAGTTCCTTAAGGAACCTCCACTCTGTTTTCCATAGTGGCTGTACTAGTTTACATTTCCACCAGCAATGTAGAAGTGTTCCCTGTTCATTGCATCCATGCCAACATCTACTGTTTTTTGATTCTTTTGATTATGGCCATTCTTGCAGGAGTAAGGTGGTTGCATTGTGATTTTGATTTGTATTTCCCCAATCATTAGTGATGTTGACCTTCTTTCATATGTTTTGAGAATTGTCTATTCATCTCCTTAGCCCACCTTTTGATGGGATTGTTTGTTTCTTCCTTACTGATTTGTTTGAGTTATTTGAGAAAAATGTGTATTCTGTCCTTATTAGGTAGAGTGTTCTATAGATGTTTGTTAGTTCTAATTGGTTTATGGTGTTGCTGAAGGTTTCTGTTTGCATTGATCTTCAAACCAGTTGTTCTGTTCATTATTGAGAAGAAAGTATGGCAATCTCTATCATTGTTGAATTGTCTACTTCTCTCATTATATCTGTCAGTTTTTGCTTCATGTATTATGGTGCTCCGTTGTTAGGTTCATTTATCTTCCTGATGGATTGACCTTTTTGTCATTATGTGCCCATCTTAATCCCTAGTAATTTGTTTGCATTAAAACCTATTTTCTCTTATATTACTAGAGTCACTTCACTTCAGCTTTCTTGTGGTTGCTATTTGCATGATATATCTTTTTGCATCCTTTTACTTTCAATCTATTTGCATACTTGAATCTAAATTGTTTCTTCTCTAGTTAGCATATAGTTAGATCTTATTTTTTAAACCCAGTCTGACAATCTGTTTTTTATTAGATTGTTTAATCCATTCACATTTAATGTTATTGTCAATATAGCTGCATTTATATCTACCATTTTACTTTTTGTTTTCTATACGTCTTCTGTCTTTATATTTTTCTTGTTCCTCTGTTCCTCCATGTGTGCTTTCTTTGGCATTAAATGAATATTTTCTAATGCAGCATTTTCATTTCTTTAATGATTTTTCTGACTATGTATTTATTAGTTATTTATCAGAGATAGCTTCAGATTTATACTAATTTAATTCTAGTAAGATACAGAAATGTTACTTCTCTATGGTTCTATTCCTTTCCTACTTTTTGCAGCATTCTTATACATATTACATCTATGTAATGTTAAATCTCTTGCACTTGCTCATGAATCTTCAACTCAGGGGTCTGCTTCTGGGAAACCCAACCTAAGCCTGGCAATCATTCCAGAAAAGTTTGCAGTGTGCCTGGAACTGATAGGCACTCAATAAACACAAATTGAATGAATGAATGAATGAATGAATGAATAAATGAATCCTAGAATTCAAGAACTTGCCCTCCAGGGAAGCCAGGAAAGGAGTGGCGGAAGCAAGACAGAGCCTGGGAGGAATGTTAAAATCCAAAAATACACTTTTATAATTATTACTTTATAAAATTCTATGTCTTTTATAGAGTCTAAGAGAAAAAGGAGAATAAGTATATATTTGTAGCTTTCAGTATAGTAATCTTATTTATCATTTCTGGTTCTCTATATTTTTTCTTGTGGATTCCAGTTACCATTTGGAATTCTTTTCTTTAGCCCAATACAGCTTGCTTCCACCCCCTTTTTTGTGCTTTTATTGGCAAATGTATTACATTTCTATATGTTATAGGCTTAATGACACATTATATACACATTGTTTGATAATATTGATTTTTAAAAGCTGTTAAGCAAAGAAAGGAGAATAAATATGCATCTGTACTGTCATTTATAATTACGTAATTAGCTTTATTGATGTCCTTTGTTTTTTGTGTGTGGATTAAAGTTACTACCTGGAGTCACTTGGTTGCAGCCTAAAGAGCTTTTATTATGTCTTGCAAGATTGGTGTGCTAGCCACAAATTATATATTTTTGTTTATCTGGGAATTTTTAACATTTTGTCTTCATTTTTGAAAGTTAGGTTTGCTGGATACAGGATTCTCCACCGACAGTCTTTTTGCTTTGTGCACTTTAAATATGTTATTCCACTGTCTTCTGACCTCCATTGCTTCTGATGAGATGTTAGTTATTTTTATTGTGGTTCTCATGTGATTGTTTTTCTTCGTTTTCAAGATATTCTCCTTGTCTATGACTTTTAGCATTTTTACTATAATGTGTCACTTTGTAGATCTCTTTGTACTTATCCTACCTAGAACTTACTGAGCTTCTTTATGTATAGATCAATATTTTTTGATAAACTTTGGCAGGTTTTAGCCATTATTTCTTCAAATATTTTTTCTACTCCTTTCTCTCTCATTTTTCCTTTTGATACTCTCACTATACACATTTTACTTTATTGGTATTTTATATTTGGTGCAACTTTGTTTCCATACTTTACTTCTATAATTATTATTTCCTTTAGTTCTTTGAATGTATTTATAATGGTATGTTGAAATCTTTGTTAAATCTGACATCTGGTCACGCTCACAGGCAGCTCCTGTTGCTTGATTTTTCCCCTTTAGCCTATGGGTCATACTTTCCTGTTTCTTTGAATATCTCATATTTTTGAAACTAGACATTTTTAATAATATATTACAGCACATGGGTACTTCCCCATCACTGACTTCAGGGCTTGTTATTATTACTTGCTTCCTTACTTATTTAATAACTAGTTGGATTATTTTAGTGAAGTGTACTTATTCCTACACTCACAGTGTGAGCCTCTGATGTTGCTCCTCGGAAGTGTCAGTCTTGAGTATGCCCATAGTCACCTTGGGATGATAGTGGTTTTGGCAGTACTCTCTTTGACTGCCTTTTCCCCCGACTACACTTAACTGTTAAGACACTTCTCTAATTGTCAGTTGAATGTTCTATTTTTTTCAACAAAGCCCTGGTACACAGATTACTTCTGAATCTGATCCAATCACATTTGGGCTCCTTTAAAGGAGTAGTTCCTGAGGTCAGTGTTTTAGAAATGTTCTGACCCCAAGAGAGGTCTTTTCAGCTGTTTCTTTCCTTGTTTCTCTCCAGCACACTAGTTGGCCTACAATGTAGCCTATATCTCCAATGAATCTACTAATCGTTTCCCCATTGCTTTTCAGCACACTTCCACTGTTTTTGAGAGTGCCCTTAGGCTTGAACTTCTTCACTCTCTGTTCCAAATGAAGCCAATTCCTTTGTGGTGGGATTTGGAACTCTCTGCTCTATGGATTGCTTCTCCCTTCAGGCAACATCTCTTAGTCATGGCTCTGGTGCTGATGGTAGAGTCAATGGCTGGTCTCTGAATGACACCCTTGTATTAGGAGCTGAATGCTTGGTGGATGGAGTGGGGGCAACTGTCCTGGTCTCCTAGACTTGCCTATTTTGGCATGAAAACCCTGTCCCAGGAACTAAGGCAAAGACAACTGGGGCTCCATTATTCTTAGAGGCATTGAACGAAAGGTAGAACTTCTGTTTTGTGAGTCGTGGCTAGGCAGAAGGCAGCAGCACATACCTCTCTGTCTCATTCACCTGGAATTTAAATTTAGCAGCAGCTAACTGGGGGCAGGATGTGAAATGTTACTTTCCTTGGATGGATAGCCCTCTGACTGGGAGCATGGTAAAGGGGAGTACTGTATTCCTGATTGTACCAGTCTGAAGTAGAGTTTCCAGCTCACTTAGTTTGGAAGTGGGAAGGCATATGTTTTGGTTCATATACTACAGATTCTTACAATTCTTACCGAATTTTAGTAGGTTTTCTTGAGTAAACATTTCCTCATTTGCCATATGCTCATATGGCCATTTCCAGAGGATTAAATGGTTATTTTAAAAACAATTTTCACCAATTTCTTAATAGCTGAGGAGTGGGTCCATGGAGCTTTTTGTGTTGTCATGTCAGAAGTTGAACTCCTCCAGTGATTTCATTTCCAAGCATAGATTATTATTTTTTCTATAATCAGATTCTAGCTGTATTGATTTCCATAGTCGTCTATCTTAATGTTGTCCTCTAATCAGCAGTAGTGAAAAAACACTAAATCAAAGTCTTCTATACATTGATTAAGACTATCTGCAAGTTTAAAAAAATAAAAAAGAAAGGTTAAACTGTGTTTTAAAGCATATTTCAAAGCTATGAAGAATTCTAAAATTTTTAATGGAAAATTTGCTGTCTCATCCATGGGTCAGTGCAACCTGTGGTCACACATTGCCCTGTGTGAACTTAACTAAACTGAGATGAATTTTGTTCTGGGCATTTGCCAGTCACAGTGCAGCAGGTGAGCAGGAAGGCTGCTTTTACTCCTTGAGGACTAAGACTTGGTGATTTTCAGAGTTTCTAACATGGCCATCAAGAGTTCAGTTTCCCAGCAGCTATTTTGTGGGTGACTGCTTTAGTTGTCATAGAACAAGGTTTTGGCATGCGTGGATGCTCCCACATAGGCAGAGTACCTGTCATTTGGCAGCAATAAACCTCTTCACAAATGAAGGACAATTGTGTTCATGCCAGCTCTTAACTCTCTGTGTTAATTTAGTTCAGGGAAAACACTTGCAAAACTGCAATCCACATATGAACCCCTAAATCCATATATGAACCCCTAAACTAAATTTAGTTAATAAACCCCCGGCTCCTCAATTAAATTTTATTTTAGTCTGCAAACTTGAGAGGATAAGAGACATTACATTGCACTCTTTATTTTTTTCTCAAATCAAATCAAATCTGACTCTAGTCTCCATCCTGCCTGGGCTGTGAGAAATACTACCTCAGATACAGACAGGTCCTTATCTCTTCCTTCCTTGGGCTGTGTTGGAGCCTGGTTTTTAGATCACATGATTACTACTGCCTTGTTTTTTGAAGTTTAGGCTGCTTCCAGCTCAAGCAGCTACTGGAAATTTTTCTTGGGGCTTCTCATGCCATGGTGCCTGTCTCTATGTGATTCTCCAGTCTCTCACTACTGAGGTCCTCTCCAAGTGAGGGGTCAGGTTCCATACCAGACTCAGAGATGCCCTCTCCTCTGATTTAGCTGCCTCTACTCTTGAACTCCTCAATGCCAAAGGGGATAATCCCTTTCCCCTCCTTTCTAGGATCTAATTTAATCACCCCAATAAGCTCAAGGATTTGAAAACCAAATCCAAAAAGTGTATGTGCCTCCTGCTTTCTGCTGTGTAACAACACTTCCCCCTCTTGCTTGCACAATCTTTCCATACCCTACACAAAGGAATACAAAGGCATTTGTCCTTTCTTTGGGGAAAGGAAAAATACAGCAAAAGCAAAGTCAAATCAGTTCATCAATAAATAACGTTTTCACGGTTACTAATAGCCTGTAGGGACCACTTTCTCCTCATTCCTTGTCTACTCTCTAGTGGAGTGTCTTAGTAAGATGGTTAAAGGAAGAGAGAAAAAAGTAAAGAAGTTTAGGGGACTAAGTTAATTTAGCCTGCTTGATGAGTAATGGGCTCCTATGTTATTAACTGATATCAAACTACATGAACTACATGTGTAGCAATGCTAGGTGTGAACAGTATTTGGTAACACTTCAAATATTCTTTCTTCCCTCTCCTTATACCTGACCCCTACACTGACCCCTATGCTCCCTCAAGCGTTTGGTTTTTGCCTTAAAATACCTGGTATGCTTTAAGGGTGATTACCCATAGCCCCTATGACTCTTCAAAAATCTTCCCCACCAGCAGACTGATTCCTGCAATTCCATCATCAGAGCTACACCTTTCTTAAAAGTGCAAATGAGAGGGTTATATTAGTTTCTTGTGGCTGCTGTAACAAAGACCACAAATTTGGTGGCTTTAGACAACAAATGTGTTCTCTCATAATTCTGGAGGTTAGAAGTCTGAAATCATCTTGTCTGCAGCACCATGCTCCCTCTGAAGGCTCTGGAGGAGACTGTTCCACATCTTTCTTCTAGCTTCTGGTGGTTGCCTGTGATTCTTGGTATCCCTTGGCTTATAGCTGCATCACTTCAATCTTTGTATCTGTGGTCACGTGGCCTTCTTCCCTGTTTGCCTCTCCGTCTCCCCAAATCTCTTTCTTCTTATAAGGACTGCTGTCGTTGAATTGAGGGCCCACCCTAATCCTGTATGACCTTGTCTTAACTTGATTACATCTTCAGCGACCTTATATCCAAATAACATCACATTCGCATGTACCAGGGATTAGGATTTAGACATATCTTTTGGGGGAATGCAGTTGAACCTACAATAAGGGTTAACACTAATTATTGCCAGTTAGGGTTGAGTGGGAGTATTTTTAGCAGACTTTATTTGAGAAAGAATTCAGAATCAGAGACATGATAATGGAGGATGGGGCAGATAGAAAAGATTGGAAATGAGCTGTTAACTGCGCATTAATGTTGAGGGTGGGTCTGCTGTGGCCCTGTGACTCTCTGCCAATTTGACCATAACAAAAAAGAGAAGGCTAAGAAGACAGAGTAGCTACAGCTGGACAGAAAAATAGGAATTAAGGGACCTTGGTGATATTTCGGATGAGTCCAGAAGGAAAGAAATCTTGGTGCAATGATCCATGATTTGAGTAAAACACATCTCTCTAATTTAAATAGATTTGGGAAGTGATTGAAATTTCACATTCGTAAGTTTTTAAATTTTGCTTCATCATTGGTTGTTTCATAGTTGAGCTCCTAAAAGTTTAGCTTTTTGTTTCCTTTAATAGGATTTGAGTTAGAATTCTACAGAACCACTAGGTCTTTATTCCTTCCTGATTGTATCATCTAAATTATTTAACGTTTAGAGAAACTGTCAAAATAAAGTGTCAAAGACGAAACTAAGTCTGTGGCAAAATTAACCAAGGCTGTTTATTCATCAGCTTGCAGCAAGGGAACCCTTGTGCAGTTCATTTCCATTTCTGCACGGGTTCAAAGGTGTTAGAGAGGAGAGTCAGTTTTACAGCTAGTGAAGAAATGCTGAGACAGTCTGATTGGCAAGCGTTCTATCAAGGTGAGATTTTTTAGAATGGAGGGAGACTTTCTAATGGCCCCTAGGTACATTTAGCCATCACAGGTTGGTTGCAAGGGGCAAGTGAGCTGTTTGGGAACATTTCATAAGAGGAAGGATTGCTTAGTGTTGGGATGAAAGGTTTTCTATGGCTGGCCATATCCTGGAAGGAGATGGGGCTCATGGTGTGCTTTTTTTCTGAAGTCAAATTGTCACTGTGGTCCTTACCGGGGAGGGGGAAGCTACCATGGCAGACAATCTCCCAGAAGCAGTGAGAACTATAGCTAATACATCTCATTGGACTGAGATGGAAAGGATAAAAAAGAAGACTATAGGCTGGGTGTGGTGACTCACGCCTGTAATCCCAGCACTTTGGGAGGCCGAGGCAGGCAGATCACGAGGTCAGGAGATCGAGACCATCCTGGCTAACACAATGAAACCTCGTCTCTACTAAAAATACCAAAAATTAGCCGGGCGTGGTGGTGGACGCCTGTAGTCCCAGCTACTTGGGAAGCGGAGGCAGGAGAATGGCGTGAACCCGAGAGACAGAGCTTGCAGTGAGCCCAGATCACACCACTGCACTCCAGCCTGGGGGACAGAGCAAGACTCCGTCTCAAAAAAAAAAAAAAAGAAAAGAAAAGAAAAGAAGACTACCAAATGGCAGTTTGAAACAAAGCTAAATTTATTTGCTTGCCTGACAACACACAAATACTGGATCAGCAGACTCTCTTAGCAGAAATAAAGGTCTAGGTATGCGGTGAAAAGGGAGAAAGTACATCAAATGATGAG
The DNA here is from genome assembly GCF_043159975.1 of Macaca nemestrina. NCBI lineage: Eukaryota > Metazoa > Chordata > Mammalia > Primates > Cercopithecidae > Macaca > Macaca nemestrina. The sequence continues at coordinate 118,488,469 of NC_092145.1, read as the reverse complement.
ACATTCTGAGTTCAGGTCTCTGGCTGGTTCATAAAATGGATTGTAAACTCTTCTAAGCCAGTGGCTAGTTTCAGGTGTTTCATCAGTGAATGCCGGGAAGCTGAGTTTCAAACAAGTTCAAGATTGGCTGTGTTAAATTCCAATGTGTCTAGGTTAATTCAGCAGAATGCTCATATGCACATGGAAGCAGCTCTGGCAAGCTTTTTCTTCAACAGGGAAAACAATATAGCAATATTAAAAAAAATTACAGGCAAGAAAGCATCCACCCTCTTACAACCTTATTGACTATACAGTGTTTTATTTTGGGATATTGTTTTTGTGTTCAATACACACATTTATTTTTTATTTTTATTTTATTTATTTATTTTTGAGATGGAGTTTTGCTCTGTCACCCAGGCTGGAGTGTAGTGGTGAGATCTCGGCTCAATGCAACCTCCACCTCCTGGGTTCAAGCGATTCTCCTGCCTCAGTCTCCTGAGTAGCTGGGATTACAGGCATGTGCCACCATGCATGGCTAATTTTTAAAAATATTTTTAATAGGGAGAGATGGGTCTTCACCATGTTGGCTAGGCTGGCCTCGAACTCCTGACCTTAAGTGATCTGCCCACCTTGGCTTCCCAAAGTGCTGAGATTACAGGTATGAGCCACCCTGCCCGGCCAATAAACACATATTTAATAGTTGTAAACACACCACACATACTATTTTGTATTTCCAACTTGCTTTATGACTTGAAAATAATCCTAAAATATTTTTCCATGTTACTACATGGTCTTTATTATGAGGATTTAATGACTACATAGTATTCTTTCAAGTCAATATGACATCAACTATTTATTCATGTTTCCTATTTTTGAACATTTGGTGAGTCCAATGACCTCTGTGTAATGTGTGTGTGTGTGTATGTGTGTGTGTGTGTGTGTGTAGGATAGCAGTGAACATCTTTGCTGATTCAAGAATTTAGTTTTTCTCTTATTTTCTTAAGATCAGTTCCCCCAAAGTGAGCATTCTATGTCAAAGTGAAGGAACTCTTGCTGACTCTTAATATGAGGGGTCAAATTTCCTTCCCATTTCCAGGGGTATTTCCCTCACTCTCACCCTTGAGCAGTAGAAGTATACCAGTTTTATCCCTATGTTGCCAGCACACAATGTTCTTGCCATTAAAAAATCTTGCTAATTTGATGTAAGCGTAAAATAACAGCTCAAGGTTACTTTAAAATGTATTTCTTTACGTGGGAGGATAAACATTCCCTCATATCTTTATTTTCTAATGTTAATTAGTTCTTTATGTCTTTTGCTCATTTGAAGTATTTGATTTTGAACCAGAATAACACACTGCACACCCTTCCACCTATCCCAATGAAGACTTAATGTAAAATAATGCTGTTTTGTTTTTCACCTTCTGCATGGGGCGGCTGCCCACAGCAAAAGCAGTCTTTATTTTTAAAAATTTCCTCTTGAAGTTCAGCCCCTGCAATATAAATAAGAGTTCTTTGGTACACTTGTCCTTGATGAAAAAACAGATTTCTGCTTGCAAAAGAGGCTCTCAAGAATAATGCAAATGTCTTTAGCTTCTGATTTTTTCCCAACCAAATTAAATGGTATATTTTATTGTCTATGATCTATTTAGTCACATTGCGTGGCTTCTAGCCATGTGCTATACAAAAGTGTTCTTCTTGAATTTTTTTTTAAACTTTGATTTTAGGTTTGTGGGGACATGTGAAGGTTTGTTACATAGGTAAACTCGTGTCACGGGGGTTCGTTGTACAGATTATTTCAACATCCAGGTATTAAGCCCAGTACCCAGTAGCTATCTTTCCTGCTCCTCTCCGTCCTCCTGCCCTCCCTTGTCAAGTAGACCCCAGTGTCTGTTGTTTCTTTCTTTGTGTTCCTAAGTTCTTATCATTTAGCTCCCACTTATAACTGAGAACACGTGGTATTTGGTTTTCTGTCCCTCTGTTAGTTTGCTAAGGATAATGACCTCCAGCTATATCCATGTCCCTGCAAAAGACATGATCTCGTTCTTTTTTATGGCTGCGTTGTATTACATGGTGTATACGTACCACATTTTCTTTATCCAATCTGTCATTGATTAGCATTTAGGTTGATTCCATGTCTTCGCTATTGTAAATAGTGCTGCAGTGGACATTGAATTGTCCACTGAATTGTCCATTGAATAGTGCTGCAGTGGACATTGAATTGTTTTGATTTGCCACCAATTGTAGCCAATTAATCTCTTTGGATACTTATCACCCTTTGTGCCCCTAGCACCCCTTTCCTACCCTGGTGTTGGAACCACCAACCTACTTTCTGCATTGGAAGGGATATATCAGAGATTCATCCCAAACACTTTTCCCAAATATTTTCACTTTTTCACAGTCTCTGTTTTAGTGGAGATTGATTATTTGGTATTTATTCTGTAAACGGAATGAATGTATGCAGAGCTTTGTACATTCAGTCCCTATTTTGTGATTTCATATAAATTATACTTTCATTCGTAATGCTACCCCAAAGTCAATATATTATTTTACTACCCAGCAAACTTCTTCTGTAAAGGACCAGATAGTAAATATTTTAGGCTCTGTCAGCCAGATAAGGTCTCTGTTGCTTTCACTGCTTCTGTCTCTTCTTTCTCCTCCTCCTCTTCTTCTTTTGCAACCCTTTAAAACTGTAAAAACCATTCTTAGGTCTAGGCCTTACAAAAAATCAGGCTGTGATTGGATTTGGATTTGGCACATGACCTGTAGTTGGCCATTGCTGATCTAGAAATATTCAGAAAAAAAATTAAGATTTTAATTGTTTTCTTTGTGAGATAAGTAATGCATGACTAGCATTAGTGAGCTGGTTGTTTATTTTTTCTTTTTAAACAATAGCAAAAAGCATATTCATGGCAGTGAGGATGGGCCCCATTTGAATGGCTAATATTTATCTCAACACAGCTATTTTTGAGTAGTTGGTGATATTCTCTTACTAAAAGGAAAGGAAAGAAAAGAAAACGAAGCTGCCAGACAGTACTTGAAGCTTGGGTTTACTTTCTGTACCACTGCAAGAAGGTCTTGCAATGAGAACCAAAAAATTATATTTTCTGATGGTGCATTGGGAAAACTAGTGGTGATTGTAAAATGTATTTAGAGTTTAATTAAAACACAGTTACTGCAGAGGCTTCATAATAATGTATTGTTTTTCTGCTTAGATTTGTATCATCAGTGTGCTAGCTACTTGTGCTTTACATTGACCAAGAGGACATACTGCACAAGTATGTGGATGAAGATTACTGGACTTTTACCTTAGGAAATATTTCTCAGTAGGCCACATAATGAAGTACCTCCATTAATTTTTCTTTTCTAATACTATATTTCAATTTTTTAAAAGTAATTTCTTATTTATCCAGTAACTCCACTCTGACATAACACAAGCAGAATACTGAAAGTTGGCAACCCCACTGATATGGTTTGGCTATGTCCCCACCCAAATCTCATCTTGAATTGTAGCTCCCATAATTCCCATGTGCTGTGGGTGGGACCCAGTGGGAGATAATTAAATGATAATTAATTGCCCCATACTATTCTTGTGGTCTCGTGGTAGCGACTAAGTCTCATGAGATCTGATGGCTTTATAAGGGGTTTCCCTTTCCACTTGGTTCTCATTCTCTCTTGCCTGCCACCATGTAAGATGTGCCTTTTGCCTTCCACCATGATTGTGAGGCCTCCCCAGCCACGTGGAACTGTGAGTCTATCGAACCTCTTTTCCTTTGTAAATTACCCAGTCTCAGGTATGTCTTTATCAGCAGCATATAAACAAACTAATACACCCACTCCCTTTCAAAAAACACAGGCAAAAACACAAACACATTTCCCTATGTGGTCTGTGCCTGTTCACGCTGCAGTAACTGAATACCAAGGACAGGATGGTTTAAACAACAGAAATTAATTTTTTTCACAGTTCTAGAGGCTGGAAGTTCAATATCAAGGTGCCCTCAGGGTCAGTTTCTGATGAGGTCTCCCCTCCTGGCTTGTAGATGGCCATACCTTTTCCCTGTGTCCTCACATGGCCATTCCTCTATGCACACATGGAGAGAGGGAGAGCTCTCTAGTGTCTCTTCCTCTTATAAGAATACTGGTTTTACCAGATTAGGGCCCCATCCTTATGACCTCACTTAACCTTTATTCCTTCTTTATAGGTCCTGTCTCCAAATACAGTCACACTGGGAGTTAGGACTTCAACAGAAATTTAGGAGGACACAACTTAGCCCATAACACAGTCAAGACAAATATTTCAATATTATAACATTCCTTGCTCTCTCACCTAGAATCTGCTTACCTTTCAATTCTAAAATTTTTTTGTGTGTGTTTTGAGATGGAGTCTTGTTCTGTCACCCAGGCTGGAATGCAGTGGCACGAAGTTGACTCTCTGCAACCTCTGCCTCCCAGGTCCAAGCGATTCTCCTGCCTCGGCCTCCCAAAGTACTGGGATTACAGGCATGAGCCACTCCACTCAGCCTAAAAATTTTTTTATTCCATTTCTAAGGCAACACAAAGTTTGTAATAGCAAATGAAAGTGAAAAAGGAGAGGAACTGCTATGGGGAGACATACTGATTGACCCCAGGCAGGAAGGGACATTGGACAAGAGGTTGCCAGCCATCAGGAGACAAAAAAAAAAAAAAAAAAAAAAAAAAAAAGGAAAAGAAAATTCAAACATTACTTTAGCGCTGTAGTCTAGGGCCACGGATTGCAGAGGTAAATGACCCTATGGATTTAGAAAGAACTGTGAAGTATTACTCACTGGAGCTGCCCAGTAATGAATGTGCATAATGACTATGACAAGAAGAAAAGGTGCCTTGTTCAGGAAGGAGGAATGAATGTAGCACATTTTAGACAGGATAGGTTAGGACAAGCAAGTGTGATTGCTTATAACAATCAACCCTTAAGTCCCCTGGAGAGGGTCTGGCCCATCTCTAGGATCTTTTCTTCCTGGAAAGCACAGTTTGGAGTCCAACCTACTAGAGTTCAGAACCCAGAGTTCAGAACTGTCCCTGCTCTTCTCCTCTTTTCCCCTCATCTCTCCTTAGAGGAATGTTGCTCCATCTGGATTCTGAAATCTTTCTCCTTCATTTTTTTTCCTCAAACTTTTGATCTGCAGTTCAGAGGCTCTCTGTTCTCCTAGGTCCTAGGGGATTAGGCTTTTGTAAACTGAAGCTGGGAAATGTGTAGACCATTTCAGCTTTCAGCCCAGTTCCTCTCCCCACCCCTTCTCCAGGCAAGGAACTTAAAGCTGACTCTAGGCTTGAAGGGGAAGGGAGGCTGACCAACCCTGCAAAACAAAGAACACGTACATTGTCTCCCAGACACTTCAAAACAAGCTTTTGAGGTAGATACTCTCACCATCCTCATTTTGCAGAATAGGAAACTGAGACTTAGAGGGGTTAAGTTGCCCAAGGTGAAACAATTACTTAAGTGATGAGGTGTTAGAGAGAAGCAGGATTCAGACTCAGTCTTGTCTGCTTCTATGTCTATAGCCCCTCTGTGCATCCTCAGAAGGTAGAAGGAAGGCAGTTTCCTAATTGATGTGATGAACTTTGAAGGAATTAACTCTGCATTAATTACTTAACAAGTAGGAACGTCTGCAATCCTATTTTATGAGAGCTCATATTTTTCAGCAGCAAACCTGGGGCAGGAAAATGATTTTCCTGAGATATGGGGCTTGGCAACCAGAGCCAATCACAGGAAAACCAATGTCAAAACAGGCAGATCACGTGGCCCAAATGGTTGGGACATTAAATAACACGGTAGATACACCAAGGATATGTCATAATTGTATGAGTCCAAGGGCAGTATTTATTTTCTAAAGAAAGCAATGAGCAGCCTGTATAATTAGAAATTAACTACCATACTTGAAATTATGCAAACAGCGTAACAGGCAGAAAACTAAACAAAAATGTGAAAAACTCTTGCAGCAATATTTGTACTTAACTTGAGTCTTCAAGGTTGACTTTTGTACAGAGTGCTTTTCTTTTCTTCCTGTGTTAGCGGCATTCTTCATGTGGAAGCTGTTGGTCTCGATCCCAGATTCAAGAGCTGGAAGCTTCACCCTGCTGAAAAGTTTAGGCTGGCATCATTCAGCAGGCTAAAGCTTCATTAATGGCAACATCTCTCAGCCATATGTCAATAAATCAATGCTCTAACAGGAAACAAATGCAGAAGGCATATCATCAGCTTCCTGTCTCCTCCTTAGGAAACTTGCGTTAGTCATAGTGAAGGGCAATTTCACCCCTTTCTCTTCAAGACCTTTGTATAAGTCCTGCTTCCCTTGAGTTTCCAAGGCGACTGCAAGCTCAGTTGGAAGCAACAAGTAACTTAGATGGCAAGTTCCCAATGGAATTGGAAGTGACCACCACAGACAAGGACAGCATGAAACAGAAAACAAGCTGCCACGCAGCTGGTCGGTGGATTCAGAGGCCACCCTTTCTTAGAGTCTGGATTTCAGAATGCTTCGTAGGATGAAGTAATCATATAAACAACCAGCTGTGGAAACTAAATAAGCCTTTTCATAGTTTCCATTTTTGCAGCTGGGAAAAAACATGTAAAATAAAGGTGAATTTTGGTCTGACAGCCTAATGTTAATTAGAACAGGGCCTTCAAGGATTGAAATCCATTATACTTTAGGGAAGGGTTGATTATCCCTCCCACTTATCCCTTTAACAAACCAAATTGACTTGTTCTTAAACATGGAAAGAATGCATAGCACCTTGGGACGGATTATTGAAATCTTAATCCCGTGGTCCCATCCACTGAGGCCCCCACAGCAAGCACTATTGAAATTATTTTTCTTGTCCAATCAGCAACTGGTAAATGCTTTGCAGTCATGGACTTGGCTAATACGTTCTGTTCAGTGACCATTTCAACAGGCTCTCAGCCACAATTCGCCTTCGCCTCTGAGGGGACACAATTCACCTTTACCAGGCTACTCATGGGGTATGTCAGCCGTCCTGCTGTCTCACACAATTTCACAGGTGAAATCTTAGCCACATCTATCTTTCTCAAGGCACACAGGTATGACATCAAACTGATGACATCCTCCTCTGACGGGATTCACTTGACATACTTATTTAGGCCATACAAACACAAAGGAGCTCTCAAAAAGGGGATGGACCATTGCCTCACACATAATACTAGGCCCTGCTATCTCAGTTAAATTCCTGTCATTGCTGGGAAATGAACATTGACTCTCTTAGCGCCCACAATCTTAAAGAAAGCCCAACATCTTTTAGGCATTTTTGGGTTCTGGAGGTAATGCATTCTTAATGTACAAATTTTACTTAAGCCCATTTGTGTTACTTACAAATTGGCCTACCTTGAGTAATGTCACCACCAACAAAAGGCTCCAGAATCTGTCCAAATTTCAATAAAACAGGCACTCCTGTTCGTGCCCCACCCTACCCTGAGACTCCTTTACTGTAGAGGCTTTAGCAATCTCCTCTTGGGCCTCCTGGAGTCTCTGGACCACCCATGATGGTCATAGATTGCCAATGCCTTCTGGTGCAAGAAACTGCCCTCCTTTCCCCCGTCATATGCACTATTAGAGGGAAAAGTGGTGGCCACATACTGGGTTCTTCTGAAGATGAAGGCTCACATAGACCTTGAGTCTATGACCTTCCACACCCAGCTGCCTATTATGTCATAAGAGCAGCACCCTGCAAGTTTGTCATGGACACTGAGGACTCCTTGCTATCCAATGGAGTCAAACCTGGGTCTTCTAGTGTATCCCACTTGAAGAAGCGGGTAGATAGCTTCCCTTGTCCTTGGTTTCTTGCTAGATGCCATGAAGCTGGAGGTCACCCCTTTCCAAGTCCCCGTTGTTTGTCTGGGAAACCCCTTGGGATCAACTGAGTGAACAACAATGGGACTTTATACATTTTATGTATGGTATCACCACCATTACATACAATTAATCTTGTGGGAGAGCTGCTGCTTTTCATCCCTTAGCCAGATCTTACGTGATCAAGGATGATACCTCAGCACAATTGGCTGAACTTCAGGCAGTCATTTTAGTAATGAATTCCCTGGCCAATAATTAGCCCCATTTCCACATTTATACAATCATGGGCCATTGCCAATGATCTGACTGTCTGGTTTGGGCAATGGCAGCAGCAACAATTCCTTGCCCAAGGTTGCCCTCTTCAAGGTAAGGAACTCTGGGAAGCTCCTGCCTCGTAGAGCCTCAAAGTATGAATGAATATCACACGTGTCTACACATCCTAAAGTCACAATGCAAGACTTCACGGACACACTGCTTATCCCTTTCAGAGTTCCAGACATTATGACCAAGGCACTCACTTTCTCTTTCATCTTCTCTCAAAGTCATTTTCTGACCTAGTTGGGAGCCTGCCCAGAAAGCCTCATTATGTGAAGTAATAAACCCTTTTGTATGTTCTTGGTGTATGTGTCATCATCAATCTCAATCTCCAAACCAGATTTTGAGTGGTGGTCCATCCTGTTTCTGCCAAATAACTACAACATGTACAATGGTCCCAATATAATAGAAGTTTATTTCTTGCTCATTAATATTCTAATTGGATATTTCTCATTAATTTCGTTAATGGTTGGTTTTCCTCTGCATGATGATTCAGGCCACCCAGGATCCTTCCACCTTACGGTTCAACTATACCCTAGGACCTTATATTCATTATCTGCATGTAGCCATGGAAAGGGAATGAGTATGGTGAAGATACACCTGTTTCTTAAAAGTCTTGGCCTGGAATGATGTACTTCATTTTTTGTTCTCATTCCATTGGTAATGACTGGTTATATGGTCACACCTAAATAATAGGGGATGCTGGGAAATGTAGCTTTGTGTGTTTTGGCAATGTCTATTTTATTGAAGGGGCAAGGACTTTAGTGGACAAGTAATTATTTTTGCCACAGGGACATAGCCTATATCTACAGATGTTTGAGAATCTGAATGGAATATGGCCCTACCCTGGCATAGGAGTCAATATACATATGAAAGCCCTACTCTCTAGACTATGGAACAACCATTTTTAGAGTGGAGTTGCTTGCTTGGAACAGGTGTTTCAGTAGCTTAATTTTTGCTTTCCCTTGAGCCGTCCTTTCTTGCTGCTGCTTTTTGTCTTTTTTCCCCTTCTCCTTCTACATTCATGAATAAAGGCCAAAGTGGTGGGGGATAATGGGGTTGGGAAAGAGAAGCATGGATAAATCTTGCTTGGCCATGTTAACAGGGGTGGGTGCAGAGGAGGACCAATCCATCCTCCCATCTCTCTATTGCAAGAGCTGAGCCAAATTCCCGTGAGGCCTGTGTATGAAATCTTTTGTTGCTGTTCACATGGTCTTGAGCTCCTGAGCTACTTTAATTTCAAGCAATTAATTTTGGAGACAATCAATTTGGGGACAAATATGCTGTCTACTGAGAAAAGAGTCCAAAGAAATATGTATTTTTATTTGGCTCCCCGTATCAACTCACCATTTCCACAGTGCCCCTGACTGCTTCCATTTCTCTATTTTATTTCCTGAGAGCTTAAGAAAAAAAACACTATCATGGCCTAAAGAGCTTTGATGACACCACCTAGATTATCCTTATGTTAGAGTGTTTTTTGGTTGGTGTTCAAGTAATCACTTCCACTGTGTTCATGCTTATGTACTGCATTTTAACACTGTTCCATGAATCAAAATATCAATAACAAGCTAATAAAATAATATCGAGCTGGGGTTGAATGAGGGGAATCAGTAAGCCACAGGAATTTCATGCTCTTCTTTGGCATATAGATTTAACATCACATCTGATTTAAATCCATACAGTAACTAAGCCCACCATGTGCTGTTTTCATTTAAAAAAAAAAATCCTCCTCAGATACATCTTGCCAGGTCTATCTCTTTTTCACTTTAATACCCTTTAAATGATTGAAAATCAGATTTTCCCACTGACTGTGCCTTTTGTCCCAAATGATAAATGATGATTTCTGTCTCCTCCTTTCTCCGTCTGGTTCTGAACGTTGTTCAAAATAAGCCGGCTCTTTGCACTGAGTTTTTGCTGCTGTCAGGGGATTTATGTAGGATGTGAGCTGAGCTATGGCAACTGCAATGATTGGATAACGGTTCCTTCAGAGCTGCAAGCAGAGCACAAGCCATGGTGGGTCTTTTTTTGGTTCTTCCCCAAATAGCTGCAGTTCTTGTTTGGGGATTTAAAATGTTCATGTATTTCCAAGTAAAAGAAGGAACGAAAAAAAGAAAACTCTTGGCAATTTAGGATTTGGCAAATGACCCTTACTTCATTACAGTGGAGGTGTGACTTTGGGCAAAACATTTAGCCTTTCTGAGCCTCAATTTATTTATCTGTAAAATGAGGAGATTGGTGCTGCATGAATTTTAAGATCCCGTCCATATATGAAATTCCATGTTCTATATTTGATGCCTTAAATTACTTGACTGAAATTATCTTTAATAGCTCTTTTCTTTCTCTTTAAGTAGGGAATTCAAGAGAGAGATGGTATTCTTTTGCACTCTGTGTTCAAAAACTGAATAAATAGCATTCCCCCATACTTAAAATGTCCAATACTGAACTCATTATGTTCTTCTCCACAGAACCCCTCTTCTCTAGCATTCCCCATCTTGGGTAACAGCACCACATCTACCCAGTTTCCTAATCTAGAAACTTCCGAGTCATCCTCCCTGTCAGCTCCTTCCTGCATCTCCTAACTGTGCCTTTAACAGCAATCAGCCATTCATTGCGTTTGTGAAATGTGTTCCTTGGAGGCTGGGCCCACTTTGCTGCTAGGCTGGTCACAGAAGGTAGAAATTCTTAGTGGAAAAATGCCTGCATCTAATCAGACAGCCTGGGCTCCAATCCTAGCTCTGTTCCTTGCTATTAGGTCTGTGACTCGTCCCAGGATGGACTGGGAGAGCTTGACTCCTAGAAAGTAGGATGGGCTGAGCTCCATGTATGAGTGTGGCACTACAATTACTAGCCTTATGACATTTCTGCATTATAATTTCTTTTCTGGAAAATGCTTATAATGATAGTACCCAGCTCTCTGGGATTTAATGTATGTGAAGTGCTTAGCCCAGTGCCTTGATGTACAGTAAGTGCTTAATAAGTGTTAGTAGTTATCTCTATGGATTATTACAGCAGAATGCTCATTATTAGCCTTAGCCGCCATGTGTGGTAAGACCTAGAATAAAACATTGCTGCCCAAAACCTTCTGTTGGTTGGGTTAGGCATTCACTCTGGGTGCCTTTGTGACCATGAATCTGTAGCTTACCCCACCAGCTTTCACTGCTTGCAATGGTGAATCAATAGGCTCTGATTCTTCTATCTTATTTATTTATTTTTTGAGATATGGTCTCACTGTCACCCAGGTTGGCGTGCAGTGGTATGATCATGACTCACAGTGGCCTCAACTTACCGGGCTCTAGTGATCCTCCCACCTCAGTCTCTCGAGTAGCTGGGACTACAGGTGTGCCCACAAAACCTGGGTAATTTTTCATATTTTTTGTAGAGATGGGGTCTTACTATGTTGCTCAGGCTGGTCACAAACTCCTGGGCTCAAGTGATCCTCCCGCCTCAGGTTCCCAAAGTGTTGGGATTACAGGCTTGTGCCAGCACACCTGGCCTGGTTCTTCTACTTTTAAAACTCCTGTCACATTGCTAGGTGGGTGGATGGTCAGTAGAAAGTGGATGAATTGGGGGCACCCAAGATGGCTGAATAGGAACAGCTCCAGCCTCCAGCTCCCAGTGTGAGCGACACAGAAGACTGGTGATTTCTGCATTTTCAACTGAGGTACCAGGTTCATCTCATTGGGCCATGTTGGACTCTCGGTGCTGGTCAGTGGGTGCAGCCCAACCAGCAAGAGCTGAAGCAGGGTGAGGCATCGCTTCACCTGGGAAGTGCAAGGGGCAAGAGAATTCCTTTTCCTAGCCAAGGGAAACTGAGACACACAACACCTGGAAAATTGGGTAACCCTCACCCTAATACTGCGCTTTTAACAAGGGTCTTAGCAAATGGCACACCAGGAGATTATACCCCATGCCCAGCCCAGAGGGTCCCACGCCCACAGAGCCTCCCTCATTGCTAGCACAGCAGTCTGAGATCTAACTGCAAGGTGGCAGCGAGTCTGGGGGAGGGGCGCCCACCACTGCTGAGGCTTAAGTAGGTAAACAAAGCTGCCGGGAAGCTCAAACTGGGTGGAGCCCACCACAGCTCAAGGAGGCCTGCCTGCCTCTATAGACTCCACCTCTGGGGACAGGGCATAGCTAAACAAAAAGCAGCAGAAACCTCTGCAGATGTAAATGTCCCTGTCTGACAGCTTTGAAGAGAGCAGTGGTTCTCCCAGCACAGAGGTTGAGATCTGAGAACAGACAGACTTCCTGCTCAAGTGGGTCCCTGACCCCTGAGTAGCCTAACTGGGAGACATCCCCCACTAGGTGCAGACTGACACCTCACACCTCACATGGCTGGGTACACCTCTAAGACGAAGCTTCCAGAGCAAGAATCAGACAGCAACACTTGCTGTTCAGCAATATTCTATCTTCTGCAGCCTCCGCTGCTGATACCCAGGCAAATAGCGTCTGGAGTGGACCTCAAGCAAACTCCAACAGACCTGCAGCTGAGGGTCCTGACTGTTAGAAGTAAAACTAACAAACAGAAAGGACACCCACACCAAAACCCCATCAGTATGTCATCATCATCAAAGACCAAAGGCAGATAAAACCACAAGATGGGGAAAAAGCAGTGGAGAAAAGCTGGAAATTCAAAAAATCAGAGCACATCTCCTCCTCCAAAGGAACGCAGCTCATTGCCAGCAATGGAACAAACTTTGACAAGTTGAGAGAAGAAGGCTTCAGTAGATCAAACTTCTCAGAGCTAAAGGAGGAACTATGTACCCAGCACAAAGAAACTAAAAACCTTGAAAAAAGAATGGAAGAATGGATAACTAGAATAACCAATGCAGAGAAGTCCATAAACAAACTGACAGAGATGAAAACCATGACACGAGAACTACGTGCCAAATGCATAAGCATCAGTAACCGACTCAATCAACTGGAAGAAAGATTATCAGTGATTGAAGATCAAATGAATGAAATGAAGCAAGAAGAGAAGTTTAGAGAAAAAAGAGTAAAAAGAAATGAACAAAGCCTCCAAGAAATATGGGATTATGTGAAAAGACCAAATCTACGTCTGATCGGTGTGCCTGAAAGTGATGGGGAGAATGGAACCAAGTTGGAAAACACTCTGCAGGATATCATCCAGGAGAACTTCCCCAACCTAGCAAGGCAGGTCAGCATTCAAATTCAGGAAATACAGAGAACACCACAAAGATACTCCTCGAGAAGAGCAACTCCAAGACACATAATTGTCAGATTCACCAAAGTTGAAATGAAGGAAAAATGTTAACGGCAGCCAGAGAGAAAGGTCGGGTTACCCACAAAGGGAAGCCCATCAGACTAACAGCAGATCTCTCAGCAGAAACTCTCCAAGCCAGAAGAGAGTGGGGGCCAATATTCAACATTCTTAAAGAAAAGAATTTTCAACCCAGAATTTCATATCCAGCCAAACTAAGTTTCATAAGTGAAGGAGAAATAAAATCCTTTACAGACAAGCAAATGCTGAGAGATTTTGTCACCACCAGTCCTGCCCTACAAGAGATCCTGAAGGAAGCACTAAACATGGAAAGGAACAACTGGTACCAGCCATTGCAAAAACATGTCAAAATGTAAAGACCATCGATGCTAGGAAGAAACTGCATCAACTAATGAGCAAAATAACCAGCTAATATCATAATGACAGGATCAAGTTCACACATAACAATATTAACCTTAAATGTAAATGGGCTAAATGGTCCAATTAAAAGACACAGACTGGCGAATTGGATAAAGAGTCAAGACCCATCAGTTTGCTGTATTCAGGAGATGTGTCTCACATGCAGAGATACACATAAGCTCAAAATAAAGGGATGGAGGAAGATCTACCAAGCAAATGGAAAACAAAAAAAGGCAGGGGTTGGAATCCTCATCTCTGATAAAATGGACTTTAAACCAACAAAGATCAAAAGAGACAAAGAAGGCCATTGCATAATGGTAAAGGGATCAATTCAACAAGAAGAGCTAACTATCCTAAATATATATGCACCTAATACAGGAATACCCGGATTCATAAAGCAAGTCCTTAGAGACTTACAAAGAGACTTAGACTCCCATACAATAATAATGGGAGACTTTAACACCCCACTGTCGACATTAGACAGATCAACGAGACAGAAAGTTAACAAGGATATCCCGGAATTGAACTCAACTCTGCACCAAGTGGACCTAATAGACATCTACAGAACTCTCCACCCCAAATCAACAGAATATACATTCTTCTCAGCACCACATCACACTTATTCCAAAATTGACCACATAGTTGGAAGTAAAGCACTCCTCAGCAAATGTAAAAGAACAGAAGTTATAACAAACTGTATCTCAGACCACAGTGCCATTAAACTAGAACTCAGGACTAAGAAACTCAATCAAAACCACTCAACTACATGGAAACTGAACAACCTGCTCCTGAATGACTACTGGGTACGTAATGAAATGAAGGCAGAAATAAAGATGTTCTTTGAAACCAGTGAGAACAAAGATACAACATACCAGAATCTCTGGGACACATTTAAAGCAGTGTGTAGAGGGAAATTTATAGCACTAAATGCCCACAAGTGAAAGCAGGAAAGATCTAAAATTGACACCCTAACATCACAATTAAAAGAACTAGAGAAGCAAGAGCAAACACATTCGAAAGCTAGCAGAAGGCTAGAAAGAACTAAGATCAGAGCAGAACTGAAGGATAGAGAGACACAAAAAAACCCTTCAAAAATCAATGAATCCAGGAGCTGGTTTTTTGAAAAGATCAACAAAACTGAAAGACTGCTAGCAAGACTAATAAAGAAGAAAAGAGAGAAGAATCAAATAGATGCAACAAAAAATGAGAAAGGGGATATCACCACCGACCCCACAGAAATACAAAGTACCATCAGAGAATACTATAAACACCTCTACACAAATAAACTAGAAAACCTAGAAGAAACAGATAAATTCCTGGACACATACACTCTCCCAAGACTAAACCAGGAAGAAGTTGAATCCCTGAATAGACCAACAGCAAGCTCTGAAATTGAGGCAATAATTAATAGCCTACTAACCAAACAATGTCCAGGACCAGACGGATTCACAGTCGAATTCTACCAGAGGTACAAGGAGGAGCCGGTACCATTCCTTCTGAAACTGTTCCAATCAACAGAAAAAGAGAGAATCCTTCCTAACTCATTTTATGAGGCCAACATCATCCTGACACCAAAGCCTGGCAGAGACACAACAAAAACAAAGAGAATTTTAGACCAATATCACTAATGAACATCAATGCAAAAATCCTCAATAAAATACTGGCAAACCAAATCCAGCAGCACATCTAAAAGCTTATCCACCATGATCAAGTGGGCTTTATCCCTGGGATGCAAGGCTGGTTCAACATATGCAAATCAATAAACATAATCCAGCATATAAACAGAACCAAAGACAAAAACCACATGATTATCTCAACAGATACAGAAAAGGTCTTTGACAAAATTCAACAGCACTTCATGCTAAAAACTCTCAATAAATTCGGTATTGATGGAATGTATTTCAAAATAATAAGAACTATTTATGACAAACCCACAGCCAATATCATACTGAATGGGCAAAAACTGGAAACATTCCCTTTGAAAACTGGCACAAGACAGGGATGCCCTCTCTCACCACTCCTATTCAACATAGTGTTGGAAGTTCTGGCTAGGGCAATCAGGCAACAGAAAGAAATAAAGGGTATTCAATTAGGAAAAGAAGAAATCAAATTGTTCCTGTTTGCAGATGACATGATTGTATATTTAGAAAACCCCATCGTCTCAGCCCAAAATCTCCTTAACCTGATAAGCAACTTCAGCAAAGTCTCAGGATACAAAATCAATGTGTAAAAATCACAAGCATTCTTATACACCAATAACAGACAAATAGAGAGCCAAATCATGAATGAATTCCCATTCACAATTGCTTCAAAGAGAATAAAATACTTAGGAATCCAACTTACAAGGGATGTGAAGGACCTCTTCAAGGAGAACTACAAACCACTGCTCAGTGAAATAAAAGAGGACACAAACAAACAGAAGAACATACCATGCTCATGGATAGGAAGAATCAATATCGTGAAAATGGCCATACTGCCTATACTGCCTAAGGTAATTTATAGATTCAATGCCATCCCCATCAAGCTACCTTTGACTTTCTTCACAGAATTGGAAAACACTGCTTTAAAGTTCATATGGAACCAAAAAAGAGCCCGCATTGCCAAGACAATCCTAAGCCAAAAGAACAAAGCTGGAGGCATCATGCTACCTGACTTCAAACTATACTACAAGGTTACAGTAACCAAAACAGCATGGTACTGGAACAGAGCCCTCAGAAATAATACCACACATCTACAGTCATCTGATCTTTGGCAAACCTGACACAAACAAGGAAAGGATTCCCTATTTAATAAATGGTGCTGGGAAAATTGGCTAGCCATAAGTGGAAAGCTGAAACTGGATCCTTCCCTTACTCCTTATATGAAAATTAATTCAAGATGGATTAGAGACTTAAATGTTAGACCTAAAACCATAAAAACCCTAGAAGAAAACCTAGGTAATACCATTCAGGACATAGGCATGGGCAAAGACTTCATGTCTGAAACACCAAAAGCAACAGAAACAAAAGCCAAAATTGACAAATGGGATCTAATTAAACTAAAGAGCTTCTACACAGCAAAAGAAACTACCATCAGAGTGAACAGGCAGCCTAGAGAATGGGAGAAAATGTTTGCAATCTACTTATCTGACAAAGGGCTAATATCCAGAACCTACAAAGAACTCAAACAAATTTACAAGAAAGAAACAAACAACCGCATCAAAAGGTGGGCAAAGGATATGAACAGATAGTTCTCAAAAGAAGACATTTATACAGCCAATAGACACACGAAAAGATGCTCATCATCACTCGCCATCAGAGAAATGCAAATAAAACCACAATGAGACACCATCTCACACCAGTTAGAACGGCAATCAGGAAACAACAGGTGCTGGAGAGGTTGTGGAGAAACAGGAACACTTTTACACTGTTGGTGGGACTGTAAACTAGTTCAACCATTGTGGAAAACAGAGTGGCGATTCCTCAAGGATCTAGAACTAGAAATACCATTTGACCCAGCCATCCCATTATTGGGGATATACACAAAGGATTATAAATCATGCTGCTACAAAGACACATGCACACGTATGTTTATTGTGGCACTATTCACAATAGCAAAGACTTGGAATCAACCCAAATGTCCATCAGTGACAGACTGGATTAAGAAAATGTGGCACATATACACTATGGAATACTATGCAGCCATAAAAAAGGATGAGTTTGTGTCCTTTGTAGGGACATGAATGCAGCTGGAAACCATCATTTTCAGCAAACTATCGTAAGAACAGAAAACCAAACACCGCATGTTCTCACTCATAGGTGGGAATTGAACAATGAGATCACTTGGACACAGGAAGGGGAACATCACACACTGGGGCCTATTGTGGGGAGGGGGGAGGGAGGAGGGATAGCATTAGGAGATATACCTACTGTAAATGACCAGTTAATGGGTGCAGCACACCAACATGGCACATGTATACATACGTAACAAACCTGCACATTGTGCACATGTACCCTAGAACTTAAAGTATAATAAAAAAAAAAAAAAGAAAGAAAGTGGATGAATTGCTTTGACCTGGTGCCACCTCCCACCTGACTTTGAGAATCACCCACCATGCCCTGCACCCAGGACCTGTGCCCCTGAATTTTTTTTTTTTTTCTTAAGACAGGATCTTGCATGATCTCAGTTCACTGCAGCCTTGACCTGCTAGGCTCAAGCGATACTCCCACCTCAGTCTCCTGGGTAGCTGGGACTACAGGTGTGTGCCATGATGCCCAGCTAATTTTTGTATTTTTTGTAGAGACAGGGCTGACCAGGCTGCTCTCGAATGCCTGGGCTCCTTTGCTGCCTCGGCCTCCCAAAGTGCTGGGGCTGCAGGTGTGTGACCCACCGCGCCCTGCCCTCTTGAGGTGTTAATGTCAGTGTCCCTTACTTCTGACACAGCCATAGTGCTGCTAGCTGGGCCTTGTCCATTGAAGGTCCATTTTTCTTCAGACCCTCTTCTGCCTGTCACCACCTTCCTCCTCTCCTCCCCTCAACATTACTGAGATGGTATTTTCCAAAGATCTCCAAACCAAAGCTCCCATCCCACAGGCTCTTCTACAACGGGACTTATCACTCCCCCATCAGAAGATAAAGTCTGATTTCATTCTTCTTGAACGTGGGTTGGCTTTAGTGACTCTTTGAATAATTAACATTAAGGTTCTTATTAATTAATGTTATTGATGATTATTTGGCTTGCTCTCTCATCACTCAGGAGTCTAGCCCAAGCTTTTTTACATGGCTGCAGGAGCACTGCAAGAGAGCAAGAGTAGAAGTGGCAAGGCTCTTGAGGTCTAGGCTCTGAAATTTACTTGTAGTTTTTGTATTTATGAAGGTTAACTATTAATAGAATGTGGTGGACATGACTACTTGTGGGCTAGGTCAGAAAGGGCCATGCAACTTCCACCTGGGTGTCCTGGAATCCTAGCTCACTGGGCACTCCTTCTCAGGGCACTTCCTCCCAGAGCCCAGTCCCTGTGTCATGAGAAATGTAAGCCATAAGGAAAGGCCACGTGTGGGTACTCCAGTCAAAGTCTCAGCTCAGCCTGTCCTTCTGCCATCACAGACCAGACCCACCTGCTCTCATCTGAGGCCTTCGAGTTTGCATGGGCCCACCCTGTGAGCATAGCATGTCCTGTTCCTTTTCATCCTCCATCCATGTGACTCTGCCTTCATTCGAGTCTTCATTGTCTTGTGCCTGAATCTGCACCACCATCTCACACCCATTCTTCTTGTTACCAGTCTTTCACCCTCCATATGAGTGAGGGAGTCATTTGGGAGAGGATCCTCCCACCCCAGCTATTTGAGTTGGTCTTAGCTGTTCAAGTCATTCTAAACATTGTGGAGCAGAGATGTCTCCACTGTACTCAGTCCAGATACCTAGCCCACAGAGTCCATGTGCATAATAAATTGGTGGTTCTTTTATGTCACCTCATCTGCTCTCATTTGAGGCCTTCGAGTTCACATGTGCACACCCTGTGAGCATAGCATGTCCTGTTCCTTTTCATCCTCCATCCACGTGACTCTGCCTTCATTCGAGTCTTCATTGTATTGTGCCTGAATCTACACCACCATCTCACACCCACTCTTCTTGTTATCAGTCTTTAGCTCTCCAATTCAGTGTCACACCCCTGCCAGGGTCATTTTTCTAGAAAACAAGCCCAGTCATATCAATTTCAAAGTGCTAGATGTAGCCTTCCCATTCTCCACCGTCTCTAACTAAGCAAACAAGGTTCTTCATAATCAAGTTTCAACCAAACTCTCCAGCCTCATCTGCCTGCCATTTGCTTACCGGAATTCTATACTCCTGCCACCCAAACTTCCTACCACTCCCTAAACACATGGTGTTCTTTCACACTCTGCAATGGTGCGCTTGCTGTTTAGAATAACCTTTCCCCCAACTTTTTCTTTTCTCTTTTTCCTCTCTCTTCCCTCTCTCCCTCCTCCTCTTTCTCCTTCCCTTCTACCTCCTCCCTCTCTCCCTCTTTCCTTCCTTCCTTTCTCAAATAATGCCTAATTCTGAGTTTTCTATTGTTGTGTAACAAACCATTGCAAAACTTACTGGCTGAAAATAACAGTAATTTATTATTTCTCATAAAATTGTGGGTTAACTGGGTGTTCTCATCTTGACTCACTCATGCAGCTGCAGTCAGCTGCCAGCGCAGCTGGCATTGGAAGGTCTAAGATGGCCTCACTCACATATCCAGGTTGCAAAGCCCTTTGGGGTATAGGCTCCAGAACTCAGTTTCACTTCCACTACATTCTATTGGGCCAAACAAGACACACGCCAATCCAGATTAAAGAGATAGGGAAATAGGGAAATATACTCTACATCTTTATGGGAGGAGCTGCAAAATCTTGCGGCTATGTTGATCACAGCCCCATATATACTTCAAGGTCAAGTTCATCTGCGAGCATTCCTTATTCATTAATTATTTTAAAATTCAGCCATCAATTCTCTTATTTCACTTGAATTTGAAGATTTTTTCCTCTTATTTATTTATTTATTTTTATTGATACATAATAGCTGTATCTATTTTAGGGGCACATGTAATAATTTGATACATTCGGATAATCAAATCAGGGTGATGAGGATATCTATTAGCTTAAACATTTATTTATTTTTTTTTACTCTAGGAACATTATACTTATTCTCTTCTAGCTATTCTGAAATTGATTCATGTTAACTAGAATTGATTAATGTTAATTATAGCCACCCTACTGATCTATCGAACAACAGGTCTGATTTCTTCTATCTAAGTATATATTTGCATCCATTAATCAACTTTTCTTCATCCCCTCCTCCCCTTACCCTTCTTGGCCTCTGGTAATCACCAATCTACTCTCTATCTTCATGACATCCACATTTTTTAGCTCTCACACATGAGTGAGAACAGGCATTATTTGTCTCAGCCATCCATTCTTCCATTTACTTAGAAAATATATCTAGCATCTTCTATAAGCCAGATACTGAGCAGTGAAAACCCAGAAGGAAACTCCTTATTGTCCCACCACCTTTTGTCCATACCTCTTTATAATATGTGTCTCATTGTGTTGTAATTGTTTGTTTACACGTTTTATTCTTTTAGTAGTCTGTGAGGTCCTGTAGGGGAGAAATGATGTCTCCTCTCACTTTTGGTAGGAGCGACAAAGTATTTTTTAAAAGATAACAATAATTATGTTGTTTGTTTCCTATTGTTCCTGAAGGGGTAGCTGATTAATCTGTGGAGGATCCTACACTGCTGTTTTAATTAAGGGGAAAACACTTTGATGAACTTTTGGCCTGTGGAAAGCCTGAGCACACACAGTTCATAGAGAAGTTAAGGGCAAAACAAAAGTGCAAACCTGAACATGCTTCCCTAAGGACTTCTCTGCTAGTGCTTGCCATGTTAGGAAGGAAATGAAAACCCCCGAGTGAAACCTTAGGGGAAGACTAAGCGGGTTTCTCCACAGGAGGACAGTGATCAAGGCTCTTTATTCTTTGGATGTCATAATCACATTTCCTGCAGTGAAATGTTGTTAAATAAGATGATCCAACAATTGGACTTCATAGGGATTGTTTCTTTCATATCCTGGGAAAATATGGAAGGATGTTTTTATTAGTTCCATAGTTTAGGCAACCGGGCAGGTGCTGCATTTGAGTGGTTAAATGCTTTCGTTTTGCATTTTGCCTTTTAGTTTGACTTCCCATTTTCAAGTTAGTTTTTTCCATCTATAAAAAAGTTTGTGGCCGGGCCCGGTGACTCACGCCTGTAATCCCAGCACTTTGGGAGGTAGAGGCGGGTGGATCACGTGGTCAGGAGATCGAGACCATCCTGGCCAACATAGTGAAACCTCGTCTCTACTAAAAGTATGAAAACATTAGCTGGGCATGGCGCTGCGTGCCTGTAGTCCCAGCTATTTGGGAGGCTGAGGCAGGAGAATCACTTGAACCCAGGAGCGGAGGTTGCCGTGAGCCGAGATAGTGCCACTGCACTCCAGTCTGGGCGACAGAGCAAGGCTCCGTCTCAAAAAAACAAAAAACAAAAAACAAAACGACTGTGACCCATTTTTCCTAATTCACAAATATATCTACATACAAATATATCTATAAACTTATTCACACATCTACACACATTATAACCTAGATGAAATAGTTTAAAGATTTATAGTCTTTTTTTTTTTTTAGTAGAAGTGGGATTCTAGCATGTAAAAGCTGATGTACATATATTTTCTCTTAATATTATCATGAGCTCTTTCACATCTAATTAAATGTTCTTTGAGGAGAGAATTTCCAGTAATGTAGCACAATTTATTTAAAC
Source organism: Macaca nemestrina (assembly GCF_043159975.1). Lineage (NCBI taxonomy): Eukaryota > Metazoa > Chordata > Mammalia > Primates > Cercopithecidae > Macaca > Macaca nemestrina. The sequence continues at coordinate 118,466,378 of NC_092145.1, read as the reverse complement.
ATTTTCCCACTGTTGAGCAGTTTTTAGCTACTGTAAATAATGTTTCAAAGTATTTCCATGTACATACATTTTTGTGTTTATCGCCATTTCCTTGGTATGTTTCTTAATGGCAAATTATTGGGTCAAAGAGCATGATCATGTATAAGCTTCTTGCTCTATATCGCCACATTGCCCTTTAGAAAGGTTGTAACACAATTTCATGGAAAATAAAGAACTTGAGAACTTTCATTTTTCTCTAATATAATTCTAGTTTAGAAAAAAGAAAGGTTGTAACAATGTACAATTTTTCAAATAGTGTAGGAGAGTCCATTTCTGTGCAGATTATTCTCCTATATTGGTAATCTCATTAAAAATCACTTTAATAAACTGATAGTGAAAATGCTGTTGGTTTTAATATGCCCTTTTTTGTTGTATTGATGTAGGTTCTTTTTTAACAAACTGTGGGCTTCATCTTTGGATCCTTACAATCAGAGAGGCACAGTATGTCTGTCTCCTTGGATTCTGAGAGTTCACATTCCCATTTTCTGAGCTAGAACTTGACTCTTTTTCATTGAAAGTGAAGGCCAGGCACAGATAGCTCCATAGCAACCTCTCTGAACTCCCCAAGGGGAATTTACTCACATGAAGCAAACAGTGTCCAATTCACTGAAGATTTTGCAGTGGAGACAGAAGAGAGAGAGAGAGAGCTGGTATTGCACACCTCACTGTAAATGACTTGAAATCTCCGGATGTTTTATTTACCTCCAAGTTCCTCCCTTTCTTTTCTCTGTTGCCCCATAGCCCAAGTCTTCTTTCAGTTCTTCCTACATACGGCACTCAATCTCACCAAGTTCTCCCCAGTTCTTGAATGTCCTTTACTATCTCAGCCAATTAGTGACCATAATTTGTGAATCAGCCATGCCACTTGAGGCTCCCATCCCCACCTCCAAGGGATTCACACTTCCAAGGGATTTTTAACATTTTCCCATTGTGAGGAGTGATTCTGATGTAGCAGCTGTTAAAAGAACAATAATTTTCCGCATTGTTTCAGAAGCATTATGTAAAATTATCAATGAATTTAAAAATAATGTATTCCTTAGGCCAGATTCTCAGTTTTTTCTGTATATGGCAGCGTGTCCTTAGGATTAGAATTTTTCAGCCATAAGAGAAGCAGGATTGGGCAGAGGGAGGAGTTAAGTTGAGATGCGGTGACAACTGAGGCCTCAGTCGACCCTGTGGGGAGCTCTGAAACTGGCGTGGTCCTTCAGAATTACCCCAAGTTGAGACAAGGGGGCCAGACTTTCGTATCCCACACCCATGGACCAGACCTTGGATATGACTGTCCTTGAGGGAGTGAGTGTAACTTTGGCAAGTTCCTGTTTACCAAGGGCAAATTCTTGGAAGGGACTCAGCTTCCAACCTTCAGCAACCAACACTGAGCAAGAAGAGAATGTGTCTTGGCTCTGGAGGGGGATCTGGGTGATTTTCTCAGGGACTTTATTATTTTTGAGATAGAGTGCAAACCTTTCTTACTCTAAGGTATGCTTAAGGATTAAGGCTGGAAGCATGTGTGAGGTGGAAAAGTAGAGTGAGGGCTTCAGAGTTGGATGGAGATTGGGTCAGAACACTAGTTCTGGCTGTTTTATCTGTATGGTCCTATGTAAGTCACTTATACTCTCTCAGCCTTTTTTTTTTTTTTCATCTGTAATATGTTGTAAGCAATTTCTTTCCCTTTAAGGCATAAGATGCAAGAATTTCTTTCTTTTTTTTTTTTTTTTTTGAGATGGAGTCTGGCTCTGTCGCCCAGGCTGGAGTGCAGTGGCCGGATCTCAGCTCACTGCAAGCTCCGCCTCCCGAGTTTACGCCATTCTCCTGCCTCAGCCTCCCGAGTAGCTGGGACTACAGGCGCCCGCCACCTCACCCGGCTAGTTTTTTGTATTTTTTAGTAGAGACGGGGTTTCACCGTGTTCGCCAGGATGGTCTCGATCTCCTGACCTCGTGATCCGCCCGTCTAGGCCTCCCAAAGTGCTGGGATTACAGGCTTGAGCCACCGCGCCCGGCCAAGGATGCAAGAATTTCAATGAGATGACTAATATTAGATATTTAGCACTGTGCCTCCTGGCACTTTGTAGATGCCCAATTCATGTGAGTTTCCTTTTTTCTTGCTCCTTCCTCATCCTCTGTAGCATTTCTCTCAAGTTTTCTTCCTTTTGACAATGTTGAGCCTGTATTTGCAAAATTCTTGCATAGTTCTTAAGTAGAAGCCTGGGTTATAAAATTAGGAGCTTGGATCACGTGATCTTTAAGTTTATGTATTTGGCTGTTCTTGCATTGTTATAAAGGAATACCTGAGACTGGGTAATTTATAAAGAAGAGAGGTCTAATTGACTCATGGTTCTTTGGGCTGTATAAGTATGGTGGTGGCATCTACTTGGCTTCTGGGGAGGCTCAGGGAGCTTTTACTCATGGAGGAAGGCAAAGTGGGAGGAAGCAGGTCACATGGCAAGACCAGGAGCAAGAGAAGGGAGTGAGAGGTGCCACACACTTTTAAACAACCAGACCTTGCAAGAACTTACTACAGTAAGGACAGCATGAAGCCATGAAGGATCTGCCCCCATGACCCAAACACCTCCCACCAGGCCCTACCTCTAACATTAGGGATTATTACATTTCAACATGAGATTTGGGCAGGGACAAATATCCAAACCGTATCAGTATAGTTCCAACACTTTAAAGTTCTAACATTTGGAGATTCAATGCATTAGAGCACACCGCATGATTAATTCTTATCTCATTAGTATTCTCACTATTATCACCTTGGTTTTAATGAGCTACATTGGCTATCCCAGTGCTCTGTGTATTCAGATCTTTCTGGTAATTAGAAGAATTACATGAAGAGAGTCTTTTGAGACAGTTCCAGGACCAGTGGCACAAAATGATATTTCTTTGTTGTCAGTTTCTTGTGAAGGAAGCACTGATCCTCTGTCTTTAAAGGAAGAATTCCTACTACATGAAGGACATTAACTGAGAATATTTAAGTATTTTATATATTATACATTAGCTTTCTCTCCCTAACTAGACTGTGAGCTTTTTGTTGGGATGAATGGTCTCTCCTGTTTCTTGCAGGGCCATTTTCTTATTGATCAATTAACTCTAAAACCCCTGTGACCAACCACCACCACTAGAATCACACAGATACACACACAGACACAGACACTGACACAAACTTTGGTTAATTGACATTATAGCAGCTCAGTCAATTGGCTGCTGTGTGTACTGATCGACCCCACAGATGATTTGGGAATCACTTTGTATGCTCTGTACTTCCAAAATATCTCTTATTAGTCTGCTTGGGCTGCCATAACGAAATACCATAGATTGGGTGGCTCAAACAACAGAAATTTAATTTTCTTACAATTCTGGAGGCTAGTGAGGCCTCTCTTCCTGGCTTGCAGATGGCTGCCTTCTTGCTGTGTCCTCACATTGCTTTTCCTCTGTATGCATGTAGGGAGAGAGTGAGATCTCTCTCTTCCTCTTTTTTTTTTTTTTTTTTTTTTTGTGATGGAGTCTTGCTCTGTCACCCAGGCTGGAGTGCAGTGGCGCGATTTCGGCTCACTGCAAGCTCCTCCTCCCGGGTTCATGCCATTCTCCTGCCTCATCCTCCCGAGTAGCTGGGACTACAGGCGCCCGCTACCACGCCCGGCTAAGTTTTTGATTTTCAGTAGAGACAGGTTTTCACCATGTTAGTCAGCATGGTCCCTATCTCCTGACCTCGTGATCCGCCCACCTCAGCCTTCCAAAGTGCTGGGATCACAGGCCTGAGCCACCGCGCCCGGCCCTCTCTCTTCCTCTTCTAATAAGGACACCAGACCTATCAGATTAGGACCTTTCTTTTATGACCTGATTTCGCCATAATTAATTCCCTACAGGCCCTAGCTCCAAATACAGTCACACTGATGGTTAGGCCATCAATATATGAATTGGAGTCGGGGACACAATACAGTCTGTAACAGTCTAAATTTGGTATTGGCACTTGTGTAATTATCTAGTTACTAGATAATCAGTTAAGCAAATCACTCACTGCTGTAATTCATTAGCTGTTCATATGGAAGAGTTAGCTATACATAAGTAAATATGCACAAAGTGATGTTGACTTGCTCCTGAATAATTATTCAAGAATATTAAGTGTTCACAGGCTCCACATTGTCAAAAGGAAGAAAACATCTTCAGACCTCTTATAAGGTTTGTAGAATGAGGACTTGTCAAATTTGGCCATTCACAGTTGGATGGTTACTTGGGGGTGGTTTAAGTTTTTAACTTTTAATTCCTGTTTTCTGTTCAAATTTTCTTTGTATTTTAAACTTTTTTTTTTTTTTTTTTTTTTTTTTTTTCCTGAGCACTGATTTGCTATGTTATGACTAGTCATCAGAGATGAAGCTCTTCTGTTTCACTTAGGTTGAAAAGTTGCTGTTTGAAGCTGTTTTATGTGAATTTTGCCCCCTCTTTCAGAGCAAATAAGTTTTGTTTATTTTCAAGGGAACTATTTTTCAGAAAAATGATTCCCTGCAGGTTTGTGATGGTTTTAATACATCTATAAACAAGGCCATTTCCCCAGAACTGCCATTGTTACTTGAGAGAATTTTTTATTTGTCTCCATTCAAACCTATGCCATATTTGAAAATAATAGATTTTTATTTTATATTATCTATTCAAATCTCACTTTAAGCTGTATTTACTCATTTCCAAGCCCCTTGGAAAATTTGACAGTAGGTACCCAGAGCTGCGTGAGACTACCTGCTCTGAGCTTTATTTGGTGTTTTCTACTTTTGTTTGCAAGAAGAAAAGATGTTTATACACTGGGTCTCTGACTGTTCCCCAACATAAGAGCCTCTCATGCCTTAGCTTGGTTCCACTCTAAACAAAATATTCTTGAGAAGGCATCCATGCCCATCATGCCTTCAGTTGCATTACTGATTGCTTCCTCTCTGGAGGGGAATGAGGCTTTTTAAACAAGAGCTGCTCACAGTGAGGGCTGTTCTATGTGATTGGTGAAGTAGTCACTCCTGGTTCATGAGGAGACAAGTTAAAAATCGAGAGTAAGCATCTAAAAACCGACATTACAAATATACCCAAGTATATATTCACTGAACTCATCTCGAATAGGCCATACACCTGCCCTGTTCAGTATGGTAGTCATTAGCTGCATGTGGCTAATAAGCATTTGAAACATAGCTACTCTGAATTGAGATACCTGCAAATGTAAATTGAACATTGGATTTTAAAGGTTTAGTGTGATAAAAGAAATACAAAATACCTCATTGATAATATTCTTACATGTTGCAATGATAATATTTTTCATATACTGGGATAAATAAAATGTAATATCGATATTGAGGTCACTTGTTTCTTTTTACTTTTTTTCCCCTTGAAATAGACCGTATGTTTTAGTGCAGTATTAGGTTCCCCATAAAAATGAGCCGAAAGTAAAAAGAGTTCCCATAAACCTGCTGCCCCCATACATGTGCAACCTCTCTTACTATCAATATCCCCTACTACAATGGTACATTTGTTACAACTGATGAACCTATACTGACACATCATTATCATCCTATATTAGGCCGTTCTTGTATTGCTATAGAGAAATAACTGAGACTGGGTAATTTACAAAGAAAATAGGTTTAATTGGTTCATGGCTCCACAGGCTTTACATGAAGCATGATGCTGGCATCTGTTCAGTTTCTGGGGAGGCCTCAGGAAACTTACACGATCATGGTGGAAGGAGAAGGGGGAACAATGGTGGGGGTACCGTTGCTACACACTTTTAAACAACCAGATCTTGTGATAACCCACTCACTCTCATGAGAACAGGATGAAGAGGATGTGCTAAACCATTCATGAGAAATCCACCCCCATGATTCAATCACCGTCCACCAGGCCCCACTTCCAACATTGGGGATTACAATTGAATATGAGATTTGGGTGGGGACACAGATCCAGACCATATCACACCCAAAGTCTATAGTTTACATTAGGGTTCACTCTTGGTATTGTACATTCTGTGGGTTTGGACAAATATATAGTGACATGTATTCACCATTGTAGTACCATACAGGTACTGCCCTAAAAATTCACTGGACTTCACCAATTCATTCCTTCCTCCCCTCAGCTCCTGGCAATCACTAATCTTTTTACTGTCACCATAGTTTTGCCTTTTCCAGAATGTCATGTAGTTGGAATTATACATTATTTAGTCTTTTCAGATTTGTTTCTTTCACATAGTAATACGCATTTAAGCTTCCTCCATGTCTTTTCATGGCTGTATAGCTCATCTTTTTAGCTCTGAAAAATATTTCATTGTCTGGATGTATCACAGCTTATTTATTCATTCACCTATTGAAGGACATATTGGTTGCTTCCAAGTTTTGGCAATTACGAATAAAGCTGTTATAAACATCTGTGTGCAGGTTTTTGTGTGGACATTAAGTTTTCAACTCATTTGGGTAAATACCAAGTAACGTGGCTACTGGACTGTATGGTAAGAGGATGTTTAATTTTTGTAAGAACTGCCAAACTCTCTTCTAAGGTGGCTGCCTTATTTTACATTCCCACCAGCAATGAATGACAGTTCCTGTTGCTCAACGTCCTTGTCAGCATTTGATGTTGTCAATGTGTTGGATTTTGGCCATTCTAATAGGTATATGGTGGTATCTTATTCTTATTTTAATTTGCAGTTCCCCAGTGACATGATGTGGAGCATCTTGGTATCCTTTCACATACTTATTTGCCATCTGTATATCTTCTTTGGTGAAGTATCTGTCCATGTCTTTTGTCCATTTTATTTACTTATTTATTCGACTAACCAAAAACCAAGTTTTTATTTCTTACTTCTATAAGTATAGCTTATTTTCTTGTGAGGGAATAGATCCTTGCAGCTTAGCCACAGTTCACATGTGGAAGCCCTCTTTTCTTGTCATAAGGATAAAATGACTGTTGCATGGTGATGACAAAGACATCTGCCAGAACAGAATTTTCCTGAGGATTTTCATGGCAACACCTAGGCTGCAACTGATTAATTTTCATAGCATTTACTCCAAAATTTTGTTCTTCATTACAATTTTCTTAGTGATATAAGAAGAAAATTGCCTTTGCATTATGGCAAAGACAGTAAAAAGTAGTAAAAAGTTTGTAGGCATCCCAGTATATTTTATTTAAAAATGAGCTAGATATTTATGCATGTCATACTACATTAATACTTTTCTTTCTTCTTTTTTTCAAAATAATTTCAATTTCTATTCTAGATTCAAGAGGTATATGTGCAGGTTTGTTACCTGGATATATTGCATGATATTGAGGATTTAAGCATGATAGATCCTGTCACCCAGGTACTGAGCAAAGTACTCAATAATTAGTTTTTCAGCCCTAGCCCCCTCCCTCTCTCCTCCCTCTAGTAGTCCGCAGTGTCAATTGTCACCATCTTTATGTCCATAAGTACCTATTGTTTAGCTCCCACTAATAAGTGATAACATGCAATACTTGTTTTTCTGTTCTTGTGTTAATTTTCTTAGCATACTGGCCTTCAGCAGCATCCATGTCGCTGCAAAGGACATGATTTCATTCTTTCATATGGCTGAGTAGTGTTCCATGGTGTATAGGCACCACATTTTCTTGATCCAATCCACTGTTGATGGCCACATGAGTTGATTCCATGTCTTTGCCATTGTGAATAGTGCTGTGATGAACATATGAGTGCATGTGTCTTTTTGGTAGAACAATTTATTCCCTTTTGGATATATACCCAGTAATGGGATTCTGTTAAGTGGTCAAATGGCAGTTCTGTTTTAAATTTTTTGCAAAATCTACAGACTGCTTTCCACAGTGGCTGAATTAATTTACATTTCCAACAACAGTGTATAAGTGTTCACTTTTTCCATAGCCTCACCAGTAACTATTATTTTTTGACTTTTTAATAATAGGCATTTTGCCTGGTGCAAGATGGTATCTCATTGTGGTTGTGATTTCTGTTTCTCTGATGGTTAGTGGTGTTGAGCATTTTTTCATATGTTTGTTGGCTGCTTGTGTCTTCTTTTGAGAAGTGTCTGTCTCTGACTTATGCCCATTTTTTAATGAGGTTCTTTGCATTTTGCTTGTTGAATTGTTTAAGTTCCTTACAGATTCTGGAGTAGAATCTTTAGACAGATGAAATCTTTGCCAGATGCATAGTTTGCAAATATTTTCTCCCATTCTGTAGGTTGTCTGTTTACTCTGTTGGCAGTTTCTTTTGCTGTACAGAAGCTCTTTAGTTTAATTAGATGTGTGGCCTTATTTCTGGGATCCCTATTCTGTTCCTTTGGTATATGGAACCGAAAAGTATCTGCTTTTGTCCCAGTACCATTTTGTTTTTGTTACTGTAGGCTCGTAGTATAGTTTGAAGTTGGGTAATGTGATGCCTCTGGCTTTATTCTTTTTGCCTAGGATTACTTTGGCTATTCAGGCTCTTTTTTGGTTTCATGTGAATTTTAGAATAGTTTTTTCTAGTTCTGTGAAAAATGATGCTTGTACCTTGATAGGAAGTGTTGAATCTGTAGATTGCTTTAGGCAGTATGGGCATTTTAATGACATTGATTTTTCTAATCCATGAGCATGCGATTTTTTTCCATTTGTTTGTATGTATTATATATGCTTTTTTGAGCAGTGTTTTGTAGTTCTTCTTGCAGAGATCTTTCATCTTCTTGGTTAGATGTATTCCTAGGTATTTTCGGGGGGCTATTGTAAATGAGATTGCACTCTTGATTTGGCTCTCAGCTTGCACATCATTGGTGTATGGAAATACTACTGATTTTTTACATTGATTTTGTACCTTGAACCTTTACTGAAGTCATTTATCAGTTCCAGGAGCCTCTTGGCAGAATCTAGGGTTTTCTAGGTATAGAATCATATCATCCATGAAGATAATTTGACCTCTTTTCCTATTTGGATGACTTTCATTTCTTTCTCTTGCCTGATTGCTCTGGCAACAACTTCCAGTAAGTACTATGTTAAATAGAAGTGGTGAGAGTGGTGAGAGTGGGCATCCTTGTGTTATTTCAGTTCATAAGGGAAATGCTTCTGGTTTTTGCCCATTCAGTATAATGTTGGCCATGGGTTTGCCATAGATGGTTCTTATTATTTTGAGGTATTTTCTTTTAGTGCCTAGTTTCTTAAGGGTTTTTTTCATGAAGGGTTGTTGGATTTTATCAAAAGTTTTTTTCTGCAAATATTGAGATGATCCTACAATTTTTGTTTTTAATTCTGTTTATATGTTAAATCACATTTATTGATTTGCATATGTTGAACCAACCTTGCATCGCAGGAATAAAGAGTGCTTGATCATGGTTAATTAAGTTTTTGATGTGCTGCTGGATTTGGTTTGCTAGTATTTTGTTGAGGATTTTTGCGTCTACGTTCATCAGGGATATTGGCCTGTAGTTTTCTTTTTTCAGTGTGTCTTTGCCAGGTTTTGGTATCAGGGCGATGCTGGCTTTGTAGAAAGTGTTAGGAAGGAGTCCTTCCTCCTCTATTTTTTGGCATAGTTTCAATAGAATTGGTACTAGCTCTTCTTTGTATGTCTGGTAGAATTCGGCTGTGAATCCATCTGGTTGCAGTTTTTTTTGGTTGGTAGGTTTTTTTAATTACTGATTCAATTTTGGAACTTTATATTGGTCTATTCAGGGTTTCAATTTCTTCCTAATTTAATCTTGGGAGATTGTGCGTTTCCAGGATTTGCCCATTTCCTCTTGAGTTTTTAGTGTGTGTGCATAGAGGTGTTCATAATAGTCTCTGAAGATCTTTTGTATTTTTGTGGGATCAGTTGTAATGTCACCTTGGTTATTTCTGATTGTGCTTATCTGGATCTTCCCTCTTGTTCTCTTTGTTAATCTAGCTAGTGGTCTATCAGTCTTGTTTACTCTTTCAAATGACCAACTTTTGGCTTCATTTTGATTCTTTGGGTCTTTCATTGGATATTTGGGTCTCAGTTTTGTTCAGTTCTGCTCTGATTTTAGTTACTCTTTTTTCTTCTCCTAGCTTTGGGGTTAGTTTGCTCTTGTTGTTCTAGTTCCTTTAGGTGTGATATTAGATCATTAATTTGAAATCTTTCTAACTTTTTGAAGTAGGCATTTAGCCCTGTATACTTTCCTCTTAACATTGCTTTTGCTACATCCCAAAGATTTTGGTGTGTTGTGTCTCTTTTCATTTGTTTCAAATAATTTCTTGATTTCTGCCTTAATTTTATTGTTTACCCAATAGTCGTTCAGAAGCAATTTTTAAATTTCCATGTAATTGTGTGGTTTTGAGAGATCTTCTTGGTATTGATTTCTATTTTTATTCCACTGTGGTCCAAGAGTATGGTTGGTATGATTTTGATTTTTTTTTTGAATTTATTGAAACTTGCTTTATGGCCACACATGTGGTCATTCTTGGAGTATGTTCCATATGCAGATGAGAAGAATGTATATTTTATGTTTGATGGTTGGAATATTCTGTAGATGTCTATTAGGTTCAATTGGTCAAGTGTCAAATTTAAGTCCAGAATTTCTTTGTTAGTTTTCTGCCTCAATGATCTGTCTAATGCTGTCAGTGAGGTGTTGAAGTCCCTCACTATTATTGTGTTTCTGTCTAAGTCTTTTTATAGGTTTGGAAGTACTTACTGTTTTTATGAATCTGGGTGCTCCAATGCTGGGTATGTATGTATTTAGGGTAGTTAAGTCTTCTTGTCGAATTGAACCCTTTATCATTATGCGATGTCCTTCTTTGTCCTTTTTTACTTGTTAGTTTAAAGTCTGTTTCATCTGATGTAAGAAGAGTGACTCCTGCTATTTTTTTGTGTTCCATTTGTGTGATAGATCTTTCTCTCATCCTTTACTTTGAGCCTATGGATGTCTTACATGTGAGATGAATCTCTTGAGGACAGCAGATGAATGGGTCTTATTTTTGTAATCCAACTTACCATTCTGTGCCTTTTACATGGGGCATTTAGACCATTTACATTCAAGGTTAATATTGATATGTGAAGTTTTAATCCTGTCATAAAGTTGTTATCTGGTTGCTTTGTAGATTCTATTGTGTAGTTGTTTTATAGGATCTGTGGGCTACGTGCTTAAGTGTGTTTTTGTGGTAGCAGATATTATTTCATTTTCATGTTTAGAATGTTCTTAAAGATCTTCTGTAAGGTTGGTCTAACATTAATGAATTCCCTTAGCACTTACTTATCTGGAAAACATTTTACTTCTCCTTCCCTTATGAAGCTTAGTTTGCTTTTGCCAAATTTAAAATCAATGTGTTTGTTTTCTCATTGTTGAGTTTTAAGAGTTCTTTGTATATTTTTGATGTTAATAAGTTCTTTATCAGATCTATTGCAAATATTTTCTCCAAATCTGTGGCTTTTCTATTATCCTCCTGACAGTGTCTTTTGCAGAGCAGAAAAATTTAATTTTAATGAAGTCTGGCCTATCAAGTATTTCTTTCATGAATCATACCTTTGGTGTTATATCTAAAAAGTCATCTCTATGCAGTCGGTTATCTAGATTTTCTCTTAGATTATTTTCTAGAAGTTTTATTTTATACCTTTGTTTATGATCTAGTTTGGATTAATTTTGATGAAGTGTGTAAAGTCTATGTCCAGATTTATGTTTTTGCATGTGATTTCCAGTTGTTCTAGCACCATTTGTTAAAAAGAATGCCTTTGCTCTATTGTATTGCCTTTAATTCTTTGTCAAAGATTAGTTGACTGTATTTATGTGGGTCTGTTTCTGGGCTCTCTATTTTGTTCCATTGACCTATTTATCTATTCTTTTGCCTATACTACACTGTCTTGATTATTCTAGTTTTATAGTAAGTCTTGAAGTCAGGTAGTGTGAGTCTGCCAACTTTGTTCTACTCCTTCAATATTTTGTTGACTCTTCTGGGTCTTTTGGCTCTCCATATATACTTTAGAGTCAGTTTTCTTTGTATCCACCAAATAATAGATTTTGATGGGGATTGGGTTGAATCTATAGATCAAGTTAGGAATAACTGACATCATGACAATATTGAGTCATCATCTTTTTACTGTTTTAATGTGGCTATGAGAAAATTAAAAATTATGTATGCAGTTCAACTTATATTTCAATTTAGCAGTGTGGGTATAGACCACTCTGGGTGCTGTTTACAAGTAGTTTGAGAAGCACTGCTCTCTACACCCTGGTGCCATTATGGCGTCTTGTTAGATAAAGCAAGAACTGCTCTCTTCTGGTAGTTTTTCTTCTTTCTGATTATTATTTACTTTAAATACCTTCTAGGATCTTTGGCACCTTCTCAGGGTTTGTCCCCAAGTCACCTAACATCGCAGAATTAGCATATCTCACTGAAGTCAGTCAAACTTGCATAAATTGGGTGTTATTTACCCTAAAGTACACTGTGTGTGTGTATGTGTGTGTGTGTGTGTGTGTGTGTTCAAAAGCATTAATCTTCCCAGCTCCCATGGAGCTACTTACATCTGGACTGGGGCCCTGTTTGAGACTGTGGACACTTTACCTCTGTGGCTACTGCTTTCCTGACTCTAGCTTGTGTGATCAGTTCATCATCATCTCCAGATTCAACATATTGATGGGCAAATCTACCCCTTACTCTCTTTTTTTTTTTTTTTTTTTTTTTTTTTTGAGACGGAGTCTCACTGTGTCTCCCAGGCTGGAGTGCAGTGGTGTGATCTCGGCTCACTGCAAGCTCCGCCTCCCGGGTTCATGCCATTCTCCCGCCTCAGCCTCCCAAGTAGCTGAGACTACAGGCGCCCGCCACCACGCCTGGCTAGTTTTTTGTATTTTTAGTAGAGACGGGGTTTCACCATGTTAGCCAGGATAGTCTCGATCTCCTGACCTCGTGATCCACCCGCCTCGGCCTCCCAAAGTGCTGGGATTACAGGCTTGAGCCACCGCGCCCGGCCTACCCCCTACTCTCAAACTGAGCTCCAGTATAGCCTCCTCTGTGAAACTGCCCCACCCCTTGCCCTGAACTGGATGTTCTCTCACATGACTTCCCATAGTACCTGCTTCTTTTCCTAAATTTGAACATTTACTTGGTTACATAGTAAATGTGGTCTACTAAGCCTTCCTCACTTGACATCCCTAGAGTACAGGGAGTTTGCTTTATTTGTCTTAGTAATGATAGTATCTAGACAATTCAATGTATAATGTAACACTTTACAATATCCCTCAGATTGAAGCTGCAATGAGTTTTAAAAAGTCAGTAATGTATTTTGGGTGGCCTGTGTCATTCATCCAATCAGCAAATATTTTTTGGCTATTTCCTTTGCAGAATGCTGTTCTGGGTCATTTAGAGGGGATATGGCCCTTCCTCTCTAAAGAAGCCACATCAGTTATCCTTCTCTGTCATTCAGCCTCCAAATCCCCTTCTCATGTGTGAAGTCTCACTTTATGAGACTTGGTGGTGAGAAGGGTCCACCTTCTATTAGGAAAACTTAAAATGCCGGATCCTCACGTTTAAAACTTCCTTTGCAGCTAAAGCATGGGCACTTGACTAAGGTTTGACAACTCAGATATATTCCTTCCACACTGGACCTGGGAGCAGTGACTCAAAGAAGCAGGCACTATGGGGAACCCTTGGATTCCCAAGGAGCAGTGTGAGTGGTACAGTGGCAGTGTCTGGCGTTTTTGGGTGGTAGCAGTGAAATCCTCTCCGGTTTGTAGAGGGGAGGTATTGGGTATTGTTTTCAGCTGAGTTCTCCAGACCTTTTGGCATTTCTGTGAGCCACCAAATATCCTTTTGATGAATTCCTTTTCAGTCTAAATTAGTCAGAGTTATTTTCTGTTGCTGACCACTAAATATATTGACTTATTCGGGATAATAAGAAATAAATACATGAAAAGTGAAATGTCAATTGAACATCCCAGTATAGAAAATGTCACAAAAGTGGCAGATTTGGTGAAAAATGCACCACGTGAGAAATATGCTATTATTGAAGAGGTAATGGATTCAGCAAGTTGCTTCAATAATCTGAGAGGCTTCACAGAGGAGGTGGCCTTGCCTTAGACTTGGAGAGTGGGCTGGGCACATGGATAGACTCACTGCTGTGAAAAATATGAATGAAGTAAAAGATGTGCATCCAGTCATAAAGTAGATTTGATCGTAAAGGATCTACAGAAAATATCAAAGTAGAAAAGGCCAATATTTACCTGAAAGGAGGCTTGCCAGATTTAGCAAATAACAAAAAGGATGCCCCATTAAATTTGAATTTCAGATAATGCATAATTTTTAAGTGCATGTCCCTAATAGATGTTTTATAGTTTATATGAGTTATTATATAATTTAGAAATTTATGATTGAATTTTTTTTAGCATAAGTGAACACTTATTTTATCTGATGACTCTACCTGAAAGGGGATACAGAACTTGAGTAGAAGAGCCTGGAATTACCAAAAGAAAATTTCTAGGACTAGTGAATTTGAGCTCAGCTTTAAAGGAGATTTGCCAGTCAAGCCAAGAATCAAATCAGGAACAAATGCCCATTCACAATTGCAAAAAAAAGAATAAAATACCTAGGAATACGGCTAACTAGGGAGATGAAAAATCTCTAGAAGGAGAACTATAAACCACTGCTCAAAGAAATCACAGATGACACAAACAAATGAAAAAACATTTTATGCTCATGGATAGGAAGAATCAGTATCAGTAAAATGGCCATACTGCCCAAAGCAATTTATAGATTCTATGCTATTCTATGCTAAACTACCATTGAGATTCTTCACAGAACTAGAAAAAATCTGTTTAAACCAAAGAAGAGCCCAAATAGCCAATGCAACCCTAAGCAAAAAGAACAAAGCTAGAGGCATCATGCTACCTAACTTTGAACTATACTACAGGGCTACAGTAACCAAAACAGCATGGTACTGGTACAAAAACAGACACATAGAGTAATGGAACATAATAGAGAATGCAGACATAAGACTGCACACCTATAGCCATCTGACTTTCTACAAACCTGACAAAAACAAGCAATGGGGAAAGGATTCCCTATTTAATAAATGGTGCTGGGAGAATTGGTTAGCCATATACAGAAAATGGAAACTGGACCCCATCCTTACAGGTTATACAAAAATTAACGCAAGATGGATTAAAGGCTTAAATATAAAACCCAAAACTATGAACACCTGGGAAAATAACTTAGGCAATACCAATCAGGACATAGTCCCCGGCAAAGATTTTATGACAAAGATGCCAAAAACAATTGCAACAAAAGCAAAAATTGACAAATGGGATCTAATTAAACTAAAGAGCTTCTGCCCAGCAAAAGAAGCTATCAACAGAGTAAGCACACAACCTACAGAATGGGAGAAAATTTTTGCAAATGATGCATTGGCAAAGGTGTAATATCCAGTATCTATAAGGAACTTAAACAAATTTACAAGAAAAAAACCTGAACAACCCCATTAAAAAGTGGGCAAAAGACATGAACAGACACTTTTCAAAAGAAGACATACATGTGGCCACCAATCATATGAAGGAAAGCTTATCACTTATCATTAGAGAAATGCAAATCAAAACCACATGAGATACCATCTCATGCCAGTCAGAATGGCTATTATGAAAAAGTCAAGCAGTAACAGATGCTGGTGATGTTGTGGAGAGAAAGGAATGCTTATACGCTGTTGGTGGGAGTGTAAAGTAGTTCAACCATTGTGGAAGACACTGTGACAATTCTTCAAAGACCTAAAGACAGAAATACCATTTGACCCAGCAATCCCACTACTGGATATATACCCTAAGAAATATAAATAATATAATATAATATAATATAATATAATATAATATAATAGTATGAATATAAAAATGAATATAAATTATATAACTATTATAGAATTATATAATTTATATTCCTTTGGGTATACATCCAGTAATGTTCTATTACAAGAATATATGTACTTGTATGCTCATTGCATCATTATTCACAATAGCAAAGACGTGAAATCAACCTAAATGCCCATCAATGGTAGACTGGATAAAGAAAATGTGATACATATACACCATGGAATAGTATGCCACCATAAAAAGGAAAGAGATCATGTCCTTTGCAAGGACATAGATGCAGCTGGAGGTCATTATCCTTAGCAAATTAATCCAGGAACAGAAAACCAAATACCACATGTTCTTACTTATAAGTGGGAGCTAAATGATGAGAACACATGGAAACATGGTGGGGAACAGTACACACTAGGGCCTGTTGGAGAGAGGAGGGTAAGAGGAGGGAGAGGATCAGGAAAAATAACTAATGAGTACTAGACTTATTACCTGGGTGATGAAATAATCTGTACAACAAACCCCCCTGTCACAAGTTTGCCTATGTAACAAACCTGCACATATACCCCGAACCCAAAATAAAAGTTAAAAAGAAAGACACACAAGCAAAAATAAAGGAGGTTTGGAATATGGAGCAAAAGGTGATGAAGGAAATTAAAAATGCCAATTAATTAAACTTCTACTGTTTTCTGGATGCTCTAGTAGGCACTTTAACTCATTCCCATATCAGAACAATGCCGTGAGGTATAATGAACTTTTCCCCTTTTTTATACAAGTCAAGAAGTTAAGACTCGGAAGTTCAATAACTTGTGTAGAAGCCAGAGTCATGCTGGGTTGGTGGAGAGGCGGGCGCTCCTGCAAAGTCTATGATTATCAGTAAGAGAAAATATGCATGTGAAGGATGATAACCAGCTTTTCTTGCAAGCAATAAGGGCAAGCCCTGTGTTGGGTACACAAGAGATGTCACCTCTGACAACCAAGAAGTGTTTGGGTATGATTCAGCATGCAAGAATAGGGAAATTATTTTGGATGTGAGATGTACAGTTTAGTTTCCAATGGATAAATGGGAAGAATATAGAGTCAGGGAAATGGATTATAAGGTTTTTTCAGTGATTTCCATTTGAGTTTTTGTGGGCTTTGTCTGGGGTAGGAATTTGGAAAGAGTAGGGAAGGGACATACCTAACTGGAAAATCTTAATCCTGATGATGGAAAGCCTAAAAAGAGAGACATTGAAGTGAGAGCAATGAACTTAATTTTACAAACACTATTGGAGTCACTTGGCAAACGTACTAAAATAACTGGCACTGTGAGCCCAGAGAAGTCCTGGGAGGCATCTGTTATTAGGTGGAGACTGGAGATATATGAGGGGAGGAAGAATGGGAAGATGAAAGAGAAGAAGACCAAGATCCAGGTCTTAGCAAAGGCAATGGTGGAGTCAGGTCAAGAAGGAGTGAAGAAAAGAGGTTGAGAGGAGGGCAGGGAAATAAGGGAAACAGGAGAGTAACCTGTGGGGCAGAGGGGAGCAGGAGGGTTAAGTGGTTTATCAGTGAGGCCAAACCCATGACTAGGCTTTATTCATTTGTGGAAGTCAGCCAGTCACAGGCAGTGGCCATTCTGGTCTTGTAGAAAGTCAAATTCCTATTTTATAGTGTGGACTTAATTTAATTGGAGGACAAATATCTTTGAAAGATTTGATGCATCAGTCTGGAACTCTACCCCGAACTCTAATCTTTAGCGTGTTCTTGTTTTAAAATAAGGTGACATAATCCAGTTTTGGAGTTTTTACAGCTGTCCTTTGCATTGACAATTATACTGTATGCTGTGTACCCTGACTTGCATGCTATACCTTAACTGATTTTTGGTCATGGTCTTTTTTTCACTGTACTGAATTTCAAAGTTATTGTCTATTTCAGTCACTGACATTATGGTTATCTTTAGAGAAAATTAAACAAGTAAACCATTTATATGCCCTAAGTAGATGGAAAATGATCTAAAATTGCATGCTTCTTTCCTGGAGATCTCTTTGCCAAACTCTTGGGCTAATCATCTAAATATTTGGATTCAACACTTTCTGTTGGATCCATTTGTCTCATGACTGTTATGTTCAAAATTCCAGATGTGGAATTTGCCCCTCAAGATTTTATTTAACAAAGATGCTACTCTGGTTTGGCAAAATGTCTTAAAGGTGGTGAGCAACAATGGCTTAAATATTTAGTGTATTTGAATACTGCCTTCTCAATAGGAAAATATACTGCATTCTTTGATTGGATAATTAAAATATACTAAATGTTGTGTTTGGGCAGTAAAACCTAAATAAACACCCTGATGGAAAATAAGGCTCAGGGTCCTGTGGCAGGTCTGTAATCTTTAAACCAGAAGGGAGGGGGGCCCACATATGCGCATCCATGGTTTTGGTCATTTAGAAGGACATCCAATTTTGCGGCTTCTTAACTGACTGCCAAGAGAGGGATGGGATGGATGTTCTGAGCACTATCTAGCTTAATGCAATTTAGGAAAGTTACCTCCCAAGCTATAATGAGGAGTTCCCCCTACCTGTTGAGCTCATGCCCACAGAGAACTTGATTGTGGTTCTGAGCCAGAGCAAAGGCTGGACTTGCAACTCCTAATCCACTTAGCTGCTGAATTCCCTTTCTGAGGGGCTTTTCCTTCTGGTGCCAAGCTTCTGTTTTCAGAGCAGAGTCATCTGATGTTTCACACACAGGCTTTCCTTGCTTCTCTTTCTCTTTTTCAGCTCACAGTAGCCCAGGCCTTTGGGAAGCTTCTATAAAAGGCCTTGGAGAAGTTCCAGATATGTGAGGGTGGCAACTCAGATCGGAAAATAACACTGGGACCTAAATGCTAGTTTTGATATCCTTCTTTGGTTCTTGTCTGTTTGAATGTGGCAGACATGACCGTACATGAAAGATTTGATCGGTTGATTCATCATGGCTCACTGACTGATAGGCCTCTGAGATATACGTGTCTCTCGTCTGGTGTCCCAAGCTTTAAGGAGGGAGTCTCTCCATGTCAAACTTTACCCCCTTCTTCCCTGACCCCAGTACCATCTGGCCTCCCTCTTCTTGTGGTAGAAGCTTAAGTATTAATGTTTTGAAGAAGCCAAGAATCCCTATGTCTTAGCTTGTGTTATGAACTGCATGTTTGTGTCCCTCCACCCCAGATTTCTATGTTGAAATCTGCACACCTAAGGTGATGGTATTAGGGAAGTGGGGCCTTTCAAAGGTGAGTAGCTCATGATGGTGGAGCACCCCATGAATGGAGTTAGTGCCCTTATCAGGAGATATGAGAAAGATAATTTTTTCTTGGCCATGTGAGGATACAATAAAAAGATGGCCATCTGCAAACCTGGAAGCAGCCCCTCACCAGGCACTGGACCTGCTGGCACCTTGATCTTGAACTTCCCAGCCTCCAGAACTGTGTGAAATAAATGTCTGTTGTTTAAGTCATCCAGTCCATAACATTCTGTTATAGCAGCCTGAACGGACTAAGGCAGATTGGGTTCCCCCAGAACCTGACCCTGAGACAAGGATTTGAAGGCAAATAATTAACTTGTGAAGTTATTCTAGGAAACAGTAGTAGGGGAGTGAGAAAGAGACACGGGGAAGGGTAGGAAGGTGCAGTATCAAGCAGGTTACATCTGTGGGCAACTGAGGTCAGTTCCATGGGAGATCTCTGGGAGACAGTGTGGACCATGCCTCAGAGTTACCTGAGCAAGAAAGCTGGGATATTAATCCCCCAACTCTCCGAAATCATCCTCTCTGGGCTGCTCACAAGGGAATTAGCTCCCTAAAGCATTTGCTTCACTGAACTCCATGATGAATACCAAGGAAAAGAGAGACTTGCTGGTTTAGATGAAAAATGAAAACACTGATACGTTTAGGAGAACCAATGCCCATTTTGATTCTTGGCAACTTCTTCTCATTCTGTCTTTCGGGGAAGAAAGTGGCGAAGGATTGTTACAATACCCAAGTCCTCCTGGCTAGTAGGAGAGCCTGAGAGCCCAGTTGCTTCTGACCTGAGCTGTAACTATCTTTTTCATAGAGATTGCTCTAACTTCTCCCTACTTCTGAGTCCATCTGACACATGGTTCACAAATAAGCCCTTCTGAAAATGCTGCTTTTCTTTGCTGCTCATCTCCGTAACCTGGCTTCTAAAGTTACTTTCCCTAATTTGATTCTAGCCTACTTGCCAGGCATATCTCCTGTCTGCACTCTATGCTCCGTCCAAATGAGATTATCCTGGGTCAGCTTTAGGGTTTCTCTCTTCCGGACTTCAACTTATGTTGTTCCTTCCACCTGGAATACCCTCCATAAAACTTGTTCTTACTTTATTTGGTTTGTTGAAATCCTACCAAGTCTTTAAAGCCCCACCTAGATTTCTCTTTAATGAACCCGTTTCTTTGCCCTTTAGCTCTCTGCAACACTTTTACTACTGTCTTCTATTGTTTCTGGTATGTGCGTTCTCTATTCTATTAGATTTTAAATGTCTTGGGGGTAAGGACCATGTTTTATTCATCTCTATATCATTCCACATTCATCCAGTTAATTTAACAAAGATTCATTGAGTGTCAGAGACTGCGTTCAAAACTGGAGTTCCAAAGATAAATGAGACGTGGCCCTTACTCTCAAGGGAGCTCACAGGCCAGGCAAAAGGGAGTGACTAGTGTAAATAAGTGTGTATATCCATCTCGGTGCCTCAAATATTAGAGAATGGGCAAAGATCCTGAGCGCAGAGAATGAATGAAGGTACAGGGAGAACGTTTATTCTCATCTTATTTCCTGCAAATGCTCAGAAATTAGTTTAGGAAGATAGTTTTTTTTTTAGGGTAGAAAATGAACATACAGTAGTCTTCCCTTATTTTTCAGAATATGTTCTAAGACCCCCAGTGGATGTTTGAACCCGGGGGTAGTACTGAACCCTATATATACTAGGTATATATACTAGGTTTTTTCCTATTCCTACATACTGCTGATAAAGTTCAATTTATACATTAGACACAGCAAGAGATTAGCAATAATAACTAATGACAAAATGGAACAATTATAACAATATACTGTAATAAAAGCTATGTGTATGTAGTCTTTCTCTCTCTCTCAAAATATCTTACTGTATGTAATATTTTTGGACTGTGATTGACTGCAGGTAGCTGAAACCTTGGAAAGTGAAACAGTGAATAAGCAGGGAATGTTGTAATTAGATTATGGTGGGAAGCACTTCTGTGTATCTCTCTCGGGGTGACAGAATGGTTTAGAAAAGGGCAATAAGCTGCAGATTGCTCTGAGTTTGAATTCTAGCTGTGCCAATTTATAGTTATGTCACTGTGAGTTATCTGCTTATTTCCTTATGTATAAAAGAGATAATACCCAACTAACAGCATAGCTGTAAAATTAAAGGAGATAATACTTGCATAGGGCCTAACAAATGTTTGGAACTTATTAGATGCTTGATAACTAATGGGTTTCACCCTACCATCTCTGCTTTTAAAAAATAAAGGGAATTTTTGATTTTCTGTCTATACAAGAACAATCTGGGTGGAGAGAGGTTTGATCTCTTCACTTTTCTCTACCTAACTGGAAAGCTTTTAACTTACATTTCTTTTTCATTGCTTTTGAGTCTCCATGCCAATTTCAAGCATAGATTTCAGGTACTATTGGGCTCAGTGGTGGAAAGAGGGAGAAGCTGGTCTTCCTTTGGGGCATCTAAAGAAAGACCTTTAGATAGGATAATGTTCTAAAAGTAGGAATTGCTTTTAGAAATTAGATCTCCTTTCCACTTGAATTTGTGAATCATTAGAGCTTAAATAGTCCTTATGGTTTTTCTATTTTTAGATCATTTCCATTTATTTTTAGAGGATTCAATGAAAAGATGCTGGTTTTGGTGCCCTGGAGTCAGCTTTTTTCTTTATCTTTTCTTCCAATAAACAATTAGTGAATACCTACTGAATACCAGGCGCTGAGTAATGAGCAAGTAGTGAGCAAAACAGACAAGGGCAGTGCCCCCACAGACCTTATAACTTGGGCAATGGGGGCCGGCAGTGATTAAATAATTACATGGATAAATGTATAATGCTAAACTCTGAGAAGAAATGAAACAGAAATTCTAGGAAACTCTGAGCACTGTACTAATCTACATGAAAAGGAAATTCTAGGAATCTCTAAGCCCTGTACCAGTCTAGGTGGTGACTCATAAAACTTTCTGGAGGAGGGGGGGGCATTTGAATTGATTCGGATTTGTGAGTGAAAGGTGCTAATGAGGCAAAAGGAGTTGGGGTTGGTCTACGCACACTGGGAGAAGGGGATGACTTATGAGTGCCGCCTGAAGCTTGCAGGGACATGATTTGACCTTGGAACACGAAAGAGACCAAGAAATAAGGCTAAAGAGGTTGGAGACCAGATTTTGTAGAGCCTGGTGTGCCATGGGAAGACATTGGTTTTTGTGGGAGACTTTTGAAGGATTTTAAGAGGACTGATGTGATTAGATTTGCATTTTGAGAAAGTTTTTTTGGCTGTCCTATGGAAGATAGATTGGAGGGCCTAAGAATGGAAGCTAGGAGAACAGTTAGGGTAGATCAGGTGAGAGTCGATGGAAGCTTCATTTGGGGACTTGGCTATATGACTGAGGAGAAAGGAATGGAGTCCAGAGAGATTTAAGAAGTAAACTAAATAGCATTAGGTGATGGATTGACTATGAGGATGGGGCCTGGCTTGTAATCTTAGTCTTTAATCAGTAAAGCTCTGAGAACCATGCACATGCTGATGACCATTGTAAAAATCACCTGCAACCTCAGAGATGTTCAAGGTGATCAAAGGGCCCACGAGAACACTAGGCTGGGTGTGAGGAGAATACTTTTCTTTGCAGTCTTCACAAATCATTGAACTTTTCTAGATCTGAATTTTGCCATCTGCAAAACAAATGGGTTGTATTAAATGAGCTCCACACATGAACTGCATACAGCTCTCTATTCTTAAGGAGCAAATCAATCTTAGATTTTCTATATTAACACTTTACATTTGCAGAACAATTACTGTGCGTGTGTATGTGTGTGTGTGGGGGGGAGGTGCTTTCATATTAATGATCACATAGATTTTCATAACAGTCTTGTGAACTCTTAAGGTTTTCTCCCCTGTGGCCAAATGAAGAGACTGAGATCCAGGAAGATTCAAAAGTTTGTCTAAGATTATAAATTGTTGGCAAAATTAGAGACCTTAAGTCTGAGTGTGGTGGGTCACAACTGTAATCCTAGTACTTTGAGAGGCCGAGACTGGAGGATTGCTTAAAGCCAGGAGTTGAAGACCAACCTAGGCAGCAAAGCAAGATGACTCCATCTCTAAAAAATACTCAAAAACATAGAGTCCTTAAGTCTCCTAATTTTTTCTGACCCCCTTTTATTAGCTCTTTCTTTCTTCTATTGTATATTTATATGGCTTTGTATTCTGTTTATCCCCCTTCCATTCCATTATTTTTAAGTATTCCATCCAAGAAAGCAGAGTGAGGCAGTGTAACTTCCTTTCAGTACTTCTGATATTTGGTTTGAAACTATACGCTCACTTGAAGCTTGGACTTCTTTGTGATTATTCTTGCCACTCCTGACCCAATTACTAAGAATAAATAATAATTTGGGCAAATTTCAAGTGTTCATATAGAGAAAATATAAGCAGATACAGAGGTCATGAAAGACTGGCCTGATTAGGAAGAAGTCTATTATTATGATGTCTTTCAACTTTTGCTTCCAAAACCAGGCAGTCACCATTTTATAAGTGGGTTTGGTTCTAAAACAGTCTTATAAATGGTGTTGAATATTGGAACTGATCATTTTTGAACCCTATTTGACATGTTCTATATCTCACAAAGATTCAGCTCAAGAGAAAAATCCAGCCCAATGAATAGCTGTTATTTGGGGGCAGTCTTTCCTTCCTGGTTAACTGGGCTGGACACTTATCCAGAAGGTCATTTGGTCTCCATTCAACAAACAAATATCCAGCCAGTTCTGATTGTTCACCTACTGTGTCAGTTTGTTCTTGCACTGCTATAAAGAAATACCTGAGGCTGGGTAAATTATAAAGCAAAGTGGTTTAATTGGCTTATGTTCTGCAGGCTATACAGCAAATATAGTACTGGCATCTATTTGGCTTCTGGTGAGATCTCAGGGATCTTTTACTCATGTTGGAAGGTGAAATAGGAGTAGACATGTAACACGACAAGAGAGTAAGCAAGAGAGAGAGGGTGGGGAGGTCCCAGGCAAATCTGAAACCCAGCAAGGAAGGCATTAAATCTTCAAGCTCCAACACAATCCTTGACTCCATCTCCCACATCCTGGTGTGAGGGGTGAGCGCCCAAGGCCTTGGGCAGCCCTACTCCTGTGGCTTTTCTGGATGCAGCCCATGTGGCTGCTCTCATGGGATGGAGTTGAGTGCTTATGGTTTTCCAGGCAGAGGGTGCAAGCTGCCGGTGAATCTACCTTTCTGAGGTCCCGAGGGCAGTGGCTCCTTTCTCACAGCTCCACTAGGCAGTGCCTCGGTGGGGACTCTGTGTGGGGGCTCCAACCCCAGATTTCTCCTTAGCATTGCCCTAGTAGAGCTTCACTGTGGGGGCTCTGCACCTGCAGCTGGCTTCTGTCTGCTCACCCAGACTTTCTCATACATCCTCTGAAGTCCAGGCAGAGGTTGTCAAACCTCCTTTACTCTTGCATTCTGTGCACTTATAGGCTTAATACCACCTGGAAACCACCAAGGCTTATGACAGGTTACCATCTCCAAAGTTGCAGCCTGACCTGTATCAGGGGCCCTTTGAGCTGAGTCTGGAACTGGAGCAGCTGGGATTTGGGAAGCAGTGTCCTGAAGCGGCTCAGGGCAGTGATGCCCTGGGCCTGGCCCCTGAAACCATTCTTTCCTCCCAGGCCTCTAGGCTTGCAATAGGAGGGGCTGCTTTAGAGATTTATGAAAAAGCCTTTAGGGCCTTTTCCCCATTGTCTGGGATATTAGCACTTGGCTCTCTTTTAGTTTTGCAAATCTCTCTATCAAGTGGTTGCTCTGTAGCCTGCTTGGATTCTTTCTCTATCACAGGGCCATGCTGCAAATTTTCCAAACTTTTATGTGCTCTGTTTCCCTTTTAAATATAAGTTCAAACTTTAAACCATTTCTTTGCTCCCACATCTGATTGTAGGTTGTTAGAAATAGGCCACTTCTTGAATGCTTTGCTACTTACAAATTTCTTCCATTAGATACCCTATGTCATCACTCTTAAGTTCAAACTTCCACAGATTTCTAGGGCATGAACATAATATACCCAAGCTGTTTGTTAAGGCATAACATAGGTGATCTTTAACTGCAGTTCCCAATAAATTCCTCATTTCCATCTGAGACCTTGTCAGCCTGACCTTCACTGTCCATAATTATTTTTCCTTTCTTTTCTTTTTCCTTTCCTCCCTTTCCCTTTCCCTTTCCCTTTCCCTTCTCTCTTTCTTTCTTTCTTTCTTTCTTTCTTTCTTTCTTTCTTTCTTTCTTTCTTTCTTTCTCTCTCTCTCTCTCTTCTTTCTTTCTTTCTTTCTTTCTTTCTTTCTTTCTTTCTTTCTTTCTTTCTCTTTCTTTCTTTCTTTCTTTCTTTCTCTCTCTCTCTCTCTTTCTTTCTCTCTCTCTCTCTCTCTTTCTTTCTTTCTTTCTTTCTTTCTTTCTTTCTTTCTTTCTTTCTTTCTTTCTTTCTTTCTTTCTTTCTTTCTTTCTTTTTCTTTCTTTCTTTCTTTCTTTCTCTCTTTCTTTCTTTCCTGATGGAGTCCCTCTCTGTCACCCAGGGTGGAAGGCAAGTGGCACGATCTCAGCTCAGTGCAACCTCCACCTCCTGGGTTCAAGTGATTCTCCTGCCTCAGCCTCCCAAGTGGCTGGAATTACAAGTGTGCACCACCATGCCTGGCTAATTTTTGTATTTTTAGTAGAGACAGGGTTCCACCATGTTGGCCAAGCTGGTCTCGAACCCCTGACCTCAAGTGATCTGCCCACCTTGGCCTCCCAAAATGCTGAGATTACAGGTGTGAGCCACTGTGCCCAGTCTAGTGTCCATATTTCTATCAGTATTTTGGTCACAACCAATTAACAAGTCTATAAGAAGTTCCAAACTTTCCGTCATCTTCCTTTCTTCTTCTTAACCCTAGACACTTGTCCCAGCTCTGCCCATTACCCAGTTCCAAAGTCACTTCCACATTTTCAGGTATCTCTATAGCAACACTCCACTCCTTGGTACCAATTTTCCTACCATGTTCCCATTTCTTACCTTTTTTCTTCTGGAACCTTCTAATTTTCTACACAGAGGATACTGCTTCACTAGTCTAAACTAGAAAAACAGAAAGAAAGCCCACAATAGCCTGGAAATCCTCAACACTCCATAGAGGTAAAAGCCTGAAAAGTCCATTGGCCAAAAAGAATCTTTGGCCTGTGTCTCACTATCCACTGCTGCATAACAACCCCAAAACTCAGTGCTCTAAAACAACAACAAATTTGTTACATCTTATGAATTCATGGGTCACAAATTTGGTGCAGGTTTCTCCTAATCAATTATTCTGTTCCATGTGGTGTTGACTGAGGTCACTCAGTGGTATTCAGTTAATGGCTCATTTGGCCGGGAAGATTCAAGATGTCTTCAATCACATGTATGGTACTCTGGTGAGGATGGCTGGAAAGATGACTGGAGAAAGAGACCCAACGTCTCAATGGAAGATGTGTCAAATTTGTAGCCATGGTTAATCCACCACACTTTAAATTTCATAATTATTTTATTTCTTCAGTCCCAGCACTAAGTCTGAATACACCATTTACCTAAGGAGCTAGTATTGTTCTAGCTCTTCCAACTTTCCTTGCCTGGCTTGTCCATGGTTGGGACCCATTGGTAAGGAGTGCTTTGCCTTATTACTGGCCTCTAAGGCCCAGGAATCTTGACCCTCTGAGTGTATCATTATCCTTTGGATGTTCTTGTTGCTTCCTTGAAGGATCCTGCCCTGAATAGGCTCTTGATCTCCTGGAAGAGTGTGATGTATTTTTAAGAAATTTAATCTTGGCCGGGCGCGGTGGCTCATGCCTGTAATACCAGCACTTTCAGAGGCCGAGGTGGGTGGATCATGAGGTCAGGAGTTTGAGACCAGCCTGGCCAATGTAGTGAAACCCTGTCTCTACTAAAAATACAAAAATTAGTCAGGTATGGTGGCAAGCAGCTGTAGCCCCAGCTACTGGGGAGGCTGAGGCAGGAGAATTGCTTGAACCCAGGAGGTGGAGGTTGCAGTGAGCTGAGATCATGCCACTGCACTCCAGCCTGAGCAACAGAGTGAGACTCCATCTAAAAAAAAAAAAAGAAATTTAATCTTAATAAATCTCTTACATATATATTAGCGAATCCCTCTTTGGTAGGTTTTCAGGCTGTGTGGCAAAATAAACACAAATCTAGGAAGTGTGTTGGGTGAATCATACTTGGGCACAAAGTTCCATGCATATTGATCTTACTTTAGTTCTTCAAACATACCAGGCTCTTTCCCACTTTCCAAGAACTTGTGTATGCCTTTTCTCCTGTCGGAAACAGCTTGTCTTTCCTTCCGCTGGGCTGACATCCATTTAACCTAGGAACTGCAGCTTTGATGTCATTCATCCACAAAGGCTTGTACTTAATCCCTTTTCTAAATTAGCCTCCTCATTTTTGGTCTTCTAGGCCCTGTTCTCTTCCTTTGTAGTATGCATCATAATTTATAATTAGATATTTATTTTCATGTTTATTTCTTTGTCATTTGTCTCCCCCATGATATGTATGCTTCTTGAGGGTAGAGATTATCTGTTACATTCACTGTTATATTGGCTTAACAAATATTTGCTAAATGAATGTGTGAGTGTGTGTGTGTGTGTGTGTGTGTGTGTGTGTATGAGAGAGTATCATATGGATAAGCAGGCTGTATATCTGGTTGTGCTTCTGTCATCACTTCCCAGACTTGTTTCTGTTTTTTGTAAGAGTTCTCCTGTCTCTATTATTCTAAACATTTAAAGTCATTTTTAAGAGGCAGTCTCATGGTGAGTGATGGCATCAGAATGTGTGACTCTAGAGAAGGAGGTCACATTTGTAGGAAAAGATCAGCCAGGAAATGACCTTTAGTCAGGACCTATTCCCTCAAAATGTTGAACATGGAATTGGAGGAAAGACAGAAAAGAAGCTGGAGTAATGATTGATAGTTTTTCCTGAATAACTTTTCTCTCTTTTTATAGTATTAGGATTTTCACCTTTGCATGTATTGTTTGAAATAATGAATACATTTCCCATTCTCCCTTGCTGCTAAGTATGACCACATGTCTATATTCTGGCCAATGGGATGTAAGCAGAGGGATTATGTAACTTTTTTTTTTTAAACTATTATTTTGTCTGTCCTGTTTCTTATAATCCAAATGATGCCATCTTGGACCACGAAGACAAAGAGTAGAACCTCAGGGTAGAGGAGCAGTGAATTGGAAGGAATTTGTGTTGTTAAAGACTTTGTGAGGAGAGCTACCTTATTAGCATGGTCTGCATATCTCCAGACTTTCATAGGAGGGTAAAATAAAATTCCACCTTTTTAAAGTGTTTTTAAACAGGTTTTCTGTCCATCTCTGGCAAAGCTAATATTAATGGGCATGAAATTATGTCTCATATCAGATTATGTGAGTTCGGTCCCCAACAATATCAGAAAAACAAAAGATAAGACAATACCAATGGTAAGACAGAGAGTGTATCACTGACCATGGGCTCCAGGATATTTCTTAACATATTTCCAAAGGTAGATTTTTTATGGGGGAAAATAAATCCACATTTTAGGCTCTCCTTTCTTGACTGTTAAAAAGGATTGGGAAAATTATTCCATGCCTAGAGGACTTTCTGATTTCACCAGCAACTTCTGCTATATCTTAAAGCACAAATTGATTTCTTTATTACTGTTAGAAAGTTCACCTGCCAGATTATACTGATTTCCTGAAGTCATTTTGGACAAAGGAAAGGTCACATTGTTTTTTAGTAAAGACATGTTTTTTCTCCTGTATCACTTGCCTGGTTTTCTTTTTTTTTTTTTTTTCAGCCTTTCTTTTGTGATGTCTTAAATGAGACATTTCCCCAAGATGTTTAAAGCAACAATACTTAACCGTTGTACAACCCTTTTATCTCTAGAGTCTTTTGCAATGGGTACTGAATGAAGACAGAAAACTTCTTGCAAAGGATCACTGGTGACTACAAGTGAGTATGGGGAGAGTTTTGAGTTCATGAACTATTAGATACAATTTTAAAAGTAGAAAAAAACATTATCAAGAGTGGTTGACACAAGCTGTCATGCTTGGTGCTAATGAAAATAATTCTGGACCCTGAAGAATCTGGTCTAGTAGGGTCTCACATAGATATACCTAAAATTATTCAGCATAGAAAGAGGCATCTCTATCATAACTACTCTTATTTGGGTTCTTTCCATTCACTCTTCCCTCCTTTCTCTGCCTTTCCGCATTTCTTAACCCCATCTTTACAGATATTTCACCTTTACCTTATCGAGATACCATCTCCCATGGTCTTGGGTTGGATTTCCCTGGAAGTGGACTTTGAGACAAGGACTTGAGTGCAAGGAGTATATTTGAGAAGTGATCTGGTTAGAACTAGTAGGGGAATAGGGGAAGGGAGACAAGAAAGGAAAAACGAGCAGGTTATGAGTGTGAGCAACTGGGGCTCAACCCCACTGGGGACCTCTGGGAGACAGTGAAGAACATGGCTCAGAGTTCTCCCACCTGAAGGAGAGGGTGCTGGATTATTTATTATAAATAAAGTTAAAGGGAAAAGAAGTATGTTTGAGGACAACTGATTTTTAAAAGTAAGTCTCATAGAACTATTTGACTTCCGGAATTATGTGCATGTATAACAAGAAACAATCTATAGGGATTACTAAGAATTTTATTGATTTGCGTATGTCAAATAGAAAAATATAACAATTTTAACATTAAAACGGGCTTTTCTCTACTCCACCTTTCTAGTATTTATTATTTTTAATTTGACTTTGGGGCTCAAGGGGTACTTTTGAGCACTCACTAAGTGTGTGACATTATGCTAGACTGTCAGAAGTTGGAAGATAGGAGAACTTTAGTCCTAGCCTTCTAAAATTTATAACAGAACAAGGAGAAAAGTCATATGTTGGAAATTACAAAGATTAATTCTATAATTTATTAGAAGTGAATTGAAAATTAAATTTAAGGTTTATACAAGCCAGTGTAAGGCAGTGTCATTCAGGATATATGTAGTAACGCTAAAGGAAGGATAAATAAGGTAAATAGCACTGTAAAGTAAGTAAGTGCAGGAAAAAGTGAATTTAGTACTTGATCTGAAGGACCTGGCTCACAGAAAAGGAAGAGGGAGGGAAGAGCAGAGAGGTGGAATGGCATGAGCAATACCATAGTGATGATGGAGTAGGTGTTAAGTTGCAGAGGGAGACTGATGGAATTGATCAGGTGGGAGCAAGTGATGAAGGGCCAGGTAAGAACAGGTGATGGGGCGGGTGCAGTGGCTCACACCTGTACTTCCAGCACTTTGGGAGGCCGAGGCAAGTGGATCACGAGATCAGGAGTTCGAGACTATCCTGGCTAACATGGTGAAACCCCGTCTCTACTAAAAATACAAAAAATTAGCCGGACATGGTGGCACGCGCCTGTAGTCCCAGCTACTCAGGAGGCTGAAGCAGGAGAATCACTTGAACCTGGGAAGCAGAGGTTGCAGTGAGCTGAGATTGCACCACTGCACTCCAGCCTGGGCGACAGAGTGAGACTCCGTCTGAAAAAAAAAAAAAAAAAAAGAACAGGTGATGGAGGACCCTGACAGCCAGGCAGAAGTCTGGAAACTAGGTGGAATTCAGAAATAGGAAAAAGAAAGGTTGAAATGATTAAAAAAAATTCTGCCTAATACTACATTGTTTATTTTTAGTGGAGGTATAATTACATAAAATAAGATGGACAATTCTAAGTGTACAGTTTGATGAATTTTAACACATGTACACCCATGTAACCATCACCCACATATGGAATATTTTCATCACCCAAGAAGGGCCCCTTATGAAGTTTCCCAGTCAATAATTGCCCTGTCCTTACCTCTTAACCACTGTTGAGGCATTATTGAACTGTTTTTGAACTTCATATAAATTGAATCATACAGCATGTATTCTTTTATGATTGGCTTCTTTCACTCAGCTTAAATTTTTTGAGAGAAGTAATTTGTTCCTTTTTATTGTTGAGTGATATTCTATTGAAGGAATATACTACAATTTGTTTATCCAGTCTCCTATTAATGAAAATGTGGGTTGTTTCCAGTTGTGGACTATTATGAATAACAAGTCTGTGAGCATTTTTGCACACGTCTTTTGGTGAACACATGCACTCGGTTCTCTTGGGCATATACTTAGGATTGAGGTCATTGGTTCATAGGGTAGGCACAGGTTTAGATTTAGTAATTACTGCCAAATAGTTCTCCAAAATGGTTCCGTCAATTTAGACTCCCACCAACAATGGGGGAGAGCTGTGTTTGCTCCACAGCCTTGTCAATAGTCGGTATTGTCATTTTTTTCAATTTTTGCCATTCTGGTGGCTGGGGAGTGGAAATGACTTGTTAAAAAGAAAGATTAATTATATACTAAGTAAAGGACGGATTTGGTGGGAAGGGATACCAGACACAAATAAAGCAGTTGCAAGGCTGTTGTCCCAACGCCAATGAGAGGACTCAAGACCCTAGCCTGGGGGAGTATAGAAGCTGTGGGGAGAAAGCGTTTAAACTGAGTGACTTTATAGAGCTTGACAGAGGCTCAGAGCTCATTTCTCAGGATGTCTCTTCTGTCTAGAAAAATCTTTGCATTTCAGTTACTTGCTGTTAACTGTAGCCAGAAGAGTGGGATCACCTTTATTAAATCTGCCTGAGAGATATCTTATTGTATTGTGGACACTGTAAATATTTGGAGAAATTTACTAAGAGAGCCTGGAGAGGGTTTCAGAAGTGAGAGGGTTTGCCATGGATTTAATGAATTTCCACGTGAGGATTTATTTATTTATTTATTTTGAGATGGCGTTTCACTCTGTCACCCAGGCTGGAGTGCAATGGTGCAATCTCAGCTCACTGCAACCTCTGCCTCCCGGGTTCAAGCGATTCTCCTGCCTCAGCCTCCGGAGTAGCTGGGATTACGGGCGCCCACCACCACATCCGGCTAATTTTTTGTATTTTTAGTACAAATGATGTTTTGTCATGTTGGCCAGGCTGGTCTCAAGCACCTGATCTCAGGAGATCCACCCACTTCGGCCTCCCAAAGTGCCAGTCCACACATGAGGATTTTTAATGTACTTTTCTGTTTGCTCCTTGCCTTGAGGACCTGGTGTTAGGATTTCTTCTTTTCTCCCTTATTCCACTGCCCTCCTTCTTTCCTTCCGTTAATCCATCAGTGAATAAACATTTGCTGAGGACCTGCCCTGTGCTAGGTCCTGGCTGGGTAACACAGTAGATCCAAAAATTAATTCGACATGTTTCAGTCTTCCAGAAGTTCAGTGCACTCAGTAAAGGATTTGAAAAATATACAAAAAGCTTACAATACCAGGTAACGCTGTATAAATCCCCACTGTCCTGTGTCCGTGAGTGTGTGACCAGTGCTCTTCCACACTACCGCTTAGGACTGTTCAATGGAAAGAGGGAGTAGCTAGGTTTGAAATGGAGGGTGAGTAGCGGGGAAGGTGTCTTGTTTGAGGTGGCAGCTAGGTTAAGCCAAAGATGGATAAGATTTCAATAGCAGAGATGAGGGAAAGGTATGATAATAAGAAGCAGCCTGAGTAAAGGTGTGGAGAGGCAAAATGTAGGGCACAGTGAGGGAATTACAAATAGAATTTGGCCAGACCACAGGGTGTATGGAAAGGAGTATATCAAGTAGGAAGGCAGGACGGACTGTGGGCCAGAATATGAGCCAGGTTACAAATTTTGTCTATTTTATGGGCAATAGGGAACCACTAAAGTTTTTTGGTGAAAGCAATGGAATCGGAGCTGCCTTTCACAAAGATGACTCTGGCAGTGATGAGCTGCAAGACTGAAGACACAATGATGTTTGAGGAGGCTATTATAATAGTCCAGGGAAGAATTAATGAGGGCATGTATTAGGTTGGCTGGGATAGAAAGGAGGGGATAGGTAACATGAGCAAAAATTTTTAAAAAATAGGGAGTTCAGAGGCGAAAGGGATGGCAGAACAGAAACAACTGTTTTCCCTTTTCTTTCACACTGCTGTATTTTGAACGTGAGCCAGACTTTGTGTGAAGTAGGTGTGGGTGCTGATCAGGATTGCATTCCTGATAGCTGAGCTGTGGGTAAGAGGTCAAATGGACAGAACCCAGAGTGGAACATTCTGCTGTGCTCAACATGGAATTCCTTAGGAAACAAAACCCAACCAAAGTCAAAAGCCCTGCTCCTCAACTCCACACTTTTCCTGCTGCTGCTCCATCTCTCTTGTGCCTGCTTTTCAACATCAAACTTCTAGAAAAACTTGCACATTCTCAATGCCATTATCTTTTCATTTCTTATCTACTCAGCTCCCTCCAATCTGGCTCTTAACTCCTTCACTGCAAGAAAATTGTGCTCATTATGTTACCAGGGCCTTCCATGTTGCTAGAGTTAATGGTTATTCTTCTAGTCTCAGCTTACCTGCAGTATCAGGTGTGTCCAACCCCGTCAGCCACTCCCCCTCTTTAGAATGCTCTCCTTTCCTGGATTCTGTGACCTGCTTCTTGTATTTTTCTCATTACCTCACTGACTACTCATGCTCAGTCTTCTTTTCAAGCACATCCTCCTCTACTAGGCCACTACATATTGGAGATGTTAGACCTTCTTTTGTTTTTACTCTATGCTCTTTCCTTAAGTGACCCCCTAGATACTCATAACTTCTGTTTTTATCTATATGCTAATGGTGCGTACATTTCTAGCTCCAGTCTAGATGCCTCTCTGCTGAGCAGCAGACCTGTAAACCCAACTGTCTGTTTAACATGTTCACTTGACAGTCCCCAAAGTAGCTCAAACTCAGCATGTGCAAAACTGAATTCATGATCTCTTCCCTCCAACACTTCCTCTGTGGTAAGTGGCACCACCGGCCATCCATGTATGCACTCCAGAAGGTGGAAAAACAGTCTCAACCACCACCTCTCTCTTAATTCTTCATATCAAATCCATTAATTTCTTATTGATTTTACTTGTTAAAATATTTCTTAAACTCATTCATTTCTTCACCCAAGTCCTAGTTACCAACAACTCCCACGCTGACCTCTATCATGAACTTAACCTGAATCTGAGCCCAAGCTGCCCTCTACTTCAATGCATCTTCCACTCAGAGCCAGTGTGAACTTAAATAGGCTTAAATAGGATAATGTTATTGTCTTCTTAAGCAACTTGAATGGTTTTCCATTGCTCATAGAACAAAAGACATAGTGTTCATCTGGCCTTGTAGGCCCTACAAGGGCTGGTCATTCCTGTCCTCTTTGGCCTAACCCCTCCCCGCTTTTCTCCATTCCCTTCTTTAGGCTGCAGCCACTCAGATCTTCTCTCTGTTCCTTCTTCCCCACAAAACCCACTCTTCCAACAGGACTTCCGCAGCTTCAGATTGCCCAGAATTATCCCCTCTCACCACTTCTCTGCCCAGTTAACTTCTACTCATGGTTTGAATCTCAGAATACATACCACTTGCTCAGGGAAGTCTTCCTTGATGCCCTAATTTAGATCATACTAGACCTCCTACCCCCACTTGTTATATAATATGCTCCTAGCCCTGGATCCCTTTCCTTGACAGCACTTTGCACAGTTTATAATGAGCCACCTATTACTTTGATCATTTGATTAAGATTTGTCTAACCCACCAGACCATAAATGCTATGAGGGCAGGACAGTTTTTACTCACCTTTATCTGGCTGACATAATTGGTAGTGTCTGGAGCATAGTAAGTGTTCAATAAATACGTGCTGAATAAATAAATTAGCAAATGAGTTGAGTTAAGCTGTATTATACTGTGTCTCATGGAGGGGTATTGGAGAAGCCTTCAGTGCACACAGTGGCTTTGCCATCAGCAATGCCAGCTAAGTATGTTAATAAATATTATAATCAGAGGTTGAAAATTGGCGATCCTGGGCCATATACAACCTGGTAGAAATTTTTAGTTTGGTCTGCACAATGTTTTGGGAAAAATTCGAACTGTATGCAAAGATTTCAAAATGCGGAGATTTCATTGTAAAATCTGATTTTCTCTTTTTTCCTGAAAAATAAAGCTCTTGCATCACTGGGCCCAGTGGATTTCCTTCATTTCCTTGTAGCAATCATCGAATGGAGTTGAAAAGAGGCTGCCCCATTGTTATGAGACATTAGCTCTTCAACTCGCTATTGTCACCAACTAGCCTCCCTCACTCATTTAATTACCAGCCTGGCCTGTAGGGGCATATCCCTCATCAAGTTTGCTTTTTTTGGTCTAAGTCTCCTTTATTAGAAATGGTTGGAGCCAGTTAATTGGGTAGCCTGAAAAACCCCTGAATTGTTGCCATGCAAAAACGCAATTTCTTTTTCTTAATTCTTAGGAGGTTTTCTTAGAAATGTTGAATGAAAGTGAAAAGCTCAACAGACGTACCTTGACTCAGACCCTTATCTAACCCTTTCATTTTAGAGACGAAAGAGCTGAGGGCCAGAGTGGGTAATGACTTGCTCAGGCTCACAGAACGACTTCTCTGTCTTATGACTGGTGTGCTTAGAAATACCAAAGAAAATATTTAGGGAAATGTATTCCTTTATAAATCTTCCATTTTAATTTTTTATTTTCTTAAATCTAGAAGAATTAATTGAAACACAGGAATTGATCTTTCAAGTCTCAAGTTAATCTCGCTAATTTTTTCCTTGAATTGTTTGGGAAACTTAGTGTTGGCTGCGTACAAGTGGCAGTGTGGCAATAGTAGTAGTGTAACTGCCTTTGCAAAAATTATAACTGAGACAGTGAAAGAGATCTGACCTAACTGGCTCCATCTTGCTTCTAACCTCCAGAGCTGTACTTGTTCATTCCTGGGTGTAGGCGGAACTTTGGGAGGAACTTAGTTTATGGTTTAGCTTTGAAAAAGGAAGATAACAGCCCTTCCCCAAACAAACCCCCTTCCTGCCTGGGGATAGTCTGACTTTGTAGGACTAACAAATTAGCTACAAGATTAGAAATTACAGTTTAGGGGCCATGCAGCCTCTGGCTGCAAGTCTCTGAACCTCCCCAAATTGTTCCTGGGGATAACATCATTTTGTAAAAACTAAGATCGCTGCGTGAGATATTTTGCAGACTCTGCACTCGATGGATCAGCTGACGCCACCTGGACCTTTTATCTGGCTCAATGAGTTCTGCCACTCCACCCCGGAACAAAAAAACTCAAGAAAAACAGCAAGAAAAACTCACTTTGACTCCCCTATGATTCCACCTCCAACCTGACCAATCAGCACTCCCAACTTCTTGAGCCCCTACCCACCAAATTATCCTTAAAAACTCTGATCCCGGAATGCTCAGGAAGACTGATTTGAGTAATAAGAAAACTCCAGTTTCCCGCACAGCTGGTTCTGCGTGAATTACTCTTTCTTCATTGCAATTCCCCTGTCTTGATAAATCAGCTCTCTCTAGGCAACTGGCAAGGTGAACCCATCAGGCAGTTACAGTAGTAGTAGTAATAGTAGCAGTAGTAGTAACAAAACCCAGTATGTGAAAATGTGAATTGATAATCCTGGGCTAATAGTTTCCTTCTATAAAGGTTGCTGATTTTTTTTTTCTTTGTGGGTTTTTCTTTTTTGAGCCTGTGAATTTTGATTCCAGTTTTATATTTAGCTTTTAAAAAAACTGAGGTAAAATACATATACACAGTGATAAAACTTGTGACTGTAGCCATTTTAAAGTGTACAATTCAGAATATGGAAACCCCACATTCATATCCCTGTTTCTGCCTACCCCCAGCTCCTGGCAACCACAAATACGCTTTCTGTCTCCATGTATTTGCCTATTTTAGGCATTTCATATAGATACAATCGAACAATACGTGACCCTTTGTGTCTGACTTATTTCACTTAGCATAATGTTTTCAAGGTTCATCCATGTTGTAGCATATATCAGTGCTTCGTTACGTTTTATAAGTGAATAATATTCTACTGTATGGATAAGCTACATTTTGTTTATCCATTCATCCATTGATGGACATTTAGATTGTTTCCCCCTTTTTGCTATTGTAAATAAAGTTGCTATGAACACTCATGTACAAGTTTTTTTTTAAATTCCAATTTATGAAGTTTGTATTTCAGGAACTCATCTATCATTTCTGAAATACTGCTTGTCTATTGTGAATAAAGGCAAAAAAAGGAGTCGGCAGGTCAACCAGGTGTCAATTTCTATTGATTTCTCTTCTGTATCTCTGCATCTGGCTTAAAATTGCAGACATTTACAGTCAAGAAATATCAGTTCATTTTCAGTAGGCATCTATCTGGAAAGTACAAGGTGATTTAAACAAATTACAAAGAAGAAATCAAACTAACCAAGTGATGTGACCATGATAAGCTATCAAATCTTATGGGGGAAAGTATGGATCTTATTCAGGAAGGTATCGACAAAAGAAGAGCTTAGCTCTGAGTCAAGGTACATCTGTTGAGCTTTTCACTTTCATTCAACAAACATGTATTGAGTGCCCACAAGGCTGATCTTATGCACAAAGGGAGATTAGAGTCTAGTGAGGAAATGTAGATATTAAGTAAATACACACGTGTAATTACAAATAGTCCTTGAAGAAAGTGTGTAAGGAGTATGACAGTACATAATAGGGCTACCTGCTGTCTTCTGGGGGCTATGACAAAGCCTTGCTGAGAAAGTGACTTTTGAGCTATGTGAGAGTTAACAAGGTGGGCAAACAAGTTTTGAGTACCTAATATGTGCTAGTTACTGCCATAAATGTTTTGACTTCAAGGATGAATAAGAAGTGGCCTCTGCTCAGAAGAAATGTGGTTTTCTAGAGAATGGTTAGGAAACCCCCTCCTGAATCATTTATTATCAAGAAGAGCTTAGCTCTGAGTCAAGGTACATCTGTTGAGCTTTTCACTTTCATTCAACAAACATGCATTGAGTGCCCACAAGGCTGATCTTATGCACAAAGGGTGATTAGAGTCTAGTGAGGAAATGTAGATATTAAGTAAATACACACGTGTAATTATCTTAATGAATGACAAAGAAAGGGCTCCTGGAACCCCTTCATTTTCCTGGGAGTTTCCAGGGGAGCTCTCTCAGAGAAAGGCTCAGTATAGGCAGAGTAATTTCGATAGGAATGTTTTCAAATTATTCAATTTTAATTCAGATCTAAAGTTTGATAGATTCATTGACAAGCAAAGGATCTAAGTTGAAGTAGTGAAATCAACTTCCTTCAGGAAGTAAATAGTTGATTAGTTGATTTCAGCACATTTTCTTGGACAATTGTCAGTCTGGTACTTTTCACAGTGAAGTGCATACCCTTATTCAGCAACATGCTCCTCAAAATCCCAAGAATGATTATTCAAGCTTCAGGATATTGTGCAATAATGTATAATGCACCAGTAAGCTTTGGGCTGGACTTGCAAAAAAGTTCTGACGAATAAGGACACTTGCCTTTGTAATAAAGCCTTATGCTTCCTAGTGTCACAGTTCTGATGAGCAGGATAATGAGAAATGATGATAACAACGAAAAACAACAGGTTGTTTGGTCAACAATGGGGTGGTGCCAATTGGAATGTCAGATAATGCCAATCTGCATTGTTTAAAATAGATCTGGGTGGAAATATACCATTCTCATGGAATGATGCCCTTCTTTGCAGATCAATTTCTAAATAATTTTTACATTTGTCAATGCCTGCTTTGAATTCCAAATCTTGCCCTGCTACTTAAGTGTTAGGACCTCCTTTCATAGGAGTGTTGTTACATGGCGCAGAGTATTGCTGTCTTGGGGCCAAATATTGTATTATTTTGGATATAGGGATGCATTTTAAATTTTAGAAGGGTATCTTCTGTAATGGTCACTCAAATACAGTGCCGAGATCACTTGATATGGGAAAAATATCTTCTAGATGAAGAAGTTTAAGTGATTAGTTGATTTATAAAAGTTTTCACCGTGAGATTCCTCTAACTGACAAGTCTTCAAATACATTTTAAATATTGTGAACCCTGGATATCTGAGAGAGGTTTCAGTTAATTTAGAAAGTTTATTCTGTCAAGGTTGAGGACATGCACCCATGACACAGCCTCAGGAGGTCCTGATGACATGTACCAAAGGTGGTCAGAGCACAGTTTGGTTTTGTACATTTTAGGAAAACATGAGACATCAATCAACATATGAAAGATGAACATTGGTTGGGTCTGGAAAGGCAAAGGTGGGATGACTCGAAGCAGGTAGGGGGCTTCTAGGTCATAGGTAGATAAGAGAGAAATGGTTGCATTCTTTTGAGTTTCTGATTAGCCTCTCCAAAGGAGGCAATCAGATATGCATTTATCTCAGTGAGCAAAGGGGTGACTTTGAATAGAATAGAAGGCAGGTTTGCCCTAAGCAGTTCCCAGCTTGACTTTTCCCTTTAGATTTGAGGCCCCAATATTTATATTCCTTTCACATTTCCCCCTTTTCTTATTTTTTTCTTTTTTTTTAAATTACACTTTAAGTTCTAGGGTACATGTGCACAACGTGCAGGTTTGTTACATATGTATGCATGTGCCACGTTGGTGTGCTGCACCCATTAACTCGTCATTTACATTAGGTATATCTCCTAATGTTATCCCTCCCTGCCTTCCACCCACTCCACGACAGGCCCTGGTGTGTGATGTTCCCCTTCCTGTGTCCAAGTGTTCTCATTGTTCAGTTCCCACCTATGA
Organism: Macaca nemestrina; assembly: GCF_043159975.1. Lineage (NCBI taxonomy): Eukaryota > Metazoa > Chordata > Mammalia > Primates > Cercopithecidae > Macaca > Macaca nemestrina. The sequence goes on along the minus strand of NC_092145.1, from coordinate 118,426,647 downwards.
CTGAGAACAAGCAGTGTTTGGTTTTTTGTCCTTGCGATAGTTTGCTGAGAATGGTGGTTTCCAGCTTCATCCATGTCCCTACAAAGGACATGAATTCCAGCTTCAGTTGGCAGGGCTTTTATGAAAGCACAGCTTAGTTTTCAGTGACTCCAAATTAGATGGGAAAAAAAGAAGGAAAAAAAGAGAAAACATTATTTTGAAGACTTGTAGCCAAGAAAAATTAGAATTTGGTCCAAACTGTTGAAAATAATAAAAATAAAAAACATTAGGCAAGACTACAGTCTAACAACAGGTGTACTATACTTTTTGAAACATAATTTTTCTCTCTCCACTTTCCCATTTTCTTTTTGACGCCTACTGTTCTAGATTTAAAAATAAATTTTTCCATAGGTTATTGGGGTTCAGGTGGTGTTTGGTTACATGAGTAAGTTCTTTAGTGGTGACTTGTGAGATTTTGGTGCAACCATCATCATAATAGTATACACTGCACCCTATTTGTAGTCTTTTAACCCTCACTCCCTTCCCACCCTTCCCCTAAAGTCCCCAAAGTCCATTGTATCATTCTTATGGCTTTGCGTTCTCATAGCTTAGCTCCCACATATCAGTGAGAACATACGATGTTTGGTTTTCCATTCCTGAGTTACTTCAGTTAGAATAATAGTCTCCAATCTCATTCAGGTTGCTGTGAATGCTGTTAATTCACTTCCATTTATGGCTGTGTAGTATTCCATTGTGTGTGTGTGTGTATGTGTGTGTATATATATATATATCATGTGTGTGTGTGTCTGTGTGTGTGTGTGTGTATATATATATATATGTGTATATATATGTGTGTATATATATATATAAAAAACAGTTTCTGTATCCACTCGTTGATTGATGGGCATTTGGGTTGGTTCCATGATTTTGCAATTGTGAATTCAAGTATATTTATCATATAAATGACTTCTTTTCTTCTGGGTAGATACCCAGTAGTGGGATTGTTGGATCAAATGGTAGTTCCACTTTTAGTTCTTTAAGGAATCGCCACAGTTTTCCATAGTGGCTGTACTGGTTTACATTCCCACCAGCAGTATAGAAGTGCTGCCTGATCACTGCATCCATGCCAACATCTACGGTTTTTTTATTTTTTTATTATGGCCATTCTTACAGGAGTAATGTTATTGCATTGTGGTTTTGAGATGCATTTCCCTGATCATTAATGATGTTGATAATTTTTTCATGTTTGTTGGCCATTTGTGTATCTTCTTTTGCGGATTATCTATTCATGTCCTTATCCCACTTTTTGATGGGATTGTTTGTTTTTTTCTTGCTGATTTGCTTGAGTTCGTTGTAGGTTCTGGATATTAGTCCTTTGCCAGATATATTGATTGTGAAGATTTTTCTCCCACTCTGTGTGTTGTCTGTTTACTCTGTTTCTTTGGTCATGCAAAAGCTCTTTAGTTTAATTAAGTCCCAACTATTTATCTTTGTTTTTATTGCTTTTGCTTTTGGGTTCTTGGTCATGAAATCTTTGCCTAAGCCGATGTCTAGAAGGGATTTTCCAATGTTATATTCTAGAATTCTTATAGTTTCAGGTCTTAGATTTAAGTCTTTAATCCATCTTGAGTTGATTTTTGCATAAGGTGAGGGATTAGAGTCCAGTTACATTCTCCTACATGTGACTAGCCAATTATCCCAGCACCATTTGTTGAATAGGGTGTCCTTTCCCCACTTTATGTTTTTGTTTGCCTTGTCAAAGACCAGTTGGCTGTAAGTATTTGGGTTTATTTCTGGGTTCTCTATTCTGCTTCATTGGTCTATTTACCTATTTTTTATACCAGTATCATGCTGTTTTGGTGACTATGGCCATATAGTATAGTATGAAATCAGGTAGTGATGCCTCCAGATTTGTTCTTTTTGCTTAGTCTTGCTTTGGCTATGCAGACTCTTTTTTGGTTCCACATGAATTGTAGAATTGTTTTTTCTAATTCTGTGAAGAATGATGGTGGTATTTTGATGGGGATTGCACTGAATTTGTAGATTGCTTTTGGCAGTATGGTCATTTTCCCAATATTGATTCCACCCATTCATGAGCATGGGGTGTGTTTCCATTTGTTTGTGTCATCTATGATTTCTTTTATCAGTGTTTTGTAGTTTTCCTTGTAGAGGTCTTTCACCTCCTTGGTTAGATATATTCCTAAGTATTTTATTATTATTATTATTTTTTACAGCTATTGTAAAAAGGGTTGAGTTCTTGATTTGATTCTCCGCTTGTTCACTGTTGGTGTATAGAAGAGCTACTGACTTGTGTACATTAATCTTGTATCTGGAAACTTTGCTGAGTTCTTTCATCAGTTCTAGGAGCTTTCTGGAGGAATCTTTAGGGTTTTCAAGGTAAACGATTATGTTGTCAGTGAACAGTGACAGTTTGACTTCCTCTTTTTACCAATTTGGATGCCCTTCATTTCCTTCTCTTGTCTGATTGCTCTGGCTAGGATTTCCAGTACTATGTTGAAGAGGAGTGGTAAGAGTGAGCATCCTTGTTTTCTTCCAGTTCTCAGAGGGAGTGTTTTCAACTTTTCCCACTCAATATTATGTTGGCTGTGGGTTTGTCATAGATGGTTTTTGTTACATTGAGGTATGTCTCTTGTATTCTGATTTTGCTGAGAGTTTTAATCATAAAGCAATGTTTGATCTTGTCAAATACCTTTTCTGCATCTACTGAGATGATCATGTGATTTTTGTTCTTAATTCTGTTTATGTGGTGTATCACATTTATTGACTTGCATATGTTAAAGCATCACTGCATCCCTGGTATGAAATGCACTTGATCATGGTGGATTATCTTTTTGATATGTTGTTGGATTCTGTTAGCTAGTATTTTGTTAAGGATTTTAGCATCTATGTTCATCAGGGATATCAATCTGTAGTTTTCTTTTTTGGTTATGTCCTTTCCTGGTTTTGGTGTTAGGGTGATGTTGGCTTCATAGAATGAATTAGGGAGGGTATTGCGTTTCTCTATCTTGGGGAATAGTGTCAAAACGATTGGCAGCAGTTATTCTTTGAATATCTGGTAGAATTCTGCTGTGAATCTGTCTGGCTCTGCACTTTTTTTGTTGGTAATTTTAAAATTACCATTTCAGCCTCACTGCTTGTTATTGGTCTGTTCAGTGTATGTAATACTTCCTGATTTAAGCTAGGAGGGTTGTATTTTTCCAGGAATTCATCCCTCTATTCTAGGTTTTCTAGTTTATGTGCATAAAGGTGTTCATAGCTGCCTTGAATGATCTTTTGTATTTCTGTGGTGTCAGTTGTAATATCTTTTGTTTTGTTTCTTATTGAGGTTATCTGGATTTTCTCTCCTCTTTTCTTGGTTAATCCTGCTAATGGTCTATCTATTTATTTATCTTTACAAAGAACCAGCTTTTTGTTTCATTTATCTTTTGTGTTTTTTGTTGTTTCAATTTCATTTGTTTCTGCTCTGATCTTGGTTATTTCCTTTCTTCTGCTGGGTTGGGTTTGGGTTTGGTTTGTTCTTGTTTCTCTAATTCCTTGAGGTGTGACCTTAGAATGTCAGTTTGTGCTTTTTCAGTCTTTTTGATGTAGGCATTTAGGGCTATAAACTTTCCTCTTAACACCACCTTTGCTGTATCCTAGAGGTTTTGATAGGTTGTGTCATTATTTTCATTCAGTTCTAAGAAGTTTTAAATTTCCATCTTCATTTTGTTTTTGACCCAGTGCTCATTCAGGAGCAGGTTATTTAATTTCCATGTATTTGCATGGTTTTGAAGGTTCTTTTTGGAGTTGATTTCCAGTTTTATTCCACTGTGGTCTGAGAGAGTGCTTGATATAATTTCAATTTTCTTAACTTTGTTGAGGTTCATTTTATGGCCTATCATATGGCCTGTCTTGGAGAAAGCTTCATGCACTGTTGAATAGAATGTGTATTCTGCAGTTGTTGGATGAAATGTTCTGTATATATCTGTTAAGTCCATTAGTTCCAAAGTGTAGTTTAAATCCATTGTTTCTTTGTTGACTTTCTGTCTTGATGACATGTCTAGTGCTGTCAGTGGAGTACTGAAGTCTCACACTATTATTGTGTTGCTGTCTATCTCATTTCTTAGGTCTATTAGTAATTGTTTTATAAATTTGGGAGCTCCAGTGTTAGATGCATTTATGTTTAGGATTATGATATTTTCCTGTTGGACAAGGCCTTTTACCATTATATAATATTCCTCTTTGTCTCTTTAACTGCTATTGCTTTAAAGTTTGTTTTGTCTGATATAAGAATAGCTACTCCTGCTCGCTTTTGGTGTCCATTTGCATGAAATGTCTTTTTCCACCTCTTTATTTTAAGTTTATATGAGTCCTTAAGTGTTAGGTGAGTCTCCTGAAGGCAGCAGATAGTTGGTTGGTGAGTTCTTATCCATTCTGAGGTTCTGTATCTTTTAAGTGGAGCATTTAGGCCATTTACATTCAATGTTAGTATTGAAATGCGAGGTACTGTGACATTCATCATGCTCTTTGTTGCCTGTGTACTTGGGTTTTTTGTTATTTGTTTTGGTTTTTAACTTGTATTTTTATTTTATAGGTCCTGTGTGATTTATGCTTTAAAGAGGTTCTATTTTGATGTGTTTCCAGAATTTGTTTCAAGATTTAGAGCTCCTTTTAGCAGTTCTTGTAGTGGTGGCTTGGTAATGGAGAATTCTCTCAGCATTTGTTTGTCTGAAAACAACTGTATGTGTCCTTCATGTATGATGCTTAGTTTCACTGGGTACAAAATTCTTGGCTGATAATTGTTTTGCTTGAGGAGGCTGAAAATAGGGCCCCAATTCCTTCTAGCTTGTAGGGTTTCTGCTGAGAAATCTGCTGCTAATCTGATAGGTTTTCCTTTATTGGTTACCTGGTGCTTTTGTCTCACAGCTTTTAAGATTCTTTCCTTCATCTTAACTTTAGATTATTTCATGATGATGTGCCTAGGTCATCATCTTTTTGCAATGAATTTTCCAGGTATTCTTTGTGTTTCTTGTATTTGGATGTCTAGGTCTCTAGCAAGGTCGGGAAGTTTTCCTCAATTATTCCCCCAAATATGTTTTCCAAAATTTTAGGTTTCTCTTCTTCCTCAGGAACACTGATTATTCTTAGGTTTAGTCATCTGACATAATCCCAGACTTTTGGAGGCTTTGCTCATATTTTCTTATTCTTTTTTCTTTGTCTTTGTTTGATTGGGTTAATTTGAAGACCTTGTCTTCGAGCTCTGAATTTCTTTCTTCTACTTGATCGATTCTATTGCTGAGACTTTCCAGAGCATTTTGCATTTCTATAAGTATGTTCAGTGTTTCCTAAAGTTTTGATTGATTTTACTCTATGCTATCTATTTCTTTGAGTATTTCTCCCTTTGCTTCTTGTATCATTTTTTTGATTTCCTTGCACTGGGCTTGGCCTTTCTCTGGTGCCTCCCATATTAGTTTAATAACTAGCCTCCTGAATTCTTTTTCAGGTACATCAGGGATTTCTTCTTGGTTTGGATCAATTGCTGGTGAGCTAGTGTAATTTTTGGGGAGTGTTAAAGAGCCTTGTTTTGTCATATTACCAGAGTTGGTTTTCTGGTTCCTTCTCATTTGGGTAGGCTCTGTTAGAGGGAAGGTATAGGACTGAAGGCTCTTGTTCAAATTGTTTTGTCCCATGGGGTGTTCCCTTGATGCAGTATTCTTCCCCTTTTCCTATGGATGGGGCCTCCTGAGAACCTAGCTGTAGTGATTGTTATTTCTTTTGAGTCTAGCCACCCAACAAGCCTATCAGGCTCCAGGCTGGTACTGGGGGTTGTCTGCACAGAGTCTGGTGATGTGAATTGTCTATGGGTCTCTTAGCCATGGATATCAGCATCTGTTCCGGTGGAGGTGGCAGGGGGGTAAAATGGACTCTGTAAGTATTTTTAGTTTTGGTGGTTTAATGCTCTATTTTTGTGCTGGTTGGCCTTCTGTCGGAAGGTGGCACTTTCCAGAGGGCATCAACTGTGGTAGTATAGAGAGGAACTTGTGGTAGGTGGGGCCCTAGAACTCCCAAGAGTATATGCCCTTTGTCTTCAGCTACTGGGGTGGGTAGGGAAGGACCATCAGGTGGGGGTGGGGCTAGGTGTGTCTGAGCTCAGACTCTCCTTGGGTGGGTCTTGGTGCAGCTGCTGTTGGGGATGGGGGTGAGGTTCCCAGGTCAATGGAGTTGTGAACCTAGGAGGATTATGGCTGCCTCTATTGAGTCATGGCAGGTTGTCAGGGAAGTGGGGGAAAGCCTGTAGTCACAGGCCTCACCCAGCTCCCACGCAATCTGAAGGGCCAGTCTCACTCCCACTGTGCCCCTGCTAACAGCAGCAAGTCTGTTTCTAGGCAGTGGGTAAGCAGGGCTGAGAACTTGCTCCAGGCTATCCGCCTCCCAGCTGTGAAAGAAAACGGTTTTAGATCTTCCCACACCTGTGGAGTCTGCATGCCGGACTTAAGCCCTCCTCCAAGTTCTGGCCAGGAGGCTTCATGACCAGTTCAAATTGTTATAAAGTTCAGCTGTAGACTTCCTTCTCCCTGTGGCATTTTCCCCATGCCTCTGGCCATCCTCTCAAAGGATCCCTGGGATGCCAGGCAGGAATGGCCTGCTTGGGGCCATTACGTGTCTCAGTTTCTGTCTCTAGAGGTCTATGACCTCTGAGAGGGTTCAGAGTGCCAGGTGATTAGCCCTTATATGTGTTTCCTGGATGAGCTATTTTTTTAAAAAGTAATTTTTGTTGGGAATTTCCCTGTAGGGCTGCTGCATGTCACGGGTGGGTCAGACCCCCAGACACTCCCATGAGGCCCCTGGTCATCCAGGGGTGCCTTTTGGCTGGGAGGAGCAAAATGCCCTTTGTCTTCGGAGCTGAGAAAACTCAGTCTCTCATTTACCTATGAAAACAACAGTTCAGTTCCTCACGCGGATGCACACAGACAAGCCAAACTGAGATGAATTTGGGGAGAAAAAGCAATAGGGAAGACCCCTTAGAATGTATCTCCGAACTAGAATTAGGATCCTTAAACAACTTCCTAGGAGAAAAGAAATAAAACAACAGCCAAGACTACTTCCTGTAAACTGTGCTCAGTCACCCCTAAGTTCGTAGCTCTCGTCTGCCATTACACACACCAAACTCAAATCCTCTCACAGTACAAGGTAATCTCTGGTATCCTTAAGGAGGTCAGGTTATGCAATACAGGAAAACAGAGCTTTAGACCTAAGAAGAATCTGCCCAGGACTCTTGAAACTCCAAAGAAAACAGAACTCCCCAAAAGGGGTGAGTGGCACCTTTGTTCTGATTTATTTAAAGGGGTTCAAATCATTAGAAGCCTTCTCTAGATTTTTTGGTGCTGAAGATGGCAAAGGGGGAAGGCGGTATAGGGTGGAAGAAAAGTACATGAAAGAACATTTGTTGGTTTTTAAGACAGGAAGCAAATACAGAAACTAAGTGCATTTTTTCCCCTCTTTTGCAGCTGCAAGGAGTTTTAGCCAAATTAGAGAGGATTTGTTACTCATAATTTGGAATTCTCACTCGGATTTGACCAAGTCAGGTAGAGTTAGTCAAATCTGATGGAAGAAAGACGGGAACAAACAACAAAAAAACCCCCAACAGTATGATCACCGAGCGCTCTAATGGTAAGGGGAAATTAAGACCAGCTGGTTGTTAAACTTTAGCCAAGACAAAACCCCAATTCTGCTACTTACCTCGGGATGGGTCTCAGTCTAAAGGCTGCTTTCTACCATCCTAGAAGCAGGAAAAAAACCCCTCAAACTCGTCCTCCCTGAGGGGAGCAAGCTCAAACTCCATAAAGGAATTACCTGCCTTCCATCATTATGGCAGTTGAAAAACTTGCCTTTCTTGTTGGAAGCAAGTAAAAGTCCAAAAAAATAAAAGGGAGTTGTACAGCAAAATAAAATTTTGATTTCAACCAAATTTTGGGAGATCAGGGATTTTCTGGAGTAAGTGCTCCCAGACCTCAGCAAATTGTCCTATTGGTTTGAGCCATAAAGTTAGCTCATGCGGGTACTCAGCACTGATAGCAGATTTGTCAAAGGTCAGGGGCACCTCCACTCAGAATCCCCCCGTGGTTACCAAAATGTGAAACCCGAATATCTGAGACAGGTCTCAGTTAATTTAGAAAGTGTATTTTGTCAAGGTTGAGGATGTGCACCTGTGACACAGCCTCAGAAGGTCCTGATGACATGTCCAAAGTGGTCAGAGCACAGTTTTGTTTCATACATTTTAGGGAGACATGAGACATCAGTCAACATATGTAAGATGAACATCAGTTCGGTCTGGAAGGGCGGGACAACTCTAAGCAAACGGGGGAACAACTCAAAGTGGGGAGGGAGCTTCCTGGCCATAGGTAGACAAGAGACAAATGGTTGCATTCTTTTGAGCTTCTGATTAGCCTCTCCAAAGGAGACAATTAGATATGCATTTATAACAAAATGGGAGACAGGTTTTTCCCAGTTCCCAGCTTAACTTTTTCCTTTAGCATAGTGATTTTGGGGCCCCAAGATTTATTTTCCTTTCACAATATGATTAGGTTAATAGTGATTTGTCTTATAACCTTTCAGGAACTCCTTTACTGAAAATGAGGATATTGTGAATAAATTATCATTTACATACCCCCATTGTGGAATGTGATCATAATTTTAGCAAAGGGCTTGCTGATTACTGGACTGAGAATCACCAAAGAAGTGAGGTAGCATGTGTGGAAGGGTTTGGAAGGCCTCTGCAAAGAGCAGGGAGAAGGGTGGGGAAAGATAAGGCAAAAGCACACAGAAATGAAAAAGAGTATACAGTAGGTCCCTTGTACCTGAAGGTTCCATGTCAGCAGATTCAACCCACTGCAGATCAAAAGTATTTGAAAAAAATAATGAGAAATAAAAATAAAATCCTAAGACCCCCAACTGACTGAACAGACCTCCTCTTGGCTAAGGGGAACCCCAGAGAAACCTGAAAAGTGGAGTTCCTGGCCATGAAAGGATAAGAAGTAAGACATGCCTCAATAGGCCTTTTTCTTATTAATTTTTAACCCGAATTCTTTCCTAAGAAGTAAGCAGAAATCAGTAGTGAAAAATCAGAAATGGACGACTCATTCCTTTCTCATCCTTAGCCAAGTAGCTGGGGCGGTGACCAGACTCTCCTTCCCGTTTGTGGTTTCAACACAGCAACTGACCGGCATTCCTTCCTGATAAGAGGCCACCAGTCATGGAGTGGTTCTGGCCGGTCTACATAGGATGTACAGTGAGGGTTTTCACATCCTCTGCTTCACCTTTTGACATCAGAAGGCTAAGAACTCCACCCTCTGATCATGCTAACACACCATTTTTTGTACATGTGACCCATGAAGAGGCATGAAACTCAACTGGATATATGCGTGCTTCTTTCATAAATATTCATAAATCCTCCTATAGCTTATTAAATGTGTATACTTACACAACCCATCCAGCACAAATTCCTGTCTTACCCTTCCCTCCTTCAAAGTACTTGCTCTCAGCTTTCGCTGGAAGCTATGCATCCCAGCCTGTGGGATGGCCAGCCTGTAGGCTGCAACCCTCTATGAGAAATACAGTTCTCCTTTCCAAATTTATAAACCTTGTGCTTCTTCAGTTGACAATAACAATACAATAATAAAAAATAATCCAAATAAAAATATAGTATAACAATTATTTACATAGCATTTATATTATATTAAGTGTTATAAGTAATCTAGAGATAATTCAAACTATATGGGAGGATGTGTGTAAGTTATATGCAAATATTGCACCATTTTATATAGAAGACTTGAGCATCCACAGATTTTGGTATTCTCTTGGAGTGCTGGAACCAATCCCCTGTGGATATGGAGGGATGGGCAACTATATTATGAAGTGTGGGTATGACTGAGAACCAAATGACATTGCCTTAGTATCACTGGTCAGTTGCCTGAAGAGTTTTGGGCCCCTCAAGCTGAGCCAGTGGGAAGACCCATTTTCTGGGGCCTATGCCTGTTAAAACTGCTCTTTCCGACTAGATGGTTCTAGTAGAATCTTAGTGGCCCCAGCCTGTTTGGAAATGCCTGGAACTTTTTCAACAAAAGCAGAGACTCTTCCTTGATGGTGGAGAAGCACAAAGGGGAACCAGGAAAAAGCACACATCTTGCTCAAGAAGACTTTAGAGAAACAAAAACTGTAGAGAAAAAGTAAATGAACACTATAGAATCAAAACAAAAACAAAATCACTATTTATGAAGAAAAACTGGAAGGAAATAACAGTTGATATGGTGATGGGATTTGAGCTATCCTTTCTTTATTCCAAATTTTCTGTGATGTGATTATATTGTAAGTTTTTCATTCTAAGAGAAAGTAATTCCGGCAGTTAGCTCTGTGTGTGTGTGTGTGTGTGTGTGTGTGTGTGTGTGTGTGTGTAATGGGGTAGGGAGTGGTGATCAAGCCCTGGACTTGTAGTCAGGGGCTATAGGTTAAACTTTAGCTCTGTTACCAGCTGCTCACTTCTGAGCTAGTTATTTAACCCCTCTCTGCCTTGGTTTCCTTATGTTGAAAGCTGAAATAACATAAATTCCTGTTCCTGTGTTTAACAATACTGAGACCAGGCATATGTTCCTGTTCCCATGTTAAAAAATACTGAGAGCAAACAAAAATAACTTAAGCTACTTGCTCTAGGAAATAATAGTTCCTAGAAGATAAGACTGTTAACTAACTAGAATAACTCACCTACGAAGACTAACAGCTTACTCATAAAGACTCGTTCAAGTCTTTTGCTGTGCCCACTGATCCAAAGCTAGTATGTCATAAACTCGGCCCAATCCTAGTTTTGCACCTTATAAAACCCACCTTAAAATCACCCAGCTCAGGTCCTAAAATTGTATAAAGATACTTCCAACTTACCCCTTCTGAGACACTACTAAGACTGTCAAGATGGTGTTCTTCCTTACCGCAGTGAGTCTGATCAGGATACCCCTCTACTGCTTTGCATGGTACTGTAACAGGTTCTCCTGGCAGGTTTTTTGAAGACTTCACAATATGTAAAAGAGGATGGTTGGACTCTACACTCTCAGAAGTCCCTTGTGTTTCTCACTTTCTCAGATTCATGTTGGTGACATTTTCTTCTTCTTGGCTGTCTTTCTGACATGGATTCAGTCACTTTTACAAACTGTTTTTTCAGGCTTTATTGTTTTTCTTTTTCCTTCCTTAATTTGAAAGTGCAATCTAAGCTGGGCATTTCAGAGGAACAGCCACTGGTAGGTTCTAGCTGCAATTAAGAAGCTGAAGGATGGATAGTGGTGATGGTTGTGCAACAATGTGAATGTATTTAATGCTACAGAACTGTACAATTAAAATGGCAAAAATGAAAATTTTTATGTTATGCATATTTTACCATAATTTTTTTCTTATTAATATAGTACTTATTTGTCTTTTCTCTGTCAATCTGTGGATGCTCAAGTCAAACCCTGAGCCAACCATGTTCCCCAGGCTACTTGAGGAGGTATAGGAAAAGGAACACACAGGGCCGACCAGACATGGGAGAAAGAACTATGGGAGGTGGAGATGGCTCCTTCACATGGCAAAGAGGATGAGAAAGGCCACCACCAAGCAAAAGCGCCCCATGGCCTCCCAGAGGGCAAAGCCCAGAATGGCGTAGGAGAAGAGCTGTTGCTTCAGAGAAGGGTTCCCGGCATAACCAATGATGAGGCTCCCAAACACAGTCCCAATCCCAGCCCCAGAGCCAGGCACCCCAACTGTGGCAGCCCTAGCTCCAATGAACTTGGCTGTTGTGGTGTTGTCCCTTGAAATGGTGCTGGTTTGGAAGCTGTGGCTAGAGACAAGTGAGGTAAGGGGACGTGAGACTACCAAGCTGCTGAGGCTCTCATCTGTCAGTATCTCTGGTTGTTACTGCAGATAGAGCATGGCTCAGCAGCTGTGAGGTGCTCTTGACCAGCAAGGGAGAGGAGATGAACTTGGAGCAGGCGAACATTTTCAGGGGACGAGGGGCTGTGGCAGGAGAGCTGCTCCCGCTGCGGAGGAGACAGTACCAGAATTTTTTTTAAAAGAAGAAGCTAAAGGCAATTTCCTCTTTCCAATATTTATACTGGCACCATAGGATGCCAGCAAAGGGCTGCTGGAAACTGTTCCTCTTCTAGGTTGAAAGACATATACACGAAATATACAGGTCTAGAGCTTGTTAGAGTAAGGAGGTGCTCAGTGTCCAGCCTTCTCCTCCTCCTTCTCCTCTTCCTCCTCCTTCTCCTCCTCTTCCTCCTCCTTCTCCTCCTCTTCCTTTCTCCTTCTTCTTCTCCAGGGAAGAGTAGAAGAGGCAACACTTTCCTTCCTATTCCTATTTAGCTGGATTTCAAACCTAACAGTATAAAGACAGAGTGGGTAAATACCTGGAACCTGGTTCAGGAATATCTTGGTTCAGTATACCCTTCTATTCTGATCCAATGTTTGCACTGGTGGATTGGGGTACAATGACAGGAAGGGTAACGTTATGGTTAGACCAACGTTAAGTTTAGGGAGAAGGTGGATGTAACTTGAGGAGAGGCAAATGTGGTCAGAAATGGCAGACACAAGCAGTATATCTGAGTATCAATTTTTCTTTGGCTGTGAAAGCATAAGGAATACACAGGTTATTTTATGTATGTATAAGCTCGATAAATCTGGCATTTCTAGCTCTCACCAAAAGATCCATCCAGTGTCAGCTATATAATTTGTGGGGCCCAGTGCAAAATGAAAATGCAAGTTCCTTTGTTCAAAAAGCAGTGAAAAAATGCTGTTAAAGATACTTAAAATATAAAGCTTTCCCCTTTCGTCCATGGTCTCACTCTTTGGACTTCCATGGTGTTTTTTATCTGCTATTTAATGTAGTTCCAAGTGAAGAAAAATTAAAAATTTAAATTACTAGCATGCATTTTACCATTCAGTTTTGTACTGTGCAATGACAGTTTTAAATGCAAATATAAGAGTACTTAAGTCATATGTGGAATAATCAAATACGCGATTTGTCTTCTGTAGTTTGTATGTGTGTATGTGTTTCATTCTTTTCAGAACAGTGGGAATGCTGCAGAAAAGGAACCATTTTTATTCTACTTCTTGATGCACACACATTCTACCAACACTCTCTACCTTCAGCTTACTGATGAATAAGGAAGAGTTGAAAGGAAAGGAAAAGGTTTGCAAAGACAGGGCAACCCTTTTCCTTTCCTTCTATGTTATCATTTTCTGTGGAAGTGGTTGGTTAACATGGAGGAGTAATATGAGTAAGAAAGTATATGATAGAGTTCCTTGGTCATTCGTGTTTCTGAGAATGTCCCTGCTTTCTTTCTGCGTTCAGAGCAAATTCTAGTTTGTATGGAAAACATGATCTCTCAGGACTGTCAGCAATCACACTTATTTACTCATGGATGTAACACACTTACCTTGTACTTGCTGTGGGTCTCAGTGAACTCTCATGCATTGCGGGCCCATTGGAATTCTGTGCTTATGGAGAATGACAAAAGCTATATCTGAATGGGGTGGCAAGAAATGGTGGACACACATACAGTGTGTATCTCCTCTGCTCATGCTCCATTGAAATCCCATTGGACATCTACAAAACATAACCTCAAAGATAAAATGATTAAGAATTTCAAGATGGTGGTAGCTGAGTATTAAACCAAGCCTGTGGTCTTTCTGACTGTGGGGCTTGGTGGGACTGCACAGGTTTTGTGTTCATGAAGTGGGCCCTGGACCCATCAGAGTATGATATTACATCTGAAAAAAATACTAATGTGACTCCAAAAATATCCATGAAAATCAACCTTGTTTTTACTGAAATTTTCTTGAGATTACTGAGGAGAGGGTGTCAAAGTACACCACCAGGTAAAATTTCCCACAAATCCTTTTAAGTTTCTCTCTCACCAAAGAGAGCTCTTTGAGGCAGCTGTTATGTTGGCAGTCTCTGGCCCCTGGAGTTCCAGGCATTAGGATGAATGTGGGGGAAGATGGCCTGGATTGGTTTATAGCTGGCCCCCCTTATTGACCATAAGCACTTGCTTCCCTAAAGAAGCCAGCTGTCTAAGGAGAACCAGTTGGGATGGATTGAAGGATTTATTTCACTTTACTTTATCAGAATGGTTAGTCCGTGGACATATAAGGTAACTGAATTAATTTTTGTAAGTTTTGAGATAAAAGGGTGGGGTGAGAAGGAAAACAAATTAATAACTCTTTAGTACATGATGCACATGGGAGTTCATTAGTGGCTCAAAGTGAGTGCCTCCACTGGGATTTGAAACCGGCTCTCTCTGCCTCTAAAGCTGGGCTCTTTCCACTTGATTGTGCTGGGTACCACAAAAGGGAAGGCAACTCTTGAGCACCCACTGTATGCCAGCCATGTGGAAGATGTTTTATGTGACAACTATGTGATGGAGGTATTGTGAGTTCCCATTTTCCTGATGAGGAGACTGAGGCTTGGTGAGGCTAAGCACCTTGTCCAAGGTCACAGAGCAAGTAAGTGACAATGCCAACACCCTTGTCATTTCTGAGCCCAAAATTCAGGTTTCCTCAGTTTGCACGAGGCTAGGGAAGAACCTAGCTCTCCTAGCTTCCCCTTCATTGGTCTGTTCAGAATATCAGGCTGCCTCCATCATTAAGTCATTTTTGGCTGATTGATTGATAGACTCTAAAGGGCTGTACTTTGTTTGTCCAGGGATATAGGACTTGATGTGGAGGAAGGAAGAGGGATTCCACCAATCACCGCTTTGATTTAATTTTTCAATGGTCAAGCCCCTTCTCCAGGGCCTGTTAATTTTCTCCACTTTGGTCCTTCCCAGAACAGTTTCTAGGGTTAGTGGGGCATGGGGAAGGGGTGGGGTAAGGGTGGTCAGGAATGAAGAAAGCAGAGGACCATATTTATAATTCCTTTCATTTTTGTCCTGCCCCAAGCCCTGTTGGGATATTTCTTCAAACATGTTTAGTGACCCACCACAGGGATTTGCTGAGTTAGTTCAGTGGAAAGAGTTTGAACTTACATGAGATTTTAATTTTGGCTTCTGACACTTTAACCCAGGTAGGTTAGAATTGCAGTGCTTGTAGCCAAAGGCTATCAAAAAACTTCTGGAACAAAAATCAGTTACTTTTTTTCAGAATAAATTGTGAGATAAAAACAATGTATCACTTCTGGTTTTCAAATATAATTTGTAGCTAATGTACAATGATCTGTAAATGTTTTGTGGGAGGTCTACCTTTCTTTCTTCATGTCTGGAGGAATGAATGAAGTGAGGGTGAGGAGATCTGTGAGGTGGCAGCATTCCTGGACCTCATCCTCTGAGATTTGTCTGAGAATTTTGTGTTTTGTATTGGTGGGTGACTCTCAACTGACTAGATTGGGCAGTTTCTCCCAAATAACATCCCACTGAAAGAAAAGGTAGTCATGGTGGTAGGGGCAAAGGAGAGAGGGAAAATCAACCCTGAATGTTCTCTTCTAGACTCTTGGGCCTCTGAAGCATAAGGGCAGGAAAGAGCTTCTGTGCAACGTAAGAAGGCTTGGTCTCTCAGGTTCTTTGGGTTTATGGATCCCCAGTGACCATTCTGTGCTGTCTGAATTCCTGGGCATAGCCAGTGGCCTGCTGACTTTTAAATATGAGCACCTGTGAAATCTGCCTACAGGCTTTCTCTGGCTGCTGGTGCAAGCCAAAAATGCCAGAGAGTTAATTCCCCATGCTCTCCTTCTCCTCAGTAGCCCTCCACAATGACTGAAGTGAGTTGGTGGAGAAATTCCCCAGCTTCCTAGTCCCTTGGCAGGGGAAACTTCGAGATGTGTCCTATCTAGTCTCATAGAGTTCTCTAACAGGATTGGGCTCCATTTATTGACTGCCTTTCCTTCCCTGACTCATCCCCCCCTCTCCTTTACTGGTGTTTTCTGGGATCACCTCCCAAATAAACTTAAAGTCTTGTCCTGCTTCTGTGGGAGCCTAGCATAAAACAGACCCTGTGTAGCCAAAATGGCTTTCCTCTAAAGTGACAAGAAAGCGGCAGACACTACCCCATCTGCTGGGGGCAGTATGGGAATGCTTCTTTATTGTTGAGCAGCTTAGAGAAAGCCAGTTGAATGGTATTGCCTACATTTTCTTCTAGGGTTTTTATAGTTTTGGGTTCTACATTTAAGTATTTAATCCATCTTGAGTTAATTTTTGTATAAGGTGTGAGGAAGGGGTCCCTTTCAATTTTCTGCCTATGGATAGCCATTTCTGCATATGAATAGCCCAAAAGCAATTGCAACAAAATCAAAAATTGACAAATGGGATCTAATTAAACTAAACAGCTTCTGCACAACAAAAGGGACTATCATCAGAATGAATAAGCAACCTGTGGAGTAGAAGAAAATTTTTGTAACCTGTCCATCTAACAAAGGTCTAATGTCCAGAATCTACAAGGAACTCAGACAAATTTACAAGAAAGAAACCAAACAACCCCATTAAAAAGTGGGCAAAGGACATGAACAGACACTTCTCAAAAGAAAACATTCATGTAGCCAACAAACATATGAAAATAAGCTCAACATCACTGATCACTAGAGAAATGCAAATCAAAACCACAATGAAATACCATCTCATGCCAGTCAGATGGTGATTATTAAAAAGTCAAGAAACAACAGATGCTGGCCAGGTTGTGGAGAAATAAGAATGCTTTTACACTATTTGTGGGAATGTAAATTACTTCAACTATTGTGGAAGACAGTGTGGCAATTCCTCAAATACATAGAACCAGAAATACGATTTGACCCAGCAATCCCATCACTGGGTATATACCCAAAGGAATATAAATCATTCTATTACAAAGATACATGCACATGTATGTTCACAGAAGCACTCTTCACAATAGCAGACATGGAATCAACCCAAATGCCCATTAGTGATAGACTGGATAAAGAAAATGTGGTAAATGTACACCATGGAATACTATGCAGCCATAAAAAGGAACGGTATCATGTCCTTTGCAGGGACATGGATAGAGCTGGAAGTCGTTATCCTCAGCAAACTAACACAGGAACAGAAAATCAAACACTGCATATTCTCACGTATAACTGGGAGCTGAACAATGAGAACACAGGGACACAGGGAGGGGAACAACACACCCCACCTGTCAGGGGGTGAGGTGAGGGGAGGGAGAGCATTAGGAAAAATAGCTAATGCATGCTGGGCTTAACACCTAGGTGATGGGTTGAAAGGCACAGCAAACCACCATGGCACACGTTTACCCTATCTAACAAACCTGCACATCCTGCACACGTACCCTAGAACTAAAAATTAAAATTAAAATTAAAAAAAAAGAAAAAGCCAGTTGAATGAATGACTCACAGCTGGAGGGTATCTTGGTGCTCCAGGTGTGATGGAGCACTTGGGGTCTCAGCGCAGCCACAAGGAAATCAGCTCTCCTCAGCAGGGAGCTCTGGCAGGGCTATTTTCTGTCTGGGTTGGCCAAGTAAAAGGCAGAGCTGTTTGGAGTCTAGGGGAGTCCTGGGGTGCCTGAAGTTCTGTGACCTTTCAGTGGTGCTTTCAATTTTAGCCCGAGGTCTTATGAGAGATACAAAGACAGCAGGTCTCAGCTATACCTTCTAGTAGCTTATAATCCCAAGGGGTAGGATGAGGCAGGTGTTCAAACACTTCCTATCCACGGTGGAAGGGAACAGGAGAAACAAGACTTTTCTGTAATGAGTGTTGACAATCATGGATTTCGTTAAGCATCTGAGCTGTTAACTTGAGGCAATTGGAAATAAACGGGGACACAAATTGCTTTCACTGTATGGCGCTGTTATAGGAAAAGCAACTTATCAATCATAGAAAATAATGAAGCCACAAAGGTTCATATCTAGAAGACCCACATAAAATTGCTGATAATGACCGAGTGGCAGAAATGTAGATTGAGAAATATATCTTTGAATATAATATTCAAAAGGAGCTAATTTATTTTAGATGAGTAGGTCAAAGAAAGCTGCATTATTTTTAATTATTGTATTATTCATAGCAATATTTTGAATTTGTCTAGCACCTTTCTTTTGAGGAGCTTGAGGCATTTCACATATATTATCTCATTTATCTTTTATAACATCCCAGTAGAAATATGTATTATTAACTCTCTATTGCCATTGGACTACATTTTTGCAAATTCTCTTTCCTGGGAATGAATGAAGCTGCATCATTACAGAAGCAGATGCTGGCTGGAAGTCACCTACAACTTGCTACTGAATGCAAGTTAATTATAATAGCTAAATATTCTGATTTTTCTTTGGGAAGCCATTTTGCCTCTCTCCACCTCAGTTTATAGGAAAACGAAGGAGCCTAGTTAATGAGAATAGTTATGAAATCAGCCCATAACCTTTGAAAAGAAAAAACCCTCATGCATAGTAGAAAAATGTCATGCAGAGTTAATTATTACATATGGAATTTGCTAGTTATAGCTAAATATTGATATAACGTTTCAATAGAAAAAAGGTTATATAATGAACTTTTTCTGCCACCCACTTTTAAGTGGGGAAAACTCTACTTAACAGAAAGTGCCTGGTTTTGGTCCTAACTGAAAGGTAAATTTCTTTGTCAAGTTAGGGAACACTCTGTCCAATCATTACTGAATAATAGTGTTTAAATCCCATTTCTGCTGTGCCCAAGAGGAAAATTTAGATACGGTTTTTCTCATTAACTTGAAACACTACAAAGTTCATCCATGACTTCTTCTCTATAAATTACTCTCTAGTAAGGTTTGCCAGAAAAATTAAAAAAAAATTCTTTTTCCAAGTCATAACTAAGGAGTAGCAGGAGGTCTGTGAGCCGCTTTGTAGAACTCTGGGAGCCATTGTCATCTCTGGGCTTGAGGATATGGATGCTAAAAATGGGCCACCTATGTTGTCTGGGGAGGAGGATTGTCCCTTCCTTTCCCCATGGTCTGCATGGCTTTCTGGCTTCAATCTGTGTTGAGGCCTTCAAGATATGGGTAAACACCTCATTAAACATACAAAAAAGAGGCTCTCGTTCAAACATTGTCAAAAATCTGGGTCAAGAGAAGTCTTTTAACCCTGAAATATTGTCAAGTTTTACAGTCTGAATTTAGGGTAATCCTTTTAAGAATTTAATTTTTGTATTTCTACTCTGCAGAAAGTTCCATAGGATTTACAAATCCCCCTTCTGTTGGAAAGGCATGCCAAGAGAACAGAAATGGTCACCCTGTGAAATACAGCAGAGGAAGCTCTGCTCCCCCAGGGAAGCTCACAATTGCTCCATAGCCTGTTTGAACTGGATGAGGTCCTTTTGCTGATTTCAGCTCAGTTTCTTCCATGTCTGACTAATAGAGGTGCCCCACTTCCAATCTCCTGCCAGGGTTCATCCTGTACTTGGTCAGAAAATTCTCCAGCGGTCATACTAGACTTCTTGGTAGGCTTTAAATAGATAACTTTATAAGCATTATATTTTCTTTTCAGTAACGTCATAGTCTTCTATAAGAATGATTAAGCAAATCTGGCTTCTTTTAGTTCTTTTGATTCAGCAGAGCTGTCTCCTGTTTATAAATCCCTTTCTGTAATCAAATCCTTCTGGCCATTCCTTGTAGCCTCTAGACTCCAAACAGCTACCAAAACTGTAAATAAAGGGCTGCTGGATACTTAAACAATCCCTTTCTGCTGTCAAGAAACATGTGCTTTATACAAACCATGAAAATGGAGAGTAAGAAGTAGGTGAAGTAGAAAGTAAGAGGGATAGATATGTCAGTGCTTGGAACATAGTAGGAATGCTCCAAATATGTAGTGATTGCAGCCAAAATTAAAAATAGAGTCTTCCACATTGGTCAGGCGTTTTTTTAGTCCCTTGCTGTCAGAAGTGGGGGTTATAATATACTTAGAATGGTGGCAAATGGATCAGAAGTTCTAGTGACAATTTGTCAGCTGGTATGTTTTGGCAGCTTAAGTTTTCACGTGCGGTAAGAATTTTATTTATTTATTTATTTATTTATTTATTTATTTATTTATTATTTCTTTAGTTTTATTTCTTTAGTTTTCACAACATCCCTGACAGCCCCAAGAGCTGCTTGGGTGCACATTGTTTACAGTGTGTGGCACACATTGCAGTGGGATCATGGGCAAGATATAGGACACAGGTATTATCCACCTGAAAGAGACACAGTATCATTTAATGGGATGGATTCACATTGTGAATCCTCATACCATTTTATTAGTATAATTATTTTTGAATAATGGAAAAAAGTAGGGGAGGCAGCAAGTCATTTGGAAATTATAAGCATTATCACTTGTTTACAGGTCTAAGAATTGTGACAGAAGTAAGCATGTAGTGCTATGCACACACAGAAAAGGGGAACTTGGTCCAGCCTAAAGATTTAGAGAAGGCTTCCTGGAGGATAAGATAGTCTAAGCTAGGTCTTGAAGGATGCACTGGAGTTAGCCATGCTCAGAAAGAGGGTGAGAGCAATATGGACAAGAAATTGAACATGAATAAACACACAAAGGTTTTCGCACGAGGAAATCCTGGTCTTTCAGTTTTACTAAAGAGTGGGAGGTGAGGTTGGAGACCAGTCACAGAAGGCCTTAATTTATTCATTTACTTACTCACTCATTATTCAACAAATATTTGCTGAGTTTCTGCAAGGTGGCAGGCAGTGTTCTAGGAATTTTGGCTACAGAAATGAACAAGATAGACAAGGCCTGGTTCACAAGGAACTTACATTCTGGTGTCGGGAGGGGCTTGTAGATTTCATGAAGTAACTAGGTCTTTATGCAACAGAATAGGCATCAGAGAACCACTGAAGAGTTTTAAGCAGCGAAATGACATGGTCAGATCTGTGTTTTAGACAGATTGCTTTAGTCTAGATAGATATAAGTGTGACTCTAGTACTTGGTGACTGTAATCGGAGTAGTTAAACCAATGCTGCCAGGAAAATTTTTGATGATTTGCCTATTTCAGAACAAAGGACATTTGGGTTTACATAAGAAAGAATTTATTGATACTAAAACGTTGAAATATGGAAGGGCTTATCATTCGAACTCAAGAATTATTCAAGAAGAGAATGTCTATACTTTCTCTATGAAGAAACAATGAACAAAATGTCTTGAATGGGTCAATTGTTCTCTTAAGTTAAGCAAGAAGGTTGAAAGGTTTAACAGATGCCCTTTTGGAGTTTCTTACGGCTTTATTACTTTATGATTTATGAAGTGAAAATAACTACAGTATAAACTGTGTACTTAAAACTGGGAGTAAGGATGTGATCAAAGTTCTGGGGGCCTGGTCAGGGTAGGAGGTTTAATTTTTTTTTTTTCCAATTTTACAGAGAAGTCATTTATAGAGAACTTATCACAGAGTAGCTGGAACTTGGAAGCCCGTGATATATTATATGATTTTTAGTTATCTCCTCTTCCTCATTATCCTTTTCCTCCTTCTTCAATCCCACTGTTTTCATTTGTCCTAGAGAGTTGAGATTCCTTTTTACCATATTATTGTGTATGTTTTAGTTGAGTGAGTTTATTAGAAATGCCTACTAAATGGGCTTCATTTTTATTTACTGTGGATGACTATAACATTGTTCCCAATAATGCAAGCTTGCCTTCCCTATAAGAAAATTATGTATCCTCACCTGTTTCCATGTAAACTTGCCATGGCTACTTGAAGAGGACTATATTTCCCTATCCTATTGTCAGTCTGGACTGTGTGACTTGCTTTGGCTAATGAAATATGAGCATAAGCTTTATGTGCATTTGCCAACTCTCTTATTCATTGTTAAGGTCCCAGATAGGACCCAGGATGAAGGAGCAGACCCTAAAATGAAAACAGAGAGCTGGTGTCAACCCGTGGCAGACAAAAATTTCTAAGTAAGAAATCCCCTTTGTTGTTGTAAGCTACTAAGATTTTGAGATTATTTCTTACTGCAACACAATGTAGCAAAAACTGCCTGATTCATATAATCAATAGATGTTACATTCTATTACAATGAAAGATAGTGGCAATGAAAATACCTTTACTTTTAGATTTCCAAAGCTTGCACTAAACAACGTTTATGCAATGAAAGTTCAGTTTCTTACAATATCAAAATTAGACCATTCTTTGGTATTCACTTGTTGAACCTTAAACTACGGTCCTCATTGGCATAAAAAAGCATGCCCTACTGAAGGATTTGAGGTTGTTAACTGGTACTGTGTTTTAATAAAAAAATGAACACTGAATTCTGTTGGAATGTGAGCTAGTGGTCCATAGTACTAATCTGAATTTCCCGTCACGTTTAGAAATGAAGTAGGGGTTGCAAAATGTTGTTTCAGTTCCGTATGTAACCCAAGACCAAGACATTCACTTGATTTAATAGTCTTCTGGCTTCTAAATCTTTTGACTTGTGAATGTGTCTATTTGTTGAAGCTGAAGATGTTTGACTGAGTTTTATTTTGTTTCTTTGTTTTAGCTAACTGAACTCCCTACTTTCATAGTGTGGCACTATTAGGACACTTTGGTGGGACTTTGTGTCTGCTTCTTCCTGTGCTGGCTTTCTGAAAGGGCCACTTTTTCACTTTGATCAGCTTCTCCTGTTTTCTCTTCTACCTGATGGTGCTTTAAACCCACTTGGTTTCTTTTTATTATCTTATGAGCTATCTATGCTGAACAAGCATTAGAGATTCTTTGATGAGAGCAAATATATACAAAGGTAAAACCTTCTCTTTTTATCCTATTAAAAATTGTGAATGAATATCGAACTGTCTCAATGAATGAGTGATATGATTGTCCTCAGGGGTTTGAGTGGTGTAACAGAATTGGCTGCCAGGGTAAAGAACACATTTGTGAGGACAGGAACCCTATCCTTACCTTCATCCTAATTCAGTGTATCCAAGCGGACCCTATCATAGGCCACAAACCTTGCAGTCTACTCACTACTATTAGTTATAAGAGACAGAAGTTGACTTCAAGCTATATATATATATGTGTGTGTGTGTATATGTATATATGTGTTTATATGTACACATACACACATACATATCACATATATATGTACACATACATTATATAATATATAAAATGACTGCTTGCTATGTATATATTGTGGGAGAAAAACTTTTCCTTTACCAACTTATGTTCAAGTGGTGGGGGCCTGTGAATTATTTGACAACAAATACAATATGAGGAAAGTTTATTCCACATGCATGTGGGGACACTCAATAAAAGTTGGCATGCTGAACAGCCAGTGTTAAGGATTTATATACCGGCTTAACAAAAAAGGGGTTGTAGGGCTTCAATGGGAAGTTATGGAAGGCTCTATTGGGCTTATTCATCCCAATGCTAACCGACAGTCTCCTTCCAGGTGGAACTCCCATCCCCAGTCCCCCATCCCCCTGGGACAGGGGAAAGGAATTTGCGGCAGCTGAATTCATACCTCCTGGTGCTAAGGGTAAGTAATCTCCAGAACAGGAAACTCCCTTAGGGTTAATGGCAGCTGTATTTTCAGGAGGCTCTGCCTAAGTTTAGATAAGGCTTCTTTCTGTGGCTGCTGTTTGTTCAGAGGTTTTCAGTTTAAAGTAATCTTCATGCCACTCTGTTGATCCCTTCTCTCTCTCTCTCTGTCTCTCTCTCTCTCTCTCTCACACACACACACCTATTTAAAATCTATTTAAAACATCTCTTTAAAATCAGAGGTAGAATAACCTGAGGGCACAGGGACTGAAAAGAGGTCATCAGGGTTTACCCTATCTTCCTTTCCATCTTTCTGTCAGGCTCCCTTCATGTGGGAGGTTTAGTGGCTGACCGCGACCAGCCCCAAGTTCATATCCTACCAGCTAGGCAGCTCCAGCAAAGAGAGCACCTTCCCATCATTGCTCTGGCAGCAACACTCCAGAGAGGATGCCACTTTACCTGATTGATTTCATGTGACCATTTTTGACTCAACTGTGATCAAATGGAAGGGGTCCTCTGGGGTGCATGCTGTCTTATAGGCATGAGACCACATGGAATGTGTATTCCACAGAGTTCTGTTTCGAGAAGAGAGGGGACTCCAGGCAGGAAAAAACACACGTTCTCCCTCTACTGTTCTGCCTGTCTCCTTTGCCCTTGAATCTCTACCTCTATTTTAAGGAACTCTAGTAAAATAACTAAATGTTTCTAAGGGAAATGGCATAAAATCAGTGAGATGGAATAACATCTGAAATCATGTTTAATGATTTGTTTTCCCCAAACCTAGTGATTCTTGTGTAAGTCTGAATCTTCTCTCTTGAGTTTTGTGCTGAGCTTTTGATTTTGATTTGATGCGGAGACATAAAATAAGCCACTTCACCTTTCTACCTGATAATTACACACCCTTAAATTAAGACAGTGATAACTTCACAGAGGTGTATGAGGTCTAATTAATGAAGGCCTGTAAAGTTCTTAAAGATCCTTGAATCGAAAGCACTTTACGAAAGTACAAAATGGTAATATTATGGGTGAAGCTCATGACAATAAGCTTCAGAGTTTTTGGTTGTATTGTATCATTTGAAATATACAAGCTGGAACTAGGAAACCCATTTAGTATACAGAGAACATGTTGTATCATGATATATGAGTCCGTTCTCACACTGCTATAAAGAATACCACCTGAGACTGGGTAATTTATGAAGAAAAGAGGTTTAATTGACTCACAGTTCTGCATGGTGGGGAGGCCTCAGGAAACTTACATTCATGGTAGAAGGTAAAGGGGAGGCAAGGCACGTCTTTTTTTTTTTTTTAACTGAGAAAAATCATGGTTTAACTAAAGCACTGAAAACAGCCCATAGGAGACTCAACAAATTGCTGTTGGTTAGTGTGACTAAATTTGTAGATAGAAAAATTCTATAGGCACAGTGTGTTTGGATTTTAGCAAGTCACTGGTCAAAGCATGTGAGAAAGAATGAAGGATAACAATGAAACAGTAGTAGAGAATGGATGGGTTCAAAAGTGATAGGTGGACCATATCCGTACTGTTGACTAGTGGGTTGACACAAATCCGAACCACTAACATTGCTTTGTGGTCACATCCCATACATACTTCTGCATTGTTCCAATTAGCAGAGTACTAATCTTAGATGTATAAGTTGGATTTGCATTATGAATCTTATAAGATTACAAGATTCATAATGCATCCATAAGATTACAAGATTAATAATGCAAATTCAACTTATAGGTAGAGAGTATTCTGTTCTTTTTTAAAAAAATACTATAAGTTCTGGGATACATGTGCAGAACGTGCAGGTTTGTTACATAGGTATACATGTGCCATAGTGGTTTGCTGTACCCATCAACTTGTCATCTACATTAGGTATTTGTCCTAATGCTATCCCTCCACTAGCCCCCCCACCCTCCAACAGGCCCCAGCGTATGATGTTCCCCTCCCTGTGTCCATGTGTTCTCGTTGTTCAACTCCCACTTATGAGTGAGAATATGCAGTGTTTGGTTTTCTGTTCCTGTGTTAGTTTGCGGAGTATGATGGTTTCCAGCTTCATCTATGTCCCTGCAAAGGACATGAACTCATTGGCAAGGCATGTCTTACATGGTGACAGCAGTGAGAGAGCAAGAGAGCATGAGGAAGTACCACACTTTTAAACCATCAAGATCTCGTGAGAACTACCTCACTATCACAAGAACAGCACAGGGGAAAGCACCTCCATGATCCAATCACCTCCCACCAGTTCTCTCCCTTGACACGTGGGGATTACAATTCAAGATGAGATTTGGGTGGGGACACAGCCAAACCATATCATTCCGGCCCCAGCCCCTCCCAAATCTCATGTCCTCACATTTCAAAACACAATCATGCCTTCCTAACAGTCCCCCAAAATCTTCACTAATTCCAGCATTCACCCAAAAGTCCAAGTCTAAAGTCTCAGCTGAGACAATGCAAGTCCCTCCACCTGTGAACCTGTAAAATAAAAAATAATTTAGTTACTTTCAAGACATAATGAGGGTACAGGCACTGGGTAGATGTTCCCATTTCAAATGGGAGAAATTGGCCAAAACAAAGGGTTTACACCGTCCCATGCAAGTCCAAAACCCAGCAGGGCAGCCATTAAATCTTAAAACTCCAAAATGATCTCCTTTGACTCCATGTCTCACATCCAGGGCATGCTGATGCAAGGGGTGGGCTCCCGTGGTCTTTGGCAGCTCCAGCCCTGTGCCTTTGTGGGTACAGCTCCCACAGCTGCTTTCACAGGCTGGTGTTGAGTGCCTGTGGCTTTTCCGGGTGCTCGATGAAAGCTGTCAGTGGATCTACAATTCTGGGGTCTGGAGGACGGTGGCCCTCTCTCAGAATTCCACTAGGCAGTACCCCAGTGGGGACTCTGTGTGGGGGCTCCAACCCTACATTTACCCTCTGCATTGCCATAGTAGAGGTTCTCCATGTGGGTTGTGCCCCTGCAGCAGACTTCTGCCTGAACATCCAGATGTTTCCATATATCCTCTGAAATCTAGGCAGAAGTTACTAAAGCTCAACTCTTGTCTTCTGTGCACCCGAAGACTCAACACCACACGGAAGCTGCCAAGGCTTAGGAATTGCACCCTCTGAAGCAACAGCCCAAGCTGCCTGTACCTTGGCACCTTTTAGCCAAGGCTGGAGCTGGAGTGTCTGGGACACAGGACACCAAGTCCTGAGGTTGCACAGAGCATCAGGGCCCTGGACCTGGCCCATGAAACCATTTTTCCTTCCTGGGGCCTCTGGGACTTGTGATGGGAGGGGCTGCCTTGAAGCTCTCTGACATGCCCCTGGAGACATTTTCCCCATTGTCTTGGCTATTAACATTTGGCTCCTCATTAGTTATGAAAATTTCTGCAGCCAGCTTGTATTTCTCCCCAGAAAATATGTTTTTCTTTTATACCTCATGGTCAGGCTGCAAATTTTCCAAACTTTTATGCTCTACTTGCCTTTAAAATATAAGTTCCAATTTCCAATCATCTGTCAATGCATGTAACTGTATGCTTTCAGGAAAAGCCAGATCACCTCTTGAATGCTTTGCTGCTTAGAAATTTCTTCTGCCAGATTCCCTAAATCATCTCTCCCAAGTTCAAAGTTCCACACATCTCTAGGGCAGTGGCAAAATGCTGCCAGTCTCTTTGCTAAAGCATGAATAGCATGAATGACCTTTGCTCCAGTTCCCAATAAGTTCCTTATCTTCATCTGAGAACACCTCAGCCTGGACTTCATTGTCCATATTACTATCAGCATTTTGGTCAAAAACCATTCAACAAGTCTCTAGGGAGTTCCAAACCTTCCCACATCTTCTTGTCTTCTTTTGAGTCCTCCATGCTCTTCCAACCTTTGTCTGTTACCCAGTTCCAAAATCACTTTCACATTTTTGGGTTATCTTTATAGCAGTGACCCAAACTCCCGGTACCAATTATCTATATCAGTCCATTTTCACACTGCTATAAAGATACTACCTGAGACTGGGTAGTTTTTAAACAAAAGAGGTTTAATTGATTCACAGTTCTGGCTGTCTGGGGAGGCCTCAGGAAACTTACAATCATAGTGGAAGTCAAAGGGGAAGCAGGCACCTTCTTCACAAGGTGGCAGGAGAGAGAGAAGAGAGATCAGATGAGGAAGTGCCACACTTTAAAACCACCAGCTCTTGTGAGAACTCACTCACTATCACGAGAACAGCATGGGGGAAACCACTCCCCATGATCCAATCACCTCCCACCAGGTCCCTCCCTGGACACCTGGGGATTATAATTCAAAATAAGATTTAGGTGGGGATACAGAGCAAAACCACATCATATGGTTTGATTTGTATCAGTCTCCAAATAGTCGTGAAGTTCTCTTTGACAGGTGAACAACTGAGGTGGGCTACCTAATTTAACTGAAAATTAACATTGGCAGCTGTTCCTGCTAAAAAGATAATCTGTCTTTCAAATTGAGTAGAGCAGTGCTGACCCCTTTCCAGCTTCTTTCCCATAATTGTGGACAAATGACAGTTTCCCTCCTGCAAACTCTAAACTCAGAGACATGCCGGGCCCTTTGTTCTAGGTCATGTCAAATGGGATCCACAGCTGCCCTCCATAGTAACAGCCACTGATAGCAGTCCTTGCCTCTGTTTAACGCTGTTTTCACCATGGTACTCACTGAATGAGATAGATCAACACTGGCCTCTTATTTAGTCTTAATACCATCGAAAATCCTTCTGAAAATCTTTACTCCCAATGTAAAAAATTCTATTCACTCATGTTTGGAGTGCATGAATTCAGTTATATTTTTGGATTTTGGGAATTTTGGAAAATACCTAGGATAGTTTCCCCGAAAGCAGACACTGAGATGGAGACTTGCATGCAGGAGGTTTATTGAGGGGGGTGAGTGATGAGGGAATCAGCATTAGATGGAGGGAGATGCTGGGCTACAATGTAGTTGTAACAGTGGCCTCAGTGATGCCATTGGGAGCTCTGGAGTTAGGCTGGCCCCTCAGAGATGTCTCGCATTAAGGAAAATGGGACAAACTAAAGGAAGTTGGATCCCTATATTGACTAGTGATTGCTTGAGGGTTGTCCCCAGGGAAGGGGAGTAACTTTGGATGGGACTGTTCTTTTCTGCAGAGAGCAAGACCTAAAGAGGCACTCAGCTGTGTGCCATCAGCAGCCAATGCTCCCAGCAGTTAGGATAACATGTGCCTTGTCCTATAGAGAGATACGGGTGGTGCACTGAAGGCCATTACAATCCCAGAAAATACAGTGATGCCAAGATCTATTTCCCCTACACCTTTTTACCCAGAATAAACTCTGGTGACATTTTGACACATTTGAGTCCTGTCTTTCATCTATGTATATATTTAAAGATTACTCGAGTAGTATATGAGTGTAATCTCCTAAGAATTAGAACATCACAAATAAAGTTCCTTGGACTACCTCCTCTATCCTTGTTCCATCCCTGCAGCTCTGGTAGAACCAAAACTAGCATAAGGCAAGTGAGGCACTTGTCTCAGGTGCAAAATTTAAGAAAGCACCAAAACATTCAAGAATCAAGATACATGGTATCTGGGGAGGTCATTATGTTGGTTGAGATAAGCCAGGCACAGAAAGACAAATATCGCATGTCCTCACTCATATGTGGGAACTAAAAAAAGTGGATCTCATGCAGATGGAGAGTAGATTGGTGGTTACCAGAGGCAGGGGTGGGGGGATGAAAAGAAATTGATTAATGAGTACAAATACACAGTTTCACAGAAGGAATAAGACCTAGTGTTCAAAAGATCAGTAGGGTGTCTATAGTTTACAATAATTTACTGTTCATTTCCAAATAGCTAGAAGAGAAAGATTTGAATGTTTCTAGCATCAGCAAAGGATGAATTTTTAAGGGGATGAATATCCCAAGTACACTGATTTGATCTTTACAATTGATATGAATGTATTCAGTTATCACATGTACCC
Source organism: Macaca nemestrina (assembly GCF_043159975.1). Taxonomy (NCBI): domain Eukaryota; kingdom Metazoa; phylum Chordata; class Mammalia; order Primates; family Cercopithecidae; genus Macaca; species Macaca nemestrina. Next base: position 118,397,254 of record NC_092145.1, on the reverse strand, counting down.
TGAAGGTATGTACATCTACTATGCATCAATAAAAAATAAAAAAAAGTTACATAGTATTTAATATAATATTTTAAAAAATCAAAATTGGTACAAAAATTCCTCAATGAACAAAATATCAAAATGTTAAATACAGGGTCAGCAACTGTGCAGTGTCGAGTCACACTGGAGCTTGAGGCAAAATGAAAAATCAGCCATAGTGATATTGTCTTTATTTAACGTTTTGATATTTTGTCATACATGTTTTCATTAATTTTGATTTTAGAAATAATAATGCATTAACATATTATCTGTCTTTATAACCGAATATTTTCGCACCCTGTTAACTTTTGTGCCTGAGTTGAGTGCCTCACTTGCCTCACTCTGATCCCAACCCAGAGATGTCGCTGCTCAGGGCATATACTTCTGACCATTCCGTGCTTCTTTGCATAGATGTACACATAGTCATCAGAATCCTGTTGACTTTATTTCTAAGACAGATTTCCCAGTCCTTCTACATCTCTGCATCCCACCACTACCATCTCAGACCAAGTTACAATATTCTCTCACTGGAGATAATTGCATTAGCCTCCTAACATTTAAATTTTAATGAAATTCAAATTAATGAGTTTCTGTTATCTAAGTCATTGCAATACCCACACACCCAACATCGTCTAGAACTTCCCCTGTTATCTTCTAATATTTTTATAGTTTTGCATTTTGTATCTAGGTTTATGGTCTATTTTCAGTTAACTTTTGTGAATCTTTTTAAAAAGCACTGTTCTCCTAACTTTTTTACTCAACCATGAATTTTTGAGATCTCACTCTCTCCCCCGACCCCCTGTGGATATATATGTATAGTTTCACATATGTCACCACTCTATTGTTTTCTATCACATGTATATGTCACTTTCTGCTGACATGGTATATTAAGTGATAGGCATTTGGATTTTTTGCTTTTTTTTTTTTTTTTTTTTTTTTTTTTTTGAGACAGAGTCTCGCTCTGTCACCCAAGCTGGAGTGCAGTGGTGCGATCTCGGCTCACTGCAAGCTCCGCTTCCTGGGTTCACGCCATTCTCCTGCCTCAGCCTCCCGAGTAGCTGGGATTACAGGCACCTGCCACCACGCCCGGCTAATTTTTTGTATTTTTTTTAGTAGAGACGGGATTTCACCGTGTTGGCCAGGATGGTCTCGATCTCCTGACCTCGTGATCTGCCCGCCTTGGCCTCCCAAAGTGTTGGGATTACAGGCATGAGCCACCGCGCCCAGCCAATTTTTTCCTTTTTCTGACAGTACAAGCAATGCTGCATCCTTGTCTACATCTTCTTGTGCATGTGTACAGGTGTTTCTCTAAGAGAGATGCGTGGAAGTGAAACTGCTGCTTCAGAGTGGATGCGCATTTTCAGTTTGAATAGATCCTGGCAGAGTACTGTCCAAAATGACTGAGCCAACTTGCTACCACAAGCAGAGGATGAGAGTATGTATCTGTTTCCCCACAACCCAGTCAACATTTGATGTTGTCTAACTTTGCCAATCTTAAGGTTGAAAAAAATGGTATCTCATAAGAATTATTTTCGCCTAATTATCAGTGAGAATGAACATATTTTTACATGTGTATTGATTTTTAAAATATTTTATCTGCTGTTAAATGATCATTTTCTCTTTTGGCCATTTTTTTCTATTGGTATGTTTTTCTTCTGGTGAATTTGAAGGAGTTCTTTACACTGCATATCAATATTCGACTGTTATATTTATTGCAAATACTTTTCCCCAGTGTCTTTGTTGTATTTTAAAGTTGTTTATGGTATGTTTTGCCATACACAAGTTTCCAATTCACCTGTAGGCAAATACATTGATTTTATTCCCCTTATTGTTTCTGGGTTTTTTTTTTTTTTTTTTTTTTTGAGACCAAGTCTCGCTCTTGTCCCCCAGGCTGGAGTGCAGTGCAGTGGCAAGGTCTCGGCTCACTTGGCTCACTGCAACCTCCGCCTTCTGGGTTCAAGCGATTCTCCTGCCTCAGCCCCCTGAGTAGCTGGGATTACAGGCGCCTGCTGCCTGGCTAGTTTTGGTATTTTTAGTAGAGACGGGGGTTTCACCATGTTGGCCAGGCTGGTCTCCAACTCCTGACCTCAGGTGATCCACCCGCCTCGGCCTCCCAAATTGTTGGGATTACAGGCGTGAGCCACTGTGCCTTGCCTGTTTCTGTTTTTTAGGTCTTGCTTAAGAGAACTTTTCTTACCTCTAGATTACAAAGTTATCACACTACATTTCCTTATAATAATTTTAAATATATATTTGCTTGTTGATTGATTTGTAGGTCTTTTGTTGACTTGGAATCTGTACTTCTGTATGATGTGAAGAATATAATTTTATTTTTTAAAATAATGAATTTCTAATTATTTGCTTATACTCTACACATCAACTTGTTTCTGTATGGAGTTTATCTTTGTGGGCTGTATCTTGGTGGGTATGAGGAGATAAGCATGGTATCTACAGAGTCTGATCTATTCCTTCCTGCAAACTATAAATACTTAGATTCTTAGTAGTCATTGGCTAATGAAAAAGATTCTACATCACTAAATGGTCAGGATGGGACCATCCACCGTATCAGTGCAGGCTACCCAATGCCAGCCAAATGTCCCTAGATCTAGATTGGAGAAAATATTCCTCAAAGTTCCTTAAGGAAGACAATGTAGTATATTGTTTTTGCAATCACACAGAGCTGGGTCTGAATCTCAACTCTGCCATCTCCATCTGTGTGGCCCAGGGCAAGTTTGCTCATCTCTAAGACTCAGTTTCCTTATCCTTAAAAAGGAAATAATAATTCTTGTTTTGTGGGCTCATTGTGAAGATCTGAGACAATACAAAGTACCTGGCACATGTTTAGTGTTCAGTCATGTTAACCATTGTTACTTCTGGCTATGCTAATGACTTCTGCAAAGATGTGACTATTGGGGACATGGGGTGCACAGAGGAGAGGTAAAAACTGAGAAATGGCAACCATTCTTGAAGACCTGAGCGGGGAGATGTGTGAGGTTGTTGGTATCCCCAGAAAAGCCCAGGAGAGACATTGGAGCCAGCACCAAAACTGTCTAGTATTTGTGCTAGGCCAGCAGAAAAGCCCCCAGGGATCTAGACTCTCGCCTTGTTAAACAAAACCGTGAGTCATGACCTCGGGAAAGAGTGTGGAAACCCAGAGAAGCAATGTTTGAACAGATGGTCTATTGTTTGAGAGCAAATAAACTAGGGATATCTTCAGACAGGGGTAGAACAAGTTATCACGTGGCAATGACTTAATAGGTTCCAATAGAAAGCTGGCTAGGGCCAAAGCTAGAGTAACAAAGAGGAACTCAAAGGGATGCCGAAGCAGAGCGTACCTGGAGCATCACTGAATTGTATTATAATATATTATAATATAATTCAAAGATTATAACTATGTAACAGTTACAATGTTATTGCTATATAGTTATAATATTATAAGCCTCATTGGTTGGCACTGGGAAGCCCTGCACCATTCTTAAGGTAGGGCACAGTGGTTCACATCTTGCTGGGGAGCTTGGGCTAAAGCAGTTCAGATGTGGTAGATGAAGACAAAGAGAAAGGAATGGGTTCTGAAGAACGTGGTCATAGAGCAAGCCTTGGTTACCTGTTGGGAGCAGAGCTGTATAGACCCTTTGTACTCAAGGCAGAGTCCATAAACCAGTAGCATAGGCCTCATCTGGAAGCTTATTAGAAATATAGACCCTTGGGTTCCACCCCAGACCCACTGAATTAGAATCTGTGTTTTATCAAATCCCCAGGTGATTTGAATACATTCTAAAGTTTGGAGAAGTGCACATCTAGGCCTGGGATAAAATAGGCTCTAGTGGAAGGAGGATTTCCTGGAAGATTTGTTTATTCACTTCTCTCAAAGTCAAAATGTTCAGCATAAAACATTTTTTTTTTTTTTTTTTTTGAGACGGAGTCTCGCTCTGTCGCCCAGGCTGGAGTGCAGTGGCCAGATCTCAGCTCACTGCAAGCTCCGCCTCCCGGGTTCCCGCCATTCTCCTGCCTCAGCCTCCCGAGTAGCTGGGACCACAGGCGCCGCCACCTCGCCCGGCTAATTTTTTGTGTTTTTAGTAGAGACGGGGTTTCGCCGTGTTAGCCAGGATGGTCTCGATCTCCTGACCTTGTGATCCGCCCGTCTCGGCCTCCCAAAGTGCTGGGATTACAGGCTTGAGCCACCGCGCCCGGCAGCATAAAACATTTTTTAACCCAAGGATTTCAAATAATTCTATTCCGAATGTGTTGCATCTACTACCTGGGTCAGGTAAAAAATACTTTATTTTGGCATAATTATTAATACCCAAATAATAAAACCATTTTCTTACTTTAGATAAGATAGAAATACTACTTCAATTTTTCCACAGGGCAAAAGGCTTATCAGTATTAACAAGTACTATACTATCTTTAATTCTTTTCTTTGTCTCCAGTGAGAATCATGCTTAATTATTGAACTGCTGAGTAAGAAAAAACAATGCCTATTAGATATTAACTGAGATAATTAAATCTACTCAATTGAAGAATTTTGCTCAACTGGGATCACCTCAAACATTAAACAGCCTTTAGAGTTTTATCTTGGTGATTCCAGGGGAAAGTGCGCGGGTAAAAATTCATTTTGTTCCACTTGTCACACTTTTGAGTAAAATCAAAACATTACTTAGCTCATTACCTTCTAAGAAAGCATTTCCCTGTAGTCCCTGGACCAGCATTATCGGTATCACCTGGGAACTTGTCAGAGATGCACATTCTCTGGCGCCACCCACGACATACTGAACCAGAGTCTCTGGGGGTGGGGCTCAGCAATCTATATGTTTAACAAACCTTCCAGGTGATTCTCATTCATGCTAAAGTTTGAGAATCCGTGTTCTAAGTCATGTGGTCCAGGAGATTAAAAAGTCAAGTGCATAAACAATGGAAAGAATGTGGAAGTTGATCCAGAAGCTGTGGGTTCCAGTCCCATCTGTGAAACTTTGTTGTGTGACCTTGGATAAAGCATCACGCTACTCTGGGCTTCAATTTCCTCATTTTTAAAATGGAAGAGTTGGAATCGATGATACTCAAGGTTCCTTAGGTTTCTAAGAGATTAGATGTGGCTACTGGAACAGAGTGAGTTTTCACTCAGGCTCTTTCTCCTGGAATGACCAAAATAAAAAGAAAAATCTAGGAAGATCTTTAATGTTAAGTAAAAGGTAGATTTTGAGGTGACCCCAATTGAGAAAATTTCTTTTGAGTAAATTTAATGATTTCCCATTCATGTATCCGATGTCTGTTAGTGATAGATCATATTGCTAGTTATCTATCATATGGATATGTTTTGCTACAAGTTAAGCATGATACCTGATTCCTTGTATGGTAAACACTTATACATTCTAACTTGAGAGAACTTATTTTCCTTCTGGAAATATTTCAGCTTTCACCTTGGAATTATACTAAATATATCCCCATGGATATATAGTAGTCAGTGTAGTCAAGCCTATTTAATTTTTTTAGCACTTGATTATGTGGTGTTCTTGCACATGAGTGATTAGAAGTACCTAACTCTATGGTGATACTGTCAACGAGAAGAGGCTGCATTCTGGTATCAGAAAAAAGAGTGATGTCCTGCTGCACTGGCTTCCTTGCTGTCCCTTGAGTTCCTTCCCTAAGCAGACTTCCGTCTTAGAACCTTTGCATTTTCTATCCCATCTGCCTGGGAAACAGGTCGACACAGGTGTCATTGTGCCTAATTAAAATTGGCATTTGAAGATTGCTCAGTGGAAGAGTTTTATTTATATGTATGCTCTGATTATCTTGAAGTCACAAGCAAAGCCATAAAGTTATTATTTGTGCACAACCTTCTTATGTAAATAGACTTTCTCTGTATAGAAGTCAAAATACAGAAATAGATGAAATATAGAATTAAAGTGAAGGCCACATCTTTCTACTATTAAATTCAATAATGGTGATTTAGTTTTAGCAAAGCAACATAATCCATCATATTAAATTATGATGGATTAATGCTGATCATCTGAATTTATTGGCTCTGTAATTTTGTTTGCATTTAATTTATTAATTAGTTGTATAGTTGCATAAAGCGTGATAAGCATGAGGAGCTTATTTTTAGTGTGTGACTATTTAAGTAATATTATGATAGAAATAATGAGACAACACTGGAGTCTGCAAGCATAAGTCAAATTGGAAAAATACATTTTAGGTGATTACGTGATGATTGTCACAATAAAATTCTTCGTAAGAGAGTAAACAAGGGGGAACGTGTGATAGGCTTAAGTATTTCAGACCAAAGTTAAAAAACAAGAAAAGCCTTGGCAGTACATTTAGCCAGTAATAAAGAGAACTACAGGGAAAAAAAAAAAAAAAAACTAGTGAAACTCAAAAAAAAAAATTATGCTTCTTGGCTAAGGAATTATTAAACATTTAGAGCCAGGAAAGAAGTTTATATTAATTTTCCAGACACTTTCTACTTTCCATTCCTCCATTCCATTAGACACGCCCCGAAGAGAAAAAAAAACAGAGACCTGAAGATGAAATTAAATAGCATGGAAAATATTGAGAGACTTTTTTCCCTAAAACAAAGCTAGATGTATTTGTGCCTTTTTGGCGTTGCAGGAAGCGGCTTTCATAAAGGGACATTTGAAAAGTTGGTGCCATTGTATCTGGTGTCTGTGAGACAAAACAAAAACACAAACACAAAGCACCTCTAAACTTAGTCTTCATTTAAAAAGGGAGATTTGGAAGGAATTTTGAAAATTTCCAGAGTTTCCTCATGATTTCACTCCCCTCAAATCTCTGACAGAATGAACAAGCTTTCTAAAACACAGTTAAAATCACTGAACAGTTAGTTAAATTAGCTGTTTGGCATTATGGAGAAAGAAATCGCAGTAGGTAGGATTCTAAGATTCCCGCCCTACCTGGTGTACCTGTGCTTTCTCCCAGTTATTCCTCAAACACTAACCTAGGTGACACTGTGAAGGGATTTCGCAGATGCCATTAAAGTCCCAAATCATCTAACTTTAGGATTATCTGGATATGCTTTGCCTAATCATGTGAACCCTTTAGAAGGAGAGAGTTTTCTTCCACTGATCACAGAAAAGAATCTTAGAGAGACATTTTGGCTAGCCCGGAAGAAAGCAAACACCCTAGTGAATTGCCTTTGGGCAGCTTCTGGAAGCTGAGAGTAGTCCCCAGTTAACAACAGGACAATGGGGACCTCAGTCTGACAATCACAAGGAACTGAATTCTGCCAAATACCCGTGAACTTGGAAGAGGACTCCAATCCTGAGAAAAGAAGCACAGCCCTGGCTGACCTTTTGATGCCAGCCCAGTGAGAATGCTGAGCAGAGAATTCAGGCACTCTGTGCCCAGACTAACACCTACAGAACTGTGACATAATAAATGTGTGTTGTTTTAAGTCAGTAAGTTTGTGGTAATTTATGTAGCAATAGAAAACAAATACAGAAATACAGAAATTTCTCTTTTCAACCAATTGTAATCATATAGAAACTGTCAATGTTGCCTGTTGGAGCAAGGAAGGGTAGAACTAAAAATGGCTATTTCTATTTATTCCATTGCCTTAAATGTAATTAAGTTAGGACTATGTCCTAAAAGTCTTCAGAATGTCAAAGAATACAGAATAAATAATCAAAACCCAACAACAACAAGGGAAACACAGCGTATAACATGAGGTGTTGAGTTCTTTCCACTACAGCCATGGACAACCGGCTGTGAGTCTTGACTTAGTCTTGAGGAACCTGTGATATGATGTATAGAATTACAGGTATATGCTCATTTCAAAACGCCCACAGGGATAAAGCTCATTACATAATAGGAAGTCAGTTTTCAATGACAAAAACTGTGATAAATCAACACTATAAACTCTGCATACGAGGCAGACACTGGGCACCATGAAGGCAAAATTGTTGGCATATTCTCCTTGGTGGCAAAAAATACCTCTGAGGAATTAAAAGTCTAAGGGTGTCTCTTCTCTTGCAGATTTGTTCAGGCTGTCTACACCAGGAGCTGGCAAAGTTTTTCTGGAAAGGAGCAGATTTGAGGCTTTGCAGGCTGTTACAGTCTCTGTTGCAACCACTCAACTCTGCTGCTGTGGTGTGAAATCAGCCATAGACAATATACAAATTAATGAGCACAGCTATATTCCATAAAACTTTATTTACAAACATAGGTGGAGGGCTGAATTTGGTTCAAGGGCTGTGGTTTGCTAACCCTGATCCAGACAGATGAGGAGGGTCTGAATTCGTGGTGGCACCTGGGGGAATAGAAAGGAGAGTACAAATCTGAGAGGTATTGTGGAAACCGAGATCACAGGACCTGACAACTAATGGGCTTTGAGGGGAAAGAGAAGATTGAGAAGATGACTTCTTGACTTCAGACTTTCTAGTCTTGGAGGACATAGCACCATTATCTGAGTTGGGAACAAAGGTGGAAGAGATGGTGTGTGTGTGTGTGTGTGTGTACATGTGTTGGGAGGGCTGTGGGGAAAATGAATTGAGTGTTGAAGTAATGAATTTGAGATGTCTTAAGAATATTTATGTGGAAAGGTTTAGGAGGCAGTTAGAAGTCGAGAGAGAGACAGAGACAGAGAAAGAGAGAGAGAGATTTGTTGGGCAACTTGGGAGTTATCTCCATGCAGGTCGTATGTCTTGAAGTCATGGATGTAGGTGAACTCATACATAGAAGACTTGTAGAATGTGAGCTAATATATAGAAAAGTGCTCTTTAAACTGTGAGGCATTATACAAATGTAAAATATTCCTATTATTAAATGTGACAAACAGAAACATAAAAGGCAGTAACAACCGTTTTATGTCTCAGAATCCCTACTAGCTCCCAATTATTGTGTTTTCATCCTGTGACGGCCTTTGAACAACTCTTTTTTTCCTCCCTCTGCGTACATCCTGACATTATAATGCATTAAACATTATTTGTGTGATGGCATAATGCCTTTTTTCTTCCCCCAACACATACTCTCAAACCTTTTTTGGTAGACACAAATTTCTAAGAAGGCTGAGACAAAGACAGAGATGCCACTTTGATATTAGGGTCTGATGCTTGGAGTTTTATATACATGAGGAATGAGGCAGCAGGTGTAGTGGTATCAATGTTTAATCACTTAGATAGGACAAGAGAAACAGAATACAGGGGTGGAGTAGACTTAAGAGAAATTATCAAGTTAGAATCGAGGTGACCTGAACCCTTGAAAAGTCTTTTCCATGGGGAATTGCTCTTTTTCCTAATTTCTTTTTTTTTTTTTTTTTTTTGAGATGGAGTCTGGCTCTGTTGCCCAGGCTGGAGTGCAGTGGCCGGATCTCAGCTCACTGCAAGCCCCGCCTCCCGGGTTCACACCATTCTCCTGCCTCAGCCTCCCGAGTAGCTGGGAGTACAGGCGCCCGCCACCTCGCCTGGCTAATTTTTTTTGTATTTTAGTAGAGACGGGGTTTCACCGTGTTAGCCAGTATGGTCTCGATCTTCTGACCTCGTGATCCGCCCGTCTCGGCCTCCCAAAGTGCTGGGATTACTGGCTTGAGCCACCGCACCTGGCCTCTTTTTCCTAATTTCAAGGAGAGTAGTGCTATCTCTTAAGTAGGCTTGACCTGAATTTCCAGGTGTTTTAGTTATCTTTTTCTGCTGAACAAAAGATTCCCAAACATAGTAGCTTAAAACAACAACTATGTTGTTATATTTCATGATTTTGTGGATATGAAATTTGGGTACAGTTTGGCTACATGATTCTTCTGTTCCTTGCGGTGTCAACGGAGGTCACTTGCTAGTATTTATCTGGTGGACTGATAGGTCTGAGATGGCTTCATTTACATGTTGTCCTAGTCTGTTCAGGCTACTATAACAAAATACCATTAACTGGGTGGCTTAGAAACTACAGAAATGTATTGCTCTTGGTTCTTGAGCCTGGGAAGTCCAAGATCAAGGTGCTGGCAGATTTGGTGTCTGGTGAGGGCTAACTCTATTGTTTACTGATGGCACCTTCTCTCTATGTCCTCACATGGTAGAAGGGGCTATTTTTCTGGGGTCTCCTTTATAATGGCACCAATCCCATTCATGAGGGCAGAGCTTTCATGGCCTAATAACCTCCCAGAGGCTCTACTTTCTAATACTATCACATTGGGTATTAAGTTTCTGTGTATCAATTTTGGGGAGGACACAAACATTCAGACCGTAACACATGTCCAGCACCTTGATCAAATGGCTGGAAGACTGGGCTCACCTGAGACTGGAGAACAGAGTACCTATACATGGCCTCCCCAACATGGTGGCCTCAAGATAGTCAGATTTGGTGTGTAGTAACTCAAGGTCTAGGAGCGAGTGATCCAGAAAACAAAGTACATGTTGCAAGCCCTTGTATGACCTAGCCTTGAAGCCGCATTGTGTTACTTTTGCTATATTCTATTGGTGGAAGTGGTCATGAATCTGCCTAGACTCAAGGGGAATGAGCGGTCATAAACCATACCTATTTATGGGAGGAGTGTCAAATAATTTGTGGTTATGTTTTAAGACCACCACAGAAGCCGTCTGGCAGAAGGACATGCCTCCTTGATGATAGCTCAGATGATACAAATGCTAGGAAGCCCTGTCCTCCCCAGACCTAGCATTTCTTGGAGTGATGGAGACTGTGACATTCCACATGGGTTATAAATTGATGGGATGCGTTCTCTTACCCATAAAGAGCAGCTCCTGAGGCCAGAAGTTGGAGGCAGGTAGTTTCTTTAGGGAAGTGATCCCAGGGAAAAGAAACAGAGAACTGGAAAGAGTGAATCAGGGGAAGGAAGGAGAGTCACTCCAAGGATGCATTGTTGAATTGGTCACTGCTGTGGGCTACTGGGGCTTAGACCAGTTGAGAGCATCTGAGGAGCTGTGTGGTTGTACCTCTGAATTGTCTTTCTGGGGAACAAAAGATAAACTCACCAATTCTTCTCCCCCATTAGTCAGGGGCTTCCCCATGGGAGGTTGGCTTCCTCTTACTTCCAGCTCTACTATGCATGAGTCATTTTATATTTTATTTTATTTTTGATTTAGGGGGTATGTGTGCAGGTTTGTTACATGGGTATATTGTGTGATGCTGAGGGCTTCTAATGATGCCATCGCCCAAGTAGTGAAGGTAGTGCTCAATAAGTGGTTTTTCAACCATTGTGCTTTTCTCTTTCCTCCCTTTTGAATCTTCAGTGTTTATTTTTCTCATCTTTGTGTCCACGTGTACCCAATGTTTAGCTCCCACTTATAAGTGAGAGCAGCCATGCATAAGTCTTGAGGATAGCCCATACTGTAGCATCAGAGGATCCTGGGTCAGAGAGCCAAACACACAGTGAGCTAAACTGAGGTGCTGTCAAGTTACATGTGCATAAAGCGGGTAGCTATGGCAATGGATAAGGTAAAAGGTGGGCTGGGAGTATGTGAGATGGTCACAGAGGTATCTGATGTTCATGCACACACATTTGAACTTCCCAACTAAGTCGAGGATACAGGCTTTGAAGCAAGGAGGTTATGCAACATTAATAGATGCAATCTAGCTTGTCTCTGTTTTTTCCCTTCTCCTGGATTTTCTGCTGTGCTTGTGGCTACCAGAGATACTCTCCCCATGTGGATCCTATCTGAGTTGGGAAAATAGCCACATTCTTGATATAAAACTCTCCTTTTCTCCTCAAGATTCACATGAGCATTCTGGAAGTATTTACATTAATAATCACTGTACTTCTAATTAGGAAAAGCTTTGCAAAGATCAGACTTTCTTGGTTTGTGAGGAGGAGAAATCATAATCAATGACCAGTCCAGGTGTCCCCAAACCATGTCCCTGCCCCCAGCTCTCTAGTGAACAGGAAAACCCATTCTTCACAGTGCAGATTAATAACCATTCTCCACTCTTTAGTCTCTAAAGGGGAGTTGAAACTGAGTGGCTGGTGATGTTTATCATTTTATCCGCTTGCTGGTATCAGAGGACATACCAGTGGTTGGAAATGAAAGGAGTGAGGAGATCAGTGTAGTCCCAGAGGCCAATTTCAAGGCTCCTGGTGAGGGAGACGATAAGCTCACCCCATTCTAAGTGAACCTACGTGTGAAATCCATATTTTTATATAATAGAAAGATGGTTCATCTCTTTACAAAAGGCATCTGCAGGGGACTAATCTGCCTATTGAGCTCCCCTGGGCCTTTTATTTGTGGTTTCATTTATTGAAAGCAAAGGCCTGCCTGGCATGCTGTAACGGTTCTCAAAATGATTCTAGAGTGTGGATATGTTGTTTCAATGAAAGCGTTTATGAAAGTTCAATATGAGACTCAGAGGGAAAAGGGCTGCTCAGTTTCACTTTGGGGTTAGGGGCCTGTAATTGTAGATTCTTCTCTCTCTCTTCATCCCTCACCTTTCTTGACCCTTAAGGGACAGCAACATATTTTCTACAGCTCCTAAAATCACAGTTTGGAGGTCTCTGGGACGCAGTACAAGTTAGGAACGGGTCCTGCTGCAAGTGAGAAAAATCTGACGACAGTGGCTTAAAGAAGCAGGGAGTTATTTTTCTTTGCTTATCAAGAAATCTGGAAGTGGGCGACTGCTTTTGTTTCAGCAACTTAGGCCTTTTCTCTATTTCTGCTATACTTAGTCTATTGACTTGTTGTCTTACGGTTGCAAAATAACTGCAGCATCCCTAGGGGTGACACCTGAGTTCAAGGCAAAAAGAGAGTTGAAAAGGATTTTTTTTTTCCTCTTCTGAGGTTCTGTATTTTTCTTGGGAAGGAGGGGAAATTACACATTACCAGAAGACTGTCCTTTAGATCTCATTGGACAGAAATAAGTCACAGGCCCATGGCAGACCAATACAGGCTAAAGGATATGAGAAGACCACTTAGTCCAATAATGATTTATTTGCTGGGGCTGGCAGACGGGCTCTTCTTTTTTGAAATCACAGATTTTCCACCTGTGGTTTTCTTTTTTTAAAAAAAACAAATCAGGATTTTATGAGCAGGGAAGTAGGAGATGGGGAAGGATAGAGGAATGGGCAATTGGATAGGCAACAAACTGTGTATGGCAGAGCCAATGAGCCAGAAAACCTGATTATGAATTCTAACTTGGCCACTTAACTTATTGTGAAACACTGGACAAGCCACTTGACATGGCCTGGCTGCAGTGACTTTATGTATGAATTGAGAAAAGTGGAGGACAACGTGAGTGCCAAGTTTCCTTCTCGTGCCAACATTCAATGATTCTGTGCAATTCTAATAACTTCCTGAATGTTCATGGCTAAACCAAAACTGGTTTGTAATTGAAACAGATGCCCTAATGGTGCTGTTCTGTTTCCAAGAACTGGCTGCTTGCACTTTCATGCAGTAAATTATGTGCTGCAGATTTCAAAGAAATTCTACCTCCCCACTGTTGGTTTTTACCTTTGAAGAAAAAATCAGCTCTCCATTTCCTCCTCTTCCCACATAGTAAAATTCTGTATTTGAATAGTACAGCTTTCTTCCATCTAATTCTTATTTAGTTTTTCTTAATAAAACAAGACAAAACAACCCTGCTGTTTGGCATAAAGCTCCTTCTAAATAACAGGAAATTATTATTAGCCCTCTGATTGATTGTCCAATATTAAATGAAAGTAGTTGTCTTTTACAATATACAATTGCAATTAGTGTTTGGCTGTATGGTGTATACAGTCTTCACCAATTGCTAACAAAGGTAAAAAGTGAAGGTTTCAATCAGGTGAGGTACCTGTGGTTACTCATTGCCTGGCTTTTGCTAATTACTCAGTAAATGTTTTTCGAATCAGTGAATTATAAGACGTAAATGAGCCAGAGTCGACTAGGGCAGAATTAATTCCTCAGAGTTAGATTTTCATAGTTTTAATATCCCTGATGTCATTAAGGAGGGCATGGGAAAAGACCTTACTTAAGATATTTGATTGATAGCTTATATTATTTGTACATTAGTGGATGTACAAAAGGATGTCAGAAAGAGTGCGGCATGCCAGTTCATTCATTGACTATTAATTGAGTGCCCTCTTGGTGCCAAGTACTCTTCTAGGTAGTGCCATACTCCAGTGAACAAGAGAGACAATGGTTCCTGTTTCCCTGGAGCTCGCACTGCAATGGAGGACACGGACAATAAACAAGTATGCAAAAAGTATTTCAAATAAGTTCTACGAAGAAAATTAAATGGGGTAATGTAATAGTGAGTGGGTGGACAGAGAGCATTAGCTGGGGCAGTCATAGAAAGCTTCTCTGAGGCTACTGTTATGACACTTGAGCTGAGACCAGAAGGGAGCTAGTCATGTGACAATCTGGTAGAACAGTGTTCTAGGCAGATAGAACAGTAAGTACAAATGCCCTTAAGTGGAAATAAGCATGGTACATTTGAAGACAAATAAGAAAGCCAGTGTGGTGCAAGTTCAATAAACAAGTAGGGGGCAGTAGAAGGAGATTAGGTGGGAGAGGTGACCTGTGTAGAACCTTATAGAACAAGGACATCATTATTCTAACTGCAATGGAAATGTATTTCAGATTTTAAGCTTAGGGAGGACATGATCTGCTTTAAATTTTTATAAGATCTTCCATTTGCTGGGTGGAGAATGGATTGGAAGCAGTAAAAGCAGAAACAAGGGTATCAGTTTGAGGATCACTGCAGTAGTTCCAGTGCATGAAGAAGAGGCCTTCTGAGCAGAGAGATGGGGAAAAGTGGTTGAATTTCATACCTATTTTGAAAGCAGGGGGATAGGACTTGCTAATGAATCATGTATGGTGGCTAATGAGGGAGGGAAATTCAGAGGGAGGGCCTCTGGATTTTAGGCCAAAGCGACTGGGAGGAAGGAGGTGACTGTTTTCTGATAATGGGAAGGTGGGGGTGGGCGATGGGGAGAAGCAGTTGGGGTGGAAATAGTGGCCAGAGTCAGAAGTTCTGATTCGGGAATATTAAATCTGAGCTACTTTGCAGACATCTGCACCTCAAAGGTCTTTGAAGCAGAGGCTTCATAAAGGAGTCTTCTTAGGATTGCAGTGGTTAAAGACAGAGGAAAAAGGAGTAATCCTTTCCAACGCCTCAATAACAGAATCTCAACAATGCTGTGCTTTTTGCAAACTCTCTTCTTAAGGAGACAGAGATAACTCTTCCAATGTAATCTCCCAGATCAAGAAAATAATTGAGAACACACATGCTTAAAACCTTTAATATGGACCTCCCTAATCCCCTCTTCACCTTTTTGATCAGCCCAAGCAGTTACATCAGCAGAAAATCTAAGCGAACAGAGGTAACGCTGTAGAGAAATGAATTGTGGGGAAGTCTGCTAGGATTACCAAGATGAATGCAAAAGAACACAACGGTCCTCAAATAAGCAGAAGATAAAATGCCAGAATGATGCAAGGGAAAATAATCATCTGGGGTTATGTTTTCATTTTAATAAAGTGGAAATATGTAGGCAGAAAATCATTTAAAAGTTTTTCACTTGGTGAAGCTGTTCAAATAGAAGCTACACCCTTTTAATTATAAATTGAACAGAAAGGATTTCTGGTGTCTCTGAATTTGGGATCTGAGTTATGCTGTTGATGTGGTAGGAGATGTGAGTGGCAGAGTGGACCAGGTTTGAGCTCTTACAGGCCCCTATAAGTTGTCTTAAGGTGGTATTAAGCAAGGTGAATTTGAGAATAAAGTCTACCTATGATATTCTGGTCATAGGAAAACAGGAGGTTTTCTTAGAATCTCTTAGTCTTTTGGTGCGTTGCTAGGAATTCTGTTACTGTACACTTTGTTTAAGGCAAATAGATTGCTTCTCTCTTTTCTTGCCCTCCTCGTGGCTAGATTCTCGCTTAGTGCACCCTTGAGTAGGGGCTATCCACTGGGTTACTTGCTCAGGCTTTTAGCTCTCTCTTCTTCCTTCCTCTGGCAGGTGAAGGGTTGCAGTGTAGGCAGGTATTCAGCCTGGCAGTTGCTTGACTTTGATGGACATACCTAGAAGGGTCTTGAAAATTTTTGCAGAGTCTCACATCCATGTGACTATACAGGTTTTTCTGTGTAGTAGTGTTTTTAAAATTATATTGGTGGTATTGACCAAGATATTTGACCATTACTTTTAAGGGCAAAAATGCAATTACTTTTGCACCAACCTAATATTAAAAAGTAAAATAAGACAAATAGAATAAAAATATTTTGCATAGTAGACATTAAGTATTGTTTTGTGAAACTCCTTTTACAGATATACTTGTATATCCTGGGTCAGGATGTATTAAAGAAAATAAGCTTGAGGAACACAGCTGTAGAGAGTAGGGGCTGAGAATTTGGTCTAAGCAGGTAGGAGGCTCAGAGGGAAGAATCTCAGCTCCAGTAATTACCAGACACATGATTGTGGGTGAGTTTCATAACCTCTTCAGTTCTCAGATTCCTCATATGTAGAGTGAGGATAAGGATGAATCCTGCGTCATAGGGTTATGTTTGTTGAGAGGGTTGAAGCCTTGACTACAATGCCGGATGCGCAATGTGTCCAGTAAATGGCAACTATTATGATTATTTGTGAAAATTGTTTTTTCGTCTGTTGTGGGTATATGGGGCAGGAGAGTTGTGATTAAAATGAGTCATATGGGTCAGTTTCCAGTGTGGAACATGGGTGTGGTCTCACTGAGTCCTCCTTAAACTCTAATATTTACTACTGGTATTATGTCTGGAAGGACATCTGATACTTTATTTCAAAACACTTGTTTGAAAACCAAGACTCCCTCAATAGGCACGTAATTCTTAGGATTTTCAGACTAGTGTAAATTGTAATTTGCTCTCCCTTCTCCTTTTGGAAAAGTATAAGATCGGGAGTAATGGATGCAGCAATGGGATATGGTTGCACCCTCCTCAAAGCCTCCTGGGATGGGAAGCACAAGACTGTGCTCCTCTTGTTCTCTGTGGGGTCTCTTCATTTGTTGAAGTCAGGCTTCTGTCTCTAGGAATTAATTCCTTTCCTTTAGGCTGTGCTTTTGGTAAATTCATCCACACTGCTGTTCTGGTGACTTAATATGATTAATAGTAATTTATTTAGGGGTAGCCTTTTTATTATCATAGTTTCATTTAATTTTTAAAACAGCTTTATTAAGGCATAATTTATATGCCATAGGTTCCCCCATTTTAAGTGTACAATTCAATGATTCTTAGTGAGTTTATGAAGTTGAGCAGCTATCACCACAATCCAGTTTTAGAACACTTCTATCTCCTCAAAAGAGAAATCCCTCATGCTTATCTGCAACTCTTTCTTTTACCCCCAGCCTCAGGCAGTGACTAATCTACTATCTATTTTTGCAGATTTGCCTTTTCTAGACATTTCATACAAATGGAATCATACAATATGTAATCTTTTGGTTCTGGCTTCTTTCACTTAGCATAATATTTTTGAAGTTCATCCATATTCTAGCATATATTAGTACTTAATTCTTTTTGATTGCCTGACAATATGCTACTGTATGGATTTACATTTGTTTCTTCTTTCCCAGTTGATAGATATTTGATTGTTTCTACTTTTTGACTTTTATGAATAATGGTGCTATGAATACCCACATACAAGTCTTCATGTGGACATAAGGTTTTATTTCTCTTGGGTAGATATCTAGGAGTGGAGTTGATGGATCGTCTGCTAAAATTATGTTCAAATTTTGAGGAAATCACCAAATAGTCTTCCGAAGTGGTTGGACCACTTTACATTCTCACCAACAAAGTATGAGGGTTTTAGTTTCTGTATATCCTTGACAATGCTTATTGTTTTCTCTCTTTTTGATGATAGCAATTCTAGTGGGAGTGAAGTGGCAGTTCATTGTGGTTATGATTTGAATTTCACTAATAAACAATGAGATTGAGCGTCTTTTCATGTATTTATTATTCATTTAGGTATTTCCTTTGGTGAAGCATCTATTCAAATCTTTAGCCAAAATTTTAACAGGGTTGTTTGTCTTCTTACTGTTGAATTGGAAGAGTTCTTTATATATTTATTAGATATATGATTTGTAAATATTTGTTTTCATTATTTGGCTCATCTTTAAATTTTTGTAAAGGTGCTTTTTGAAGAGCAAAGTTTTTAAATTTTGGTAAAGTTCAATTTATTAAGTATTTTTAAATGGATTTTGCTTTTGACATAGTGTCTTTGCTTTTGACATAGTGTCTAAAAACTCTGTCTGACTCAAGGTCGCAAAGGTTTTCTTAGGAAAGTTTTATACTTTTAGCTTTTAAATTTAGATTTACGATGCGCTGAGTTATTTTCTTTTTGTGAATAGTGTGAGGAAAGTGTTTAAATTTTTTTGCATGCACCGTTTGTTAAAAATTGTCTCTGTTGTTTGTTGAAAAAGATTGTTGTTTCTGTATCATATAGCACTGACACCTTTGTAAACAATCAATTAACCATAAATGTAACGGTTTATTTCTAGCATCTCAATTCTGTTCCATTGATCTATATGTCTATCCTTATGCTAGTACTGCATTGTCTTCATTACTATAGCTTTATAGTAAGTTTTGAAGTCAGGAAGTACAAGTCCTCTGACTTTGTTCTTGTTTTTCAAGATTATTTTGACTATTCTGGGGCCTTTGCATTTCCATATAAATTTTAGGATAGTCCCTCAGTTTCTGTAAAAATGGCAGCTAGGACTTTGATAGGAATTGCACTGAATTTATACACCAATTTTGGGAAAATCCCTGTCTTAATAATATTGAATCTTCCAATCTGTAAAAATAAAATATCTTACCTTTTATTCATATTTTCTTTAATTTCTTGGCACAGTGTTTTATAGTTTTCAGTGTAAAGCAATAGACTTCTTTCATTGCACTCATTTCTGAGCATTTTATTCTTTTAGGTGCTGTTATGAATAGAACTGTTTCTTAATTTCATTTTCCAATAATTTATAATAAGTACCTAGAAATACAATGGACTTTTTTGTCTATTGCTCTTATATCATACAATTTTGTTGATCTTGTTTATTAGTGTTAATAGGTTTTCAGTGGATATTTTGGGACTTTTCATATACAAGATCATGTCATCTGTGAATAGAAAATGAAATCGTTGAAAATGGAGTAGGGAACTCCAGAAGTCTGCCTTTTCATAAAAGTAGCGAAAAAAGTGGCAAAAACTGTCAGAATCAACTTTTTCAGAAGTTTGAAAATTAACCAAAAGCTTGCAGCAACTCAGAGTGCTTATTCAAGAAAAATGGCTGATTATCGGCAAGAACAGAGCATCGTAGCATTTTAACTCACCCTGGTTTTATCTACCACTCCCCAGCTTAGTTATAGTCTTGGAAATAATATCCTACATTCCAATAGCAGTACTAGATGGGGCAGAAGGACCTCATTTGCAAAGAATTGCCTTTAGTTGATCTGTCTGGTGGCCCTCTGGAATACCTGGTCGAATAGTATGTCTTTATCTTGCCTAGCTCCAAACTCACCCAGTCCTAAGGTCACTACCTGGGGGCATATTTGTTGAAATATTTACAGGCAAATATTTTATTTATTACTGCCTGAGGCAATGGATAATGGTTGAGACAAACAATAGACTTACCAAAAAGCTTGGGAAGAAAGTCTAAGATGTGTAGGGGAATAAGGGCTTTGAACATTTCCAACATATTTCTGGGAATGTAGAAGACTGCATGCAAGTCCAAGGCTGTGTGCATACTCAGAAAAGACCTGAGAAGGCCTTAAGCTCACCTCTCTGGTCAACCTTGAGGCCCTGCACAAACTAGAAGTAAAGACCAAGGTAGTATTGTAGACTGCCTGTCTGAATGTTGAAGACATGCATCAGCATGCACAGAGAACCCTTCTGCAAACAGTGGGAGAATTTTTGGTTCCAGGCTTGAAGGAAATCTCTGTTCAATTGTTGGCTAATCACCAGGCTGACCAGAGTCCTCAGTGACCAAACATAAGAAAGAGAATAGACTTTACAGAACTATATCAGTAAATTATATCAGTAAAGTTGTTAGAAAAACAACAACAAGCAGTAACATCGACAAGCTCTGGGGATGAGGGAATATCTGATTTC